>NC_140991.1:250565220-250881677 GCF_052327205.1 Somniosus microcephalus
GGAGGGCCGCGACCCTCGGGGGTGTGGGGGGGGGGCCGCGACCCTCGGGGGGGGGCCGCGACCCTCGGGGGGGGGGCCGCGCGGCGCAGCAGGAGCAGCTGAGACGCGGCGTCTCTCTCTCTGGCTCGGCCGGGGGGGCGGGGCTTGTTCAGCGTCACTGGTTACCCTGGCAACTGGGCCCTCTGGCCATCTCGCACAGCCGCAATGTTGAAGCCAGCTTGGGAGGCCGGTGCTCGGAAGATCGCGCCTCCGGAGTTCGGTGCTTGGTTTGGTGGGGGGGGGCTAGCCTCGGGGGTGGGTGGGTGGGTGGCCGAACCTCGGGGGTGGGGGTGGGTGGTGGTGGGCGAGCCTCGGGGGGTAGGGGTGGGGGTGCGAGTCTCGGGGGGGGGCCAACCTCTGGAGTTCAGGGGGGGTGGGGATCAGGGGGCTCGGGAGTTTGGGGGGACGGGGATTCAGGGGGCTCGTGGACTCTCCCCCTTCCCCTCTCCCCCCTCCTCTCTCTCCTCCTTCCCTCCACCCCCCTCCCTCCCCCCCGCCCCTTCTTCCCCCCCTCCTCTCTCCTCCTCCCCCCCTCCCCTCCCCCCCCCGCCCTCCCCCCTCCCCTCCCCCCCCACCCCTCCCTTCCCCGCCCTCCCCCCCTCTCCCCCCCCTCTCCCCCGCCCTCCCCTCCCCCCTCCCCTCCCCTCCCCCCTATCCCCCTCCCCCCTCCCCCCTCTCCCCCCCTCCCCCCTCCACCCCCCTAACCCTCCACCCCCTCCCCCTCCCTCTACCCCCCTCCTCCCCCTCCCCCTCCCCCCTCCCCTCCCCCTCCTCCCCCACTCCACCTCCCCTCCCTCTCTTCCCCCCCAGTCGCTCGCTCTCTTCCCCCCCAGTCGCTCTCTCTCTCTCCCCCCAGTCGCTCTCTCTCTTCCCCCCAGTCGCTCTCTCTCTACCCCCCAGTCGCTCTCTCTCTCTCTTCCCCCCCAGTCGCTCTCTCTCTCTCTTGCCCCCCAGTCGCTCTCTCTCTTCCCCCCCCAGTCGCTCTCTCTCTCTCTTCCCCCCCCAGTCGCTCTCTCTCTCTCTTCCCCCCCCAGCCGCTCTCTCTCTCTCTTCCCCCCAGTCGCTCTCTCTCTCTCTTCCCCCCAGTCGCTCTCTCTCTCTCTTCCCCCCTGTCGCTCTCTCTCTCTCTTCCCCCCAGTCGCTCTCTCTCTCTCTTCCCCCCCCAGTCGCTCTCTCTCTTCCCCCCCAGTCGCTCTCTCTTCCCCCCCAGTCGCTCTCTCTCTTCCCCCCCAGTCGCTCTCTCTTCCCCCCCCAAGTCGCTCTCTCTCTTCCCCCCCAGTCGCTCTCTCTCTTCCCCCCCAGTCGCTCTCTCTCTTCCCCCCCAGTCGCTCTCTCTCTTCCCCCCCAGTCGCTTTCTCTCTTCCCCCCAGTCGCTCTCTCTCTTCCCCCCAGTCACTCTCTCTCTTCCCCCCAGTCGCGCTCTCTCTTCCCCCCCACTCACGCTCTCTCTTCCCCCCCAGTCACGCTCTCTCTTCCCCCCCAGTCGCACTCTCTCTTCCCCCCAGTCGCGCTCTCTTCCCCCAGTCGCTCTCTCTCTTCCACCGCAGTTGCTCTCTTCTCTCTCTTCCCCCCCAGTCGCTCTCTCTCTCTCTTTCCCCCCAGTCGCTCTCTCTCTCTCTTCCCCCCCAGTCGCTCTCTCTCTCTCTTCCCCACCAGTCGCTCTCTCTCTTCCCCCCCCAGTCGCTCTCTCTCTTCCCCCCCCGTCGCGCTCTCTCTTCCCCCCCCCAGTCGCTCTCTCTCTTCCCCCCACCCCCAGTCGCTCTCTCTCTTCCCCCCCCCCCCCAGTCGCCTCTCTCTCTCTTCCAACAACAACATGCCCTCAAAAGACCCTCGGCACCGCCGGGCACTTCAGCTAGTATACATATAGATTGGATGCAGATCCCGTCAAGATCGGCCTGTCGATAAAGGCCATCTAAATGTTGACCCAGACAAAAGGGAACAGTTTCATATTCATGAGAAGAGCATCAAGGGCCCATTAAGGACATCACCAGGATATTAAAAACAATGAAGGTCATTCCAGACCAGAGATGGCCCGTTACCGGCCATCCAAGAACAGTTTAAAATATAATAACTACCCCGTTGTGCAACAAGCCCGCCAAAAGTTAAACAAAGACTAACCTGATTTGGCGTGAGATAAGAGCGTCTGGAAAAGAAGTATAATTGTGAGAACACACGGGCAGGGGATACAGAGACGACGCTCTTCAGCTTTCCAGCTTGCAGGCCTGTCCAGCTTTCGAGCTGGGTAAAGAGGAGTCGCTTCGGGAGAAGATCAGCGGGACACCTCTCCATCGTCGGAGAGGAAGAAGAAGAAGACTAAGCCGCCATCAAATAGACCGTTTGAGCCGGCGTCCCGCCCCGGGGTAAAACATCGGGAGATCATCGACCAACCCCGGGCCATTGACGAAACGAGAGGCCATCTCCAGGCTCGGGTGAAGAGACAAAATAAAACGACAGAAGCAGCCGGTGTCCAGCCGCCCCCCGACCCCCCACCTCAGGAGAGAGGTGAGGTGCAGCTCGCTGGGGCTCCACGATCCACATGGAGACAGGACGCCTGAAAGGATCAAACGCAGACTGGTTCAAAACCTTGCACTTCCTAGTTGGATTGGTGAGCATGTTTCTGGCCCTCCATAATCAGATCTAGATAGGTTTAAGGGGGGTGGATATTTAAGGGTATAATTAAAATGAGTTGTTATCCCTCGATGTTCCGTGTGTTTCCCTATTTCATGATGATTTTTGTAGAGTATAATATGCCTGTATTTGCCTTAGTTAGTATTGTGTCATTATGATTTGTTTGTGTTTTTCCCTCCCATGTACTCTCTTATTTGCTTGCATTTGATTTGTGTTTCCATATGCAATAAAATTTCATTTCGTTTCATCAAACTTGGTCTATAAGAGTTTTCTCTACATTGTAGTTCCTGCCCCCAAAGTCCAGAGTACAGAATCTAAGGGGCGAGTGGGTTGAACCACTCAAGGTTTTTACTGTGCAAGAGAGAGAGGCCTCTAGAGAGAGAAACCTCTGCGATCTAAAACCCCTTACAGAAAATGGCGACTGCGGCAGGACTCTGGCAGCAGGATTGCAATGTAATAGATCCAAGTTTGAATGGTCGAAATGCAATGGATGAGAGGATAGCGGATTATGTCTTTAGCAAGGTAAATCCCACTAAGCAGTGGATTTCCGATCTCTTACTGGATGGGCGTCCGGTGGACGCAGCCATCAGGTGGGCAGAGAGCAAAGAGCATAAGAAGTCAGTGGAGAAGGCAGTGTGGCTGATGTGTTACAAGAAGCAGGTCCAGATCTTGGACCGGGTCGTTGCAGCACAGGCAGCCAGGATCACAACCCAGGCAGCAGAGATAGAGGAAAAGGCCATGGGTGGGGAAAAACTCATCACAGCGCTTCAAGCGCTGAATCAGGAACGCCAAGTGGTAGCTAGTCAACATCAGGCTAGGATACAGTACCTGGAGTGCCAGGTTACTGAGGCAAAGATCAATGAAACGAGGATCCGGGAGAAAAACGCCCACCTCGCACAACAGCTAAGAGCGCAGGAGGAGAGAGTAGTGGAGGTTAAGGCAGCTTACAAGCTAGCCCTCGAGCACGGGTTTGAGAGCACAGACCACAGCCCCTGCCAAAAGACCATAGAGGACCTAAGAATGGCCCTGGTTAAGGCAAAAGGCATGGTGTGTCTCGTCAGTCCAAAAGCCAGTCACATGGACTTTTTAAAGGAATCAAAGCAGCCGATTCCAGCTGAAGTAGTTGTGGTACCAGCCACCGAGCCCTCAGCACCGCCGAGCTATAGTGAGACTTGGCCGGAAAAACAGGGGGTGGTAAAAGAGGAGGTAGCCGAGGTGGAATGTGAGGAAGAACAGCCACTGGTAGCGAAGCCGGGACCGGCACCAATGTGTCCCGCTCGGCACCAGAGGTTCGGTCCCAACGCCGCAAATGGCGATGTCAGACCCCACCAGAACCAGCTCGTGGTGCCCTACGCTGCCCCGCAATTAAGGTCCATGGTGAGCCACCTCGCACGACTCACAGTAAAGGGAGATCCCTCGATTCATTTCAGGGAGATAGAGGAAACAGCAGCCATTAATGACTGTGATGAACAGGAACAGGTGAAACTGTTGCTTTTCTCCCTGGATTGCACAATCCTTCAGTGCCTCTCAGATGAGAGTAAGAGGGGACGGAAAGGGTATACGGATCTCAGGGAGGAAGTTTTAGAAGTAATGGGAGTGGACGACGGTAGTCCGTTCGACCGTGTGGAAGGGACCGTGCAGCTATCTGGAGAACCCCCACGGGTTTTCGCAGAAAGGCTGTGGCCAGTGTATCGACGCAGCTGTCCGGGCATGCCTGAACGGGTTGCAATGAACGACAAACAGTGGGTTCATTGGCTCTATTGCTTGGTTACCAACAGCTTGCCGCAGATACGGGCCCTAGCCAGATCTTGGTTTGATCCCCAAGGTCCCAATGTCACGGAGGAGACGGTGCTCCGCCAGCTCAACGTTGCGTATAAGAATTGTAGAGGTCAGGAAACACCTCCCCAGAAGGGAAAGGTGCATGAGGCAAAACCTGCAGCCTCAAGCAAGAAGGAGTGGCATCAGGAGGGGAATCGCCCTGCCCAAACCAAGCTCAATTGCTACGGGTGTGGGAAGGATGGACATTGGTGCAAGGACTGTAGAAATCCGTGGAAAGATAATAAGGGAAAATTTCCCACAGCCCAAGCCCAAGCACAGACCGCCGCCCCAGCACCAGCCCAAAACCAAGCCGTAGCTCCTGCCCCAGCACAAGGAGTTGGTGTAGCTATGGATCCCGCTGCGATAGAATCAATTATAGAGACAATGCAGTCTCTGATGATCGCGCAGGGGAAGATAGCCGACACCACTGGTCGTGTCATTCCCGAAACCCCGACCGCTGAGCCCAAATGACTAGAGCCAGCGCAGCCTGTCGACCTGTGTCCCCCAGAAAGACATGCACAGGAAGAGACCTCCTGTAAAATGGAGGAATACCTGCGGTGCCAGGTTGGGGAGGCTAAGTTAGTTGAGCAGGCTTTAAGGGAGGAGAACGCTAGGTTAACAGCGAGGGCTGGCAGTTTAGAGGGTCAGCTAAGGGCCTGTAAATGGTTTCACATCAATCAGTGCAAACTGTTTAAACCAGGTGCAAGAGTATCAGCAACCGAAGCCAGGTCTGAGGGTAAAGATCCTCAGCCTGAGGCGTGCGATGAGTCACAGACCACACAAGCTGGCGTTGTAGCCTGCTTGGAAGGAGAAGCTGCCCCGCCCACCTGGGGGGAGGCTTCCCCTATGGCCTGGGACTCGGACGAGGAGGAGTCCAAACAACAAGGCCCCGCCCGCGACACAATTCTGGAGGAGGTGGAGTCGGAGGACGGAGGTCCCGCCCTCGACTCAAGCGTGGGGGAGGTAGAAATTGGGGGCAGAGATCCTCCACCTGTAGGGACAGGTGAGGAGGAGCCGTCTGCCACAGGCCCAAATCCCGAAGGGGCAGAGCCTGAGGGGAGGGAGCCGAAGCACACAGTCGTGGAGGAGCCACGGGCTGTGAGAGCTAAAGTCCCACCCGAAGGTCCACTCGCCAAGGGAGCCGACCCGAATCCCAAAGGGGCGGAGCCTGAAGGAAGGGAGCCGAAGTCGGCAGCCGTGGAGATGCCACGGGCTGTGAGGGCTAAAGTCCCAACCGAAGGTCCACTCGCTAAGGGAGCCACGCCCAAAGTACCTCTTCGCAGGTCGACTCGAACGCCTCAGCCGATAAAACCTTGGCCCGATTCGCCCGTTATCAGTAAACACCGACTTGAGAAATCCCTGACGAAACGCAGTCCCCGATTGACAGCAAAAGGCTGCGGGGAACCCAAGCCACAGGCCACTGCAGCCCCACCGCAGGGAGCGGTGAGCTGCAGTCCAATCAGGGATTAGGCAAGCCGCCCGGGGACGGGCGGCGCTGTACATAAGTTAAGTTTAAGTTTTAAGTTTAAAGTGTGTAAATATTAAAATGATGAGAGTTATAAGTAGTTTTAAATCTGCTCAGTATGTGTGCTATTTTGGATCGAGGTCGAAAGACCCGATCACGCCTTCACCTAAGCCAGAATCTCTCGGGAGCCTGGCGGCATTGTTTAATTTGTTGCAGGAACCAGGAGAAAGATGATAGGGATCCTCGTCGCGTTCATGCTGATCGGATGAAGCCGGGCCTATCGGGGCCACACTAAGGACTCCACCATTTATGGGTGATCTGGCAGCAGAGGCCCCGTCGAGACTGATGGAACCGGCCCACGGGACGCTGAAGAGACTGCTGTCTACTTCCATGAAGGGAGATGGCCAGGCTGGCTGGGGTCGAACTCTACTGAATACTCCAGCCAGACGGGGTTCGCATACAGAGAAACGTCTCTGATGTGCCCCAGGGTGAGGATCATCGCACCAAGAATCAGCGTCACCGTTGGGAAAAGGATTTGTTTGAACTGTCTGGGACATGTACCTTTGAGTCGCTGGTGGTGGCTCAGGAAGCTGAGTAAGACCATGAAGAACTCCACGGTCGAGTGGGAGAGACTGGGTAACAACACCCATCGGACTATTACGGGGACTCATGGGGGGTTGAGTGTCTGTTGGGACAAATAGTGGGAACCAGATGAGGGGATCTACATCTGTATGTGGGGTTCAGAACGCGCTTGCCCCACAGGCGTCTCCATCTTTTTCCAAAGGCAGTGGCAGGATGCTGGACAAGGAATGAGGTGGGACGTCAGCACATGGGCGTGCGGAGTCCCATACTCTCAGATCCCAGTAAACGCCACTGAGCTCATCACCCGACCCCGCAAGCCCCTGCCCACAATTCCGGTTGCTAAAGCCCTCAAGGAAGGGTGCCCCACCACAACAAAGGGACCCGGGAACGGCTTGGTATTGGTACCCACAGGTCAGGTGCTGTACCAAGGGGTGCACTACGTGGTGGCTTCGGTAATTTTAAACCTCACCGAAGTGTGGTTGCCAGAGTGGTGCCCCAGGGAAACCAAGCAACTATACCAGGTCCTGTTAACAAACATGTTTAAACAGTTTTCCGAATTCGACTTTGCCGATGTCGACAGAGCCAAATTGTACACCACACCACATGAGGTCTTGGACAGGATAGGGAGGCAAAGAAGGGGTGCAGTAAATGATATTTTCACAGCTTTTAATACAGGAACTTCCGTCATCAACACACTGGATGATGTGGAGCTGCAAACCCAGATCAATGGTTTGAAAACACAGTTAAGAAAGATACTGACTGACGAGAATAAGGTAGTGGGTTCTGAGTTACATGAGGACCAGGCCATGACACTACACTTAAAAGAGATACTAGCTGAGCTGGAGAAACACGCCAAAACGGTGAATGCTCTCATCAGGGAGGATCGGAACGCGTCCGATCAGGCTGCGCAGAATGAAGCTTGTGTGCTATACGAGGCGTGGTTACTGGGCGAGGGCCGCAGTAACCTGGAGGATTTGAAACAAGGTTTAGTCCCCTCCTGGATCAGCAACAAGCACCTCGCAGCCGTCCACCCTTTTGAGAATGCATTGAGTCCGTGCCAACTCAGACTAGCTTCAAAGGTCTACCCAGTCCCAGTGGACTGTGGACGGTCTAATCATACCATTATGGATATAGTGGTAAGAATGCCGGTGATGGGAAAAACAGCTAAACCCGCCCTGGTATACAGGGTGGAGAACATTGGAGTCATACAGGGGGGTGTGCACATTCGCTACACAGGGGTCCCACCTTACATCATTCGATGGGAGCATACAATGACAGGTACCGACCTCTCGGGGTGCCGGAGCCGGGGAGCACACAGCATCCTGTGTCCCCAGCACTTGAATGCCCATTCAAAACCACAGTGCGGGTTCAGAACTGCTGGCGCGAAGCCTATAAATTGCACCATGGAGGCAATGGCACAAGGCCATGTGCCCCCGCAGGTGGCATATATAGGAGGTGGGACATACTGTATCACCACTGCAGCGCCCCACTACCAACATGGACAGCACGGTTGGTGTCCGGTTAGTGACAGCAGCTTTTGTTTCAAGCCCAGGGCAGAAGTTCAAGTGGCCCAAGAATGAATTGTCCCCATTCCTGAACCTTCCACTGTTCACATCACTGTTAAAGGGAATTTCACCGATCTACAGCGATTCATTGCACATTTTGGATATATCATTCCCCCTCTCCCTGAACACCTCACCAATATATTAAAAGCCGTTGTTGTTTCACAGAAACATTTCTATACACTGGAGTAGAAGACTTTAGAGATAGGGGCAAACATATTGGATATAGTGACCCCACCGTGGTGGGACCTGTTCACAAATATAGAAGTCCCTTCATGGATTAGGATAGCCTCCCACATTCTTGTAGTGTGCCAGGTTATCATTGTAGTTTATTTACTGTTTGTACACTGTAAAATGGTCAAACATTCGCAAAAGTACGAGAATAGAGGGGAATGGAGGGAGCATTATGTGCGGGTAGAAGAAGAGACACCCGTTTAGATTTTTGCTGCTGTGTATAAAGTTAAAGTTTTCCCTCCCTCCTCTGTATTATTTTTGACATGTATTCATGTGCATTTTAATTTTCGTGTGTATACTTTATTTTTTCTTATTGAAGTGTATTAGATGTGTTGTTATTATTAAAAGGTAGTGTGTATGCACCAGGTGATGTAGGGGTATAAGGCCCTCCTCCACGCCTGGAAGTAAGTTGTCAGATTTTAACTCCAAGGTATTGCCATCTATAGATGCTTAATGTACACTAGGTTTTTCTGAAATGGGAAATGCAGGTGTCGTGGGGTCATAGATAGGTAAATACTGGGGATGGTTAGATTATGGGAAGTCAGGAAAATTTGCTCACCCAGAATTATGCTACTTCAAGCAAGTTACAGTATCATCAGGGGGGAGTGTAGGATTCACAAAATTGTACTTTATATTATAAAGGTGCGAATGGCAGAAGAGGCCAGGTTTTTAAAGACTGTTTTAAAAGAAGCCCAGAAAAAGGGGCATTCAAAATGGCCGCCAGACCCCGTGATCAACTTATTGGGACACTTTAAAATGGTTCCTGCAAATCCTCAGACAGCTTTGTGGATTCAGCCCAAAGTAAGTTCTGGAAGCCGTTTCTGAGAGAACGAAACCAGACACCCACATATACATATAGATTGGATGCAAATCCAGTCAAGATTGGCCTGTAGATAAAGGCCATCTAAATGTTGACCCAGACAAAAGGGAACAGTTTCATATTCATGAGAAGAGCATCAAGGGCCCGTTAAGGACATCACCAGGACATTAAAAACAATGAAGGTCATTCCAGACCAGAGATGGCCCGTTACCGGCCATCCAAGAACAGTTTAAAATATAATAACTACCCCGTTGTGCAACAAGCCCGCCAAAAGTTAAACAAAGACTAACCTGATTTGGCGCGAGATAAGAGCTTCTGGAAAAGAAGTATAATTGTGAGAACACACGGGCAGGGGATACAGAGACGACGCTCTTCAGCTTTCCAGCTTGCAGGCCTGTCCAGCTTTTGAGCTGGGTAAAGAAGAGTCGCTTCGGGAGAAGATCAGCGGGACACCTCTCCATCGTCGGAGAGGAAGAAGAAGAAGACTAAGCCGCCATCAAATAGACCGTTCGAGCCGGCGTCCTGCCCCGGGGTAAAACATCGGGAGATCATCGACCAACCGTGGGCCGTTGACAAAACGAGAGGCCATCTCCAGGCTCGGGTGAAGAGACAAAATAAAACGACAGAAGCAGCCGGTGTCCAGCCGACCCCGACCCCCACCTCAGGAGAGAGGTGAGGCGCAGCTCGCTGGGGCTCCACGATCCACATGGAGACAGGACGCCTGAAAGGATCAAACGCAGACTGGTTCAAAACCTTGCACTTCCTAGTTGGATTGGTGAGCATGTTTCTGGCCCTCCATAATCAGATCTAGATAGGTTTAAGGGGGTGGATATTTAAGGGTATAATTAAAATGAGTTGTTATCCCTCGATGTTCCGTGTGTTTCCCTATTTCATGATGATTTTTGTAGAGTATAATATGCCTGTATTTGCCTTAGTTAGTATTGTGTCATTATGATTTGTTTGTGTTTTTCCCTCCCATGTACTCTCTTATTTGCTTGCATTTGATTTGTGTTTCCATATGCAATAAAATTCCATTTCGTTTCATCAAACTTGGTCTATAAGAGTTTTCTCTACATTGTAGTTCCTGCCCCAAAGTCCAGGGTACAGAATCTAAGGGGCGAGTGGGTCAAACCACTCAAGGTTTTACTGTGCAAGAGAGAGAGGCCTCTAGAGAGAGAAACATCTGCGATCTAAAACCCCTTACACTTGAGTTTCACAAATGCTGCTTTGCAACCCTCGTCCCAGATCCACTCCACTCCCTTGTGTAGGAGTCGGAGCAGAGGGGCTGCGTAATCCTCAATGAAATCTCTGCAGTACCTGGTTAGCCCTAGAAAAGATCTCACTCCTGTAACTGTGTTGGGGGCTGGTAACTCCTGCACTGCTTCCCTTCTAGCTTTATCGATGGCCCTTTCCTCAGCGCGCACAGTCAGCCCCAGGAATTTCACTTCCTGCTGGCTGATCTGTGCTTTCTTTGGGTTTACTTTGAAGCCTTCTTGCCTGAGCAGCTCCAGCAGTTCAGCCAGTAGTGGACCATGCTCCTCTCCCTCATCGGTGAATAGGAGCAGGTCATCCACATATTGTACTAACGGCCGCGGCGGCTGAAATGCTTTAAACGATTAACCATGCATTGGTGAAAAATGCTAGGGTTGTTGTGGAAGCACTGAGGTAGACAGTTCCAGGTATATTGTTGGCCTTTAAATGTGAAGGCGAACTTGTACTGGTCCTCTCTCTGTACAGGGATGGACCAAAACCCGTTGGAAATATCCAGTGAAGGTGGCTGCTGAGCCTGGGATACTTCCAATGAGGTCGGCAACGGCTGCGACTGTGGGTGCACAGGCGGGGATGTTGCGGTTGTGTACCCGATAGTCCACTGTGGCCCTCCAGGAGTTGTCCGGTTTTCTAACCGTCCACAGTGGAGAGTTTATGTGGGTGGCTATTGGTCTCAATACCCCCTGTTTGACTAAGGAAGCCATGGCCGTTTCCATGTCTGCCTCCGCCTCCCTGGGGAAATTGTATTGCTTTTGTGGTCGGGTCATGGGGTCCCCGTTCACACTAACCTTGACCATGTTTACCCTCCCACAATCATGTTTGTGAGTGGCAAATGCAGCGAGGTGTGCTCGCACAAATGCCTGGTATTCCATCGGCGTGTTACTGACCATCAGTTCGAGGTCGTAACCCTCCTTTGGTTTTACGGTGCACAAGGTCCCCTTGCCCTGTTTCTCTGGGATGACTGCCACTTCACTTTCATTGCCGGTACATGCTCCCCACAGACAGTGGTTCCTAAGATCCACTCGAAACCTGTGGCCTATGATAAAATCGGCCCTCAGGATCCCCTTCCCTTCCTGCTCCCATTTCATTAAGACACAGGTCCACTTGGTGTGGAGTGCTCCTAAACGAATGGACAGCGGGATGGAGAGCGAGCCAGCCTGCTAGTTACCTGTAAACCCCACTAAGCTGTACGGGACCCCGTTAGACAGAGGTGAGGCGGCAGGGTTAGCTGAATAGACGATGGTGCTCGACGCTCCAGTGTCTAACAGATAAGTCCCTTTCAGCTTCTCCACCTCCATCTGAACATACGTTCTCTTCCATGCATCGTATTCAAGGGGACACAGGTAGGCAGGCTGCGCTGGTTCTAGTCATGGGTCTGTGTTGTATGGGGCAGATGGGGTTAAAGCACCAGTGGTAGTGGCTACCTTCCCTGGGCCATTTAATAAAGTTCGGAGCACAGCTACGAATGAGTCAAACATGGGGAGAGAGGTCGGTGTCTTGGTCTTTTGGGCAGGAGCTGGGGAGTTCTTTCCTGTGTTATCCTTCCACGGATTCCTACAGTCCCTTCTCCAGTGCCCATTCTTCCTGCACCCGAAGCAGTTACGCTTCGTATCGGAAGGGTTACCTCCTTCCTGGTGCCACTCTTTTTTATTCTGACTAGGCTTTACTTTATGTACTTTTCCTTTAGGTGGGTGCTCTTCTGTCCCTCTACCGTTCCGGTAAGCCAAGGTCAGTTGTCTGACCACTGTGTCCTCGGTGACCCAGGGGTCCTTCAGGTCAAAGCAAAGCTCAGCCTTGGCTCTGATCCACGGCAAGCTGTTTGCCACCAGGCTTCGGAGCCAGTGGGCCAGCTCGTCCTGGCTCAGGTGAGCCCAGTCGAGAACCCCACTACAGGCACACCTGTACACAGGCCACAGCCTGTCTACGAAAGCCTGTGGGGTGTCCCCTGCGAGCTGTGCTGTCCTCACCACCCGGGAGAAGGGACTTCCATCATTCATGCCCATGGCCTCCAGAACTTCCTCCCGGATAACAGCGTACCTGCCCTGCCCCTTTCTGCTCTCTGCAGAGAGGGACTGGTAGAGTTTGCTATCCAGGGAGAAAAGTAGCATCTTTGCCATTTCGGAGTCATCGCACTTGTTAATGCCCACTGCCTGTTCCACTTCCATGAAGTGGACCGAGGGGTCCCCTTTTTGAGTGAGCTTACTCAGGTGGTTTGCCATAGCCCTAAGCTGTTGGGCGCCGTGGGGAGCCACGAATTGGCTTTCAAGGGGTCCTTGACCCCCACCACCGCCGGGCGGGCCAAACTTTTGCTGCCGGATCGGGCACATCGGCCCCGGCTCTGACCCTTCTTGCATCGGCTCGCCCACCTCTCCCTGCTGCCAAACCAAGTTAAAACCCGGCGCCACAGGTGGTGGTGGTTTGCACTCCCTGCCGGCCTCACAAATCGTCCGTTCTTCAAGCTGCCCAACCGGGTCATTCCCCGGCGCCACAGGTGGTGTCCAAACAGTTTCCCCTTGCTCTCCCAGGTCCACCCGGGCCGCACCCGGGCTTATTAGGCATACCATGCCTTTGGCCCTGGACAGAGCAAGGTTCAAACTGTCGATTTGTTCCTTACAGGGGCCATGATCTCCCGCCTCAAACCCCCTAGTGCTTGCTATTTGGTAAGCTGCCTGGACGTCTCTCAACCTCTCCTCCTGCTTTCTTACTTGCCTGGCAAGGCGGGCGTTCTCTTCCCGTAACACCAGTTCATTATTTTTGTCTTCGGTGACCTGACACCAAAAGTATTCCTGTTTGTTTCTGTGTGTTTCCACTAGCTGCATTTTCCCCCAGTTTTGTGCGTTTAGTTCTGCCAATAACCTTTCCCCTGCTAGAGCCCTTGCGTGAGACTGTTGAACTGATTCCCGTAGCTCTGCTGCCAGTGCCTCAACGCGTTTATCCAAAAGCTGGATCTGTCACTGGAAGCATACCAACCAGATTGCTTTCTCCACAGATTTCTTATGGTCCTTGCTCTCAGTCCATTTGGCTGCAGCGTCTATCGGACGCTCAGCGCGCAACAGACTGAGCACCCATTTCTTAGTGATATTTACTCTCTTGAACACGTAAAAGGAAATCCTCTCTTCCATCTTAATTTTTTCCTCAAAAACAGTGTCCACTGTATCACATCACTTTTGCCAAGGTCCTGCCGTGGTCGCCATTATGTAGTGGGTGGTGTGTGGGTCAGCCTCACCACTGACTTATGAGCGGTTCAAATCACTCCCACTCCCTTGATTCTAGACCTTGGGCTTATTTGGGGGGTGTGACAAAAGTGCAGCAGACAACTGGTTTTGGTGCAAGAAACTTTGATCTTTATTCAAGAAAGAAAATACAACATAACAATCTTATACTCTAATAAAAATGGGGAACATTTTAATACATACGAGGGAAATACAGTAGAAAATACCTCACCCCTCCCAATCCCACTTCCTAGTTAAGTTGAACTCTAGAGGACCAGGGATAATGCTCACCAAATGAATCCTTGACAGTTGAGCTGGTTCGCGGTTTCGGGGTTCACTGGATGTGTTGGTCGGTGTCTGCCGTACACCGGACGCGGTAGAGGACTTCGACTGCTGGTCAGTCTTCGCGAGTCCGCTGATGCGGTAGGGTGCGTTTTGGATTTATGGGGTGAGTACCCACTTTTCTTCTGTAGAGATAGGGTTTAGAGTTCCTTTTAAGTAAAAATCTTACCTGGGGGTAAGTCAGGAATAGATTGTAGAGTGGAAAACTTTCAAATCTTCAGTTTTCTCCTGAGTTATTTTCCTTTGGTCACGATGGCTCAATATTACCAGGTTGGTTGGTGGTAATATTTTGTTGGTAGTTTCGTAAGGCTCTTGTTGCCGCGATGTGTCCAAGGATTCGCAGATGACATGAAAATTGGTGGGGTGGTAAATAGCGAGGAGGGTAGCCTCAGTCTGCAGGACGATATAGATGGGTTGGTCAGATGGGTGGAACTGTGGCAAATGGAATTTAACCCTGAAAAGTGTGAGGTGATGCATTTTGGAGGGACTAACAAGGCAAGGGAATACACAATGAATGGTAAGACCCTAGGAAAGACAGAGGATCAGAGGGACCTTGGTGTGCATTTACATAGATCCCTGAAGGCAGCAGAACAGGTGGATAAGGTGGTTAAAAAGGCATATGGGATACTTGCCTTCATTAGCCGAGGCATAGAATATAAGAGCAGGGAGGTTATGATGGAGCTGTACAAAACGCAGGTTAGGCCACAGCTGGAATACTGTGTGCAGTTCTGGTAGCCATACTATAGGAAGGATGTGATTGCTTTGGAGAGGGTGCAGAGGAGATTCACCAGGATGTTACCTGGGCTGGAGCGCTTCAGCTATGAAGAAAGACTGGACAGGCTGGGGTTGTTTTCCTTGGAGCAGAGAAGGCTGAGGGGGGACCTGATTGAGGTGTACAAAATTATGAGGGGCATAGATAGGGTAGATAGAAAGGAACTTTTTCCCTTAGTAGAGGGGTCAATAACAAGGGGGCATAGATTCAAGGTAAGGGGCAGGAGGTTTAGAGGGGATTTGAGGAAGAACTTTTTCACCCAGAGGGTGGTTGGAATCTGGAACTCACTGCCTGAAAGGGTGGTAGAGGCAGGAACCCTCACAACATTCAAGAAGCATTTGGATGAGCACTTGAAATGCCATAGCATACAAGGCTACGGACCAAATGCTGGAAAAATGGGATTAGATTAGACAGGGATTGATGGCCAGCGCGGACGCGATGGGCCGAAGGGCCTCTTTTTGTGCTGTATAACTCTATGACTCTATGACTCTACGGCTCTATGCCCTGGGTCACTGAAGCTGTTGAACTTGGGTGTACGGTAGAATGCTGCCCCGTCTCGATGCTCTGGTTTCTTCTTGTGTGTTGCTTCTAGAGAGAACTCAGTCTTCTTGCGAAAACAGGCCTTCAATTATACTTTGAGGGGCCTTCTAATCTGCGCACCAAATCAGTCCCGGATTATTGTTTGATTTGGGCGGGCTCATTAATGGTAACTTGATTAGAAATGTGTAAAATGGTTTCGGGATGCTGCACTGATTATTCAATGAGCTGTTGAGCTCCTAGTTAATTGTCATAGCGATACTCAGGTTTTGAGTCTCCTGTCTGAACCCGAGATTTCTATGTAGGTTGGCGAGGTGATTTGCATTATGCATGTTTTGGATGGGTCCTGTGTTTTGGGTGGGGACTGCTCCTCCGTGGGTCGATTGTTAGGATGTTAATGTCTGATAGGGGCTGAGTGAGTTTACACAGTTCCCCAGACAATTTGATTTACTCCAATACCCAAACTGCCTTTACAGAGGTTGATCCCATTCCCTGTTGCAGCCTTTTCTCCCTTTACAGGCCCAACATGCCTTTTAAGATGCCAAATCTTGGTTTCCGACCTTGAATCTCCCTCTGTTAGGCCCAATGCGTATTTTAACATCCTGAAGCTTGTTAGAAAGAGTCCAAAGTCATTTTCCTTAGGGTTTTCTTCTAGCTTTGGGGGATCTGTGAATTTTGAGAATCTTACACAGCCACCAGATTAGATACTGGCACTGTGTGGACTTTAGAGGGTAGCTTAGAGCCAGAATCTGCACATGGTGAGACACCGGGCACGAGTGACCTGCAGCCAGGGCAGTGGAAAGTGTAGCACAGGTGCCAGCTCCCTGGAGGACGAGGTCGCACACGAGTCCTGCTGCACAAGACTCAGATGAGGACATCGATGGAGTGGCCTACAGAACAAAACTGATGGATGTGCACAACTAAATGCTTGGTGCATTGGCAGGCCTGCCAGAAAGCCTGAATGCAATGTCAAGGAGCATGGAGGACTCCATCGCCAACCTTGCACAGTGCTTTGCTTAGAGCTTGGAGCCCATCCTTTCCAGCATGGAAGGGTTGGGCAGATCCATTAGCGCACTTGTGATGCATCATGCAGTGTCAGATGGCCGATGTCTCAGCTTCCATTGCAGCACTCAGACATTGGGTGGAAGCTGCTTGTGCTGCAATGGAAGCTCAGACTGAAGTCATGAAAGCTCAACTTGCTGCCATGCAAGCACAGGTGGCTGCCATCATGGCTGGGTTTACCAGTGTTGAAAGGGGCTTGCTGGGTGTCACAGCAGTCCAGCAATCTGTCCCCCAGCAGATTACTAGGATTGCTGAGGCACCACCCCAGGGGAGTGACAGTGGCTCCATGGAGCACGAACCTGCTGTCCTCTCTCAGGATGACACCATTCATCCTCCCACCACTGCCACTCTGCCAGTGCCCTTGCTGTTGCCTGTTGCAGTCCAAAGCCGGGCCTACTAGGCTCAGAGCTCCTTGAGGTCATCCTGCAAGTCTCCCCCACTGAAAATCAGCAGCATTCTACCTTTATTGTAGGATTGAGGCCAATAGGACGCTGTGATGGTCAGTAACAGAGGGAAGGTAAGGTGTGGGACAATTGGTGAATATGGAATTGAGGTTGTGTTCACTGGTACCAGTCAGATGAGTCAGTCGTAGACAGCCCGGGCAGAAAGCGGTTGTGTTGGTGCCTCTTCCCTTCTGCTTCCTCCTCTTCCTCCTCCTCCTCAGCTGGCTGCCGTATGCCTGGTGGCAAGGGCTGTGCTGTCATGGTGGTGAGGTTGTGGAGCATGCCGCAGACTATGACAAATCTTGAGACACGCTCTGGTGAATACTGCACGGCTTCTACAGTATGGTCCAGACAGCAGAAGTGTTGTTTAAGGACACCAATGGTCTGCTCTATCAGATTCCATGTGGCAGCATGGCTTTTGTTATATGCATGCTGCCCATGTAGGCGTGGGTTGTGCAGCGGTGTCATGAGCCAGGTGGTCAGGGAATATCCTTTGTTGCCCAGTAGCCACCCTCTGGTTTGCCGTGGTGGCCGAAATGCTGATGGTACAGCGGACTGCCGCAGAATGAAGGCATTATGGCTGCTGCCAAGATACTGAGCATTGACTTGCATGATGCGCTGAGTATGGTCGCATCCCAGCTGAACATTGAGGGACTGGAATCCCTTCCAGTTGCAGTACATCTCTGAATTGAGATTTGGTGCCCGCAAAGCAACGTCTGTGCAGTCAATGGCACCCTGCACCATGGGGAAGACTGCTATCTTGGCGATGCCATGTGCTTGCTCCACCTGCTTCTCTCTGGCAAGAAAGAATGAAATGTATTCAGCTCTCTTTACATACTCACTCACCTCCCTTATACAGGAGTGGATGGCAAACTGGGTGATGTTACAGATGTTGCCTGCTCTAGCCTGGAAGGAGCCCCACGGGAAAAAGTTCAATGACACGGTCACCTTTACAGCCAGTGGCAATGCCATCCTCACCCTGGACTGAGGCTGCAGGTGGCAGATTTCAGTGAGCACCTCCTCAGTAAAATGGAGACATCACATGCATTGTTCCTCGCTGAGGTTGAGGTAGGAGAATTGCACCCTGAAGACCCTGAGTGGATATGACCCCCTCCTCCTCCTCCCTCTTCCAGCAGCTTGTCCCGCTCTGTGTCGTCTCTGCTCATTCTCTCTGTCATTCTGCAGGCCAAGGGGGATACAAACTATGGCACCCATGTTTGGGGGCAACTGGTCTGAGCAGACACCTTGCAAGTCAATGCCAAGCATAGTGAGAGAGGAAGTATTAAGGGGTTTAACAGCTTTAAAAGTGGAGAAATCCCCAGGCCCGGATGAAATGTATCCCAGGCTGTTAAGCGAAGCAAAAGAGGAAGTAGCAGAGGCCCTGACCATCATTTTTCAATCCTCTCTGGCTTCAGGTGTGGTGCCGGAGGACTGCTAATGTGGTACCCTTGTTTAAAAAGGGAGGAAAGGATAGACTAAGTAATTAGAGGCCAGTCAGCCTAACTTCGGTAGTGGGAAAATTATTGGAAAGAATTCTGAAGGACAGGATAAATCTTCATTTAGAAAGACACGGATTAATCAAGGATAGTCAGCACAGATTTGTTAATGGAAGGTTGTGTCTTACAAACTTGATTGAATTTTTTGAGGAGGTAACAAGGAGAGTAGATGAGGGCAGCAAGTTTGATGTAGTGTATATGGACTTCAGCAAGGCTTTTGATAAGATTCCACATGGTAGACTGGTCATGAAGTTAAAAGCCCATGGGACCCAGGGCAAAGTGTCAAGTTGAATTCAAAACTGGCTCGGAGACAGGAAGCAGAAGGTAATGGTTGATAGATGTTTTTGTGACTGGAAAGCTGTTTCCAGGGTTCAGTACTAGGTCGCTTGCTTTTTGTGGTATATATCAATGATTTCGACTTGATATTAAGGGGTATGATTAAGAAGTTTGCAGATGATACTAAAATCGGCTGTGTGGTTGATACTGAAGAAGGAAGCTGTAGACTGCAGGAAAATATCAATAAATTGGTCAGATGGGCAGGACAGTGGCAAATGGAATTCAATCCGGAGAAGTGTGAGGTAATGCATTTGGGGAGGGCTAACAAGGAAAGGGAATACACATTAAATGGTAGGACACTGAGCAGTGTAGAGGAACAAAGGGACCTTGGAGTGCATGTCCACAGATCCCTGAAGGTAGCAGGTCAGGTAGATAAGGTGGTTAAGAAGGCATACGGAATGCTTGCCTTTATTAACCGTGGCATAGAATACAAGAGCAAGGGGGTTATGCTTCAACTGCATAAAACACTTGTTAGGTCCGTGTATCTTGATGTTATGTGTCCTTCAATAACTAGACATGAGACTGCAGGGAACAATCAACAGGTGTTTACTGGATGAGGGTTACTCTAAAATTAAACGTACAGATCCCTACTCAGGGTTTATATACAGGTGTGGTCACTGCTGGTACTACAGTATACAGGAGCTGTAAAAAGTAGTTCTCCCCTTAAAGGTACATACACTACAATTCCTCCCGTTTTAGATTAACAGTACCATAACATTCATTTAACAATTAACACTTTTAACATGCACATTAACTGAAAATAGTCCATTTATAAATTCAGTCTTTGGGGCGGCTTCCTGATCCTTTCTGGATAGCGCCTTTCCTGAGTGTCTTGCTCTTGGTGCGGAGGCCCCCTGTCGTCAGTTGGTTCATCAGCTTCCAATGTTACTGTTTCTGGGGTAGATGCTACCTGTATGTCGGGTTCATCACCAGGTACGCGAGACATGGGGTTGACTCGTTCCTGTGACTATAGGATCTGGTCGACATGACGTCTCACAATGTTCTCCCCAACATCCACTGTGTACATTAGTGGCCCCTGCCGTGTGCATATCGTTCCTAGTTGCCATTTCTCTGTTCGGTAGTCGTGGGCCAAGACTGGTTGCCCTACATTGAAGCTCCTTGTCGGCTTCTCATTGCTGTGCTGGAATTGCTTATTCTCAACATCCCTTCGTACATTTGGTCTGAGCAAATCCAGACGAGATCTCAACCTTTGGTTAAAGAACATCATGGCCGGGGTCTGGTTGGTGACTGCATGTGTCGCATTTCTGTAGGCTAACAGGAAATTGTCCACCTTGTGCTGCAGTGGAATGTCGTCATCGCACATGGCCCTTACTGCTTTTTTAAAGGTTTGTACGAACCTCTCAGCCAATCCATTTGTGGCTGGATGATACGGGGCAGATGTGTAATGCCTTACCCCATTCCTTTTCATGAATCTTCGAAACTCTTCGGACACAACTGTGGTCCGTTATCAGAGCAAATCTGCTCTGGCAAGCCGTTCCTGGCAAATATGGTCCGTAGGGCTGCAATAGTTTTCTCCGTGGTGGTGGACGACATTTTGATCACCTCAGGCCATTTTGAGTGCGCATACACGGCTATTAAAAACATTGAGTCCATGAATGGACCAGCAAAATCAATATGCACCCGTTGCCATGGAGATGAGGGCCACTCCCATGTGTGCAGAGGGGCATGTGGTGGTGCATTTTGGACCTTCTGGCATCCTGAGCAGCTCTTTGTCAGGTCCTCGATTTGCTGATCGATCCTCGGCCACCACACATAAGCCCTAGCAAGGCTTTTCATTTTCACCCCTCCCAGATGGCCTTCGTGAAGCTCATTGAGCACTCTCTCCCTTAACTTGGGTGGAATTACCACTCGGGATCCACACATCAAGGTCCCCTGGCATACTGACAGCTGTTCTCTTCTGGATGAGAATGCTGGCAACAGTGAGTCGCCATGTGTTGGCCATCCCTTCACCGTCAATTCATATACCCGAGACAGTGTCGTGTCATTTCGGGTCTCCTTCTCTATATCAGCGTTAGTTACTGGCAAGCGTTCAATTATAGTCGAATAAAATATTTCGACAGGGTCCACTGCTGGTGCTTCCTCCGCAGTAGGCAGTGGCAGGCATGATAGCCCATCAGCGTTTCCATGCTGTTTCGTGCCCTTATACTCTATTTCATATAGGTTTGCCCCTAGAAAAAGGGACCATCTTTGTAGCCGTTGTGCAGTCAACACCGGAACGCCCTTCTTTGGATTAAAGATGGAGACAAGTGGTTGGTGGTCAGTCAGCAAGGTGAACTTCTGCCCGTGCAGATAGTGGTTGAACTTTTTCACTCCCCACACTAGGCTGAGGGCCTCCCTGTCAATCTGGGCGTAGTTACGCTCGGCTGAGGTTAGTGACCGAGACGCAAAGGCTACCGGCCTCTCCGAGCCGTCCGGGAACTTGTGCGACAGCACCGCTCCAATGCCATAGGGTGATGCACCACACGCCAACTGAATTGGTAGTGCTGGGTTGAAATGAGCCAACACCTCTTTTGATGTGATCAATTCTTTGCACTTCTGGAAAGCTCGTTTATATTCGTCATTCCACTTCCATGGTACCCCCGTTTGCAGTAGGGTGTTCAGTGGGTGTAGTACTGTAGACAAATTCGGCAAGAACTTATGGTAGTAGTTCACCAGCCCGAGGAACGACCTCAGTTGTGACACATTTTCCGGTGCTGGAGCCTTGACTACTGCCTCAATCTTTTCAGGGGACTTATGTAACCCCTCTTCATCAATAACGTGGCCACAATACGAGATCTGCTTCTGGAAAAACTCGCATTTGTGGCGATATGCTCGGAGCCCATATTCCTTCAATCTAGTGAGCACCTGCTCCAGGTTGGCAAGGTGATCACTGTCATTTTCGCCTGTGACCAGGATGTCGTCCAAATAACACTGGGTCCCTGGAATCCCTTGCAGGACTTGATCCATTGCCCTTTGCCAAATAGCCGGAGCTGATGCTACCCCGAACACCAGCCGGTTGTATTGGTAGAGACCTTTATGAGTGTTGATCGTGAGGTACTGTTTCGAGGCTTCTTCTACCTCCATTTGCAGGTACGCCTGGGCCAGATCAATCTTAGTGAAGCGTTTCCCTCCAGATAGCGAGGCGAAAATATCTTCAATCCGCGGAAGCGGATATTGTACCGTGTGAAGGATTGGGTTCACTGTCACATTAAAGTCCCCACAGATGCGAACCTTCTTTGGTTCCCCAGGCGTATTACTCAACGACCTCTTCATTACAGGAATGATGGGTGTAGCCCATTCGCTCCAGTCCACTTTGGACAGTACTCCTGAATGTTCCAAACCTTCCAGCTCTGCTTCGACGGCTGGCAGATCGCATAAGGTATCGGTCTGGCCTTAAAAAAAACTTTGGGCTTGCATTTTCCTCTATTTTGATCATCGCTGTTGTTGTGTATGTAACCGTTTACCTTTATGGGAACTATAGAATGTAACCGTTCGCCTTTAAGAGCACTACTTTAGGGTGGCACTATCTATTGGCTCATGTATACTGTAATACCGATAGTGACCACACCAGTATATAAGGGTTGTGATACGTTAACTAGGGCAGAATCGCCCGAGCCTCTGAATAGTAAAGACGTGTTTTATTTTGTTAACAGTGGAGTCTGTGATTATTTATAATACAACCCACAGACTTAACATTGGCGACGAGTCAGGATTCGAACCCTGCGGCAGTTGTTCCACGGCGGCTTCGTCCGAAGACAGGACGTTGAAGAGAGGTTTCAATCCTCACCAGTCTGGAACCGACAGGCTGGAAGCGACAGGCATTAGGACCCTGAAGCCTCCATAACCTCGTGGGTAAGCCGCAGCGTTGGCTGCAAAGACAGGGCGATCGCAATCCCTGATAAGAGCCGCGGTGAAACGCGCGAGCGGGTAAGCCAGAGCCCGGGAGGGAGCGAGCAAGAGCCGCGCGAGCGGGTGAGCCAGAGGCCGGGGGCCGCTTTCAAGTGCGAGGCGCAGCCGGGCCATCGATCGCATCCGCTGATAAGGCCCGCACTCGGCCTGAAAGTCAGCGTCAGGGAACGGGTGATAACCGCCATTGAAGTGGGCGGAGAGCGCCGAGAAGCGCGGGAAAACTGCCATCGAAGTGGGCGGGGAGAGCGAGAAGCGCGGGAAAGCCGCCATTTTTCGCGGGGAAACCGCTGAAGAAGAAGGAAGAAGCGGGAAACCGCCATCTTGGAAATTATTAAGAATTTCAGGAAAGTAATAAGATTTTTCAGAAAGGCTGGTGTGTTCTCAAGAAGAGAGGGAAAATAAGTATAAGTACAGCAATACTTGTGGTGTTCTCAAGAAGAGAGAAGAAAATTAATTAGAATTTTCAGAAACAAGAAATAAGTAAAGCAATACTTGTGGTGTTCTCAAGAAGAGAGAAGAAAATTAATTAGAATTTTCAGAAACAAGAAATAAGTAAAGCAATACTTGTGGTGTTCTCAAGAAGAGAAGAAAATTAATAATAAGTAAAGAAATACTTGTGCTGTACTCGGAAAGAGAAGAAGATGCCTAAGCGAGGAAATATTAATGATTTTAATGCTGAAATAGAAGACAGGGCCACGTATGGGGAACGCATAGGAATATATTGCGTAGCCATATACGCCAAGGCAATAACTTTGTTAAATTCGATGGGAGCAAAAACATACGGGCTCTTGAAACATCTAATAGCACTAGTTAAACCAGTGGACCAGACCTTCGAAGAGATCGTAGCAGTGCTGAAGGATCAAATTACTGCAAGCATTTCCAAATGCTACCGTTGTGGAAAGACAACGCACGACCAGAATCAGTGCTGGTTTAAGAATCAAGAGTGCAGGAAATGTGGCAAACTGGGTCACATCGCGAAGGTATGCAGGTCCAGAAAGAAGACCAACAAACAAAGGAAGCCACCACCACAAGAAAAGTACAACAAGGTGCATCAGGTGGCTGAAAAGAGTTCAGACGAACAAAATTCAGACTCAGACCCAAACAGCCAGGAGTTGGATAGTCTGAGAATCCACAATGTGGGTAAAGTAACTGATCTACAGACGATCTGGGTCACACTAAAAATAGCTGGAGTCCAAGTACGAATGGAGCTGGACACGGGATCAGCTGTATCAGTCATCAACCAAAAGGACTACCACCGACTATTCTCTCACATACCCTTAAGAAATACCAAGTTCGTATTACAGACATACACGGGGCATCGCGTATACCCCATGGGGAAAATAAGAGTCAAGGTGAGAGATAGGGGTAAAGTACACCCAAGAATGAATTTGTACGTACTACCTGAGGGAGGACCACCACTTCTAGGACGGGAGTGGATCAAGAAAATAGACATGGAATGGCACTACCGACAAGCAATGACGAGTGAGGACTCGGTGCAGACAAGCAGCTCAGACTCTGAGCCGGAAGACGATAAGTCCAGCTTATGTATGAAAAACAAGGTTAACATTAACTCACGGACTAAGGTTGGAAAATCGATGGCGTGCATAAAGACAGAGAATTCTGAGTCTGTTCAAGCTACAGACATATGCATTACGGAGGAACACCGGGCTCGAACTCAACGCTATTTCAAAGTACAACAACAATTAGAACAATTAAGTTACCGCCTCGTACAAGAGATGAAAACAATGAAAAAGTTCTATGACACCGAATGGGAGAGTCTGGAAAGACAACAGAACCTACTGGCTCAAGCAGAGAGCGACCATAGAGCCATCGTGACCAATTACCGATCACATCTCCCTGATGATGTTCAGGGGTTAGAATATTTGCATGATCTAGAGATACAGCAGAAGGGCAAATCACGCTGCACTGAGGATTTTGTTCTGCAATTAGAGACGGAGCTAGTGCAGGCAAAGTTAAGAGAAGTTGAATCACAGGGTGCTCTTAAGGAGATGCAGAAACAAATCTTGGACATGGAAAAGAGAAACGCTTCTTTACCTGATGAGAATAATGTGGCCATGTTGCAAGAGGAGCTTATAGGGGCGAAACTGAAAGAAGCTAAGCAAAGGATGTTGGAACTTGAAACGCAGAACCAAATCAGCGGTAATCAGCTATGTCAAGCAGAGAAGGAGTGCAAGGGTCTACATGAGAAGGTGCAATATCTCTCAGCCCAAAATAAGGGACTACTCACTCAGTTAAATGAAAGTAAACGGGAAATGGCTGAGATGGACTGCAAGAATAAAGAAGAGTTGATGGCAGTGAGACTTCGAGAGGCAGATAGCATAGCAGCCTTGGCTGAACTCCAACAGGAAATTGCGAAAGAAACAAATGAAGAGGAATCTTCAGGAAGCCAGGATTTTATTCCAGTTCTTCTCTACGACTCCTTACAAGCAGAGTGCGAGAAGTTGAAAAAACAGTATGAACAGGCCCAGACTACAATTCTGGAGGGGGTTAACTCAGCAACCTCCGAAAAGCTAGTTTCGTTGGAAGTATATGAGCAACTAAAGGTTGAACATGAGCAAGAAGTCCAAAGGCTGCAGGAAATTCTTGAGGAGCTCAGGGCCAAGACAGACTCATCGGTAGAAGTTCCATACATAGATGAGGATGTAGAGGTGAAAGACATGGCAGAACTCATAAAAATATGGAAGGAAGCCCAAGACAAATATGAGGCGGCAATTACCGAGGTTGACCGACTTGAAGAACAGTTTCAACTGGGAATGGGCCCTGAACATGAGCTAGAGAGCATCGAGGCGCAACTTCTCCAAGCACTGGAAGCCAAAGTACAAGAGGAAGAGAAGATGAAAGCATTGGAGAAAATGATGGATGAAATGGAGGAGTACGCTGAATTACGTCCAGGGGAACAGGAGAATGGGGAAACAGCTACTTCAGTAGAAGGATTAAATAGCCTGATAACGAAATCCCTGAAGGAAGGGAAAGGATTGAACGCACAAATGAGGCCAGGAGGGAAGGAAGGGCAGACATCCGAGGAAGAGCAGGATGAATATGATTGCTTGAAGAAGGGTTTTGACCTGTTAAGTGACACCGAATGTTATGAGGATGTGGTCTGCCCAAATTGTGATGGGAACTCCCAAAGTGCTGAAATCCTGAGGAAGCACTTAAGGTCTAAGGAACATAGAGAGTTGGTGGCGCTACAGATGGCAGCCGGGAAAAGAGCTCGGAGAGTTTCAAAAAGGCAGAAAAGAAAAAGAAGAAGCAGAAAATAATAACTGTTTAAAATATTATTACTTCTACTACCTCAGTCCGAACACTACGAAACGTGCTAAATTTGTAAAAAAAATCCAGGGACATTATCAAGACAGCCAGTGGGTTGTATAAGTCCGCACTGCTGGTTCAACAGGACGAAAGTACAAGCTGTTAAAAAAAAAAAAAAAAAAAGGCTATGGAGGATGCTGTCTGGAACGAATTAATACCAGAGACTGAATTTATGAACTGTTCCCACAGAGACTGAACCTGTAAACTGATTCCACTGAGAGTATGTTTGTAAACTGTTATATGACGTTGACTCCATTGAGAGTATATCTGTAAATTGTTATATGACGTTGACTCCATCGAGAGTATATCTGCAAACTGTTTATATAAAGTTGAAGATTGTATGTTTAACGGGATTCTGTAAGTAATAAGCTAGGAAGGGAGGAGTGTTGTGTATGTAACCGTTTACCTTTAAGGGAACTATAGAATGTAACCGTTCGCCTTTAAGAGCACTACTTTAGGGTGGCACTATCTATTGGCTCATGTATACTGTAATACCGATAGTGACCACACCAGTATATAAGGGTTGTGATACGTTAACTAGGGCAGAATCGCCCGAGCCTCTGAATAGTAAAGACGTGTTTTATTTTGTTAACAGTGGAGTCTGTGATTATTTATAATACAACCCACAGACTTAACATTGGCGACGAGTCAGGATTCGAACCCTGCGGCAGTTGTTCCACGGCGGCTTCGTCCGAAGACAGGACGTTGAAGAGAGGTTTCAATCCTCACCAGTCTGGAACCGACAGGCTGGAAGCGACAGGCATTAGGACCCTGAAGCCTCCATAACCTCGTGGGTAAGCCGCAGCGTTGGCTGCAAAGACAGGGCGATCGCAATCCCTGATAAGAGCCGCGGTGAAACGCGCGAGCGGGTAAGCCAGAGCCCGGGAGGGAGCGAGCAAGAGCCGCGCGAGCGGGTGAGCCAGAGGCCGGGGGCCGCTTTCAAGTGCGAGGCGCAGCCGGGCCATCGATCGCATCCGCTGATAAGGCCCGCACTCGGCCTGAAAGTCAGCGTCAGGGAACGGGTGATAACCGCCATTGAAGTGGGCGGAGAGCGCCGAGAAGCGCGGGAAAACTGCCATCGAAGTGGGCGGGGAGAGCGAGAAGCGCGGGAAAGCCGCCATTTTTCGCGGGGAAACCGCTGAAGAAGAAGGAAGAAGCGGGAAACCGCCATCTTGGAAATTATTAAGAATTTCAGGAAAGTAATAAGATTTTTCAGAAAGGCTGGTGTGTTCTCAAGAAGAGAGGGAAAATAAGTATAAGTACAGCAATACTTGTGGTGTTCTCAAGAAGAGAGAAGAAAATTAATTAGAATTTTCAGAAACAAGAAATAAGTAAAGCAATACTTGTGGTGTTCTCAAGAAGAGAGAAGAAAATTAATTAGAATTTTCAGAAACAAGAAATAAGTAAAGCAATACTTGTGGTGTTCTCAAGAAGAGAAGAAAATTAATAATAAGTAAAGAAATACTTGTGCTGTACTCGGAAAGAGAAGAAGATGCCTAAGCGAGGAAATATTAATGATTTTAATGCTGAAATAGAAGACAGGGCCACGTATGGGGAACGCATAGGAATATATTGCGTAGCCATATACGCCAAGGCAATAACTTTGTTAAATTCGATGGGAGCAAAAACATACGGGCTCTTGAAACATCTAATAGCACTAGTTAAACCAGTGGACCAGACCTTCGAAGAGATCGTAGCAGTGCTGAAGGATCAAATTACTGCAAGCATTTCCAAATGCTACCGTTGTGGAAAGACAACGCACGACCAGAATCAGTGCTGGTTTAAGAATCAAGAGTGCAGGAAATGTGGCAAACTGGGTCACATCGCGAAGGTATGCAGGTCCAGAAAGAAGACCAACAAACAAAGGAAGCCACCACCACAAGAAAAGTACAACAAGGTGCATCAGGTGGCTGAAAAGAGTTCAGACGAACAAAATTCAGACTCAGACCCAAACAGCCAGGAGTTGGATAGTCTGAGAATCCACAATGTGGGTAAAGTAACTGATCTACAGACGATCTGGGTCACACTAAAAATAGCTGGAGTCCAAGTACGAATGGAGCTGGACACGGGATCAGCTGTATCAGTCATCAACCAAAAGGACTACCACCGACTATTCTCTCACATACCCTTAAGAAATACCAAGTTCGTATTACAGACATACACGGGGCATCGCGTATACCCCATGGGGAAAATAAGAGTCAAGGTGAGAGATAGGGGTAAAGTACACCCAAGAATGAATTTGTACGTACTACCTGAGGGAGGACCACCACTTCTAGGACGGGAGTGGATCAAGAAAATAGACATGGAATGGCACTACCGACAAGCAATGACGAGTGAGGACTCGGTGCAGACAAGCAGCTCAGACTCTGAGCCGGAAGACGATAAGTCCAGCTTATGTATGAAAAACAAGGTTAACATTAACTCACGGACTAAGGTTGGAAAATCGATGGCGTGCATAAAGACAGAGAATTCTGAGTCTGTTCAAGCTACAGACATATGCATTACGGAGGAACACCGGGCTCGAACTCAACGCTATTTCAAAGTACAACAACAATTAGAACAATTAAGTTACCGCCTCGTACAAGAGATGAAAACAATGAAAAAGTTCTATGACACCGAATGGGAGAGTCTGGAAAGACAACAGAACCTACTGGCTCAAGCAGAGAGCGACCATAGAGCCATCGTGACCAATTACCGATCACATCTCCCTGATGATGTTCAGGGGTTAGAATATTTGCATGATCTAGAGATACAGCAGAAGGGCAAATCACGCTGCACTGAGGATTTTGTTCTGCAATTAGAGACGGAGCTAGTGCAGGCAAAGTTAAGAGAAGTTGAATCACAGGGTGCTCTTAAGGAGATGCAGAAACAAATCTTGGACATGGAAAAGAGAAACGCTTCTTTACCTGATGAGAATAATGTGGCCATGTTGCAAGAGGAGCTTATAGGGGCGAAACTGAAAGAAGCTAAGCAAAGGATGTTGGAACTTGAAACGCAGAACCAAATCAGCGGTAATCAGCTATGTCAAGCAGAGAAGGAGTGCAAGGGTCTACATGAGAAGGTGCAATATCTCTCAGCCCAAAATAAGGGACTACTCACTCAGTTAAATGAAAGTAAACGGGAAATGGCTGAGATGGACTGCAAGAATAAAGAAGAGTTGATGGCAGTGAGACTTCGAGAGGCAGATAGCATAGCAGCCTTGGCTGAACTCCAACAGGAAATTGCGAAAGAAACAAATGAAGAGGAATCTTCAGGAAGCCAGGATTTTATTCCAGTTCTTCTCTACGACTCCTTACAAGCAGAGTGCGAGAAGTTGAAAAAACAGTATGAACAGGCCCAGACTACAATTCTGGAGGGGGTTAACTCAGCAACCTCCGAAAAGCTAGTTTCGTTGGAAGTATATGAGCAACTAAAGGTTGAACATGAGCAAGAAGTCCAAAGGCTGCAGGAAATTCTTGAGGAGCTCAGGGCCAAGACAGACTCATCGGTAGAAGTTCCATACATAGATGAGGATGTAGAGGTGAAAGACATGGCAGAACTCATAAAAATATGGAAGGAAGCCCAAGACAAATATGAGGCGGCAATTACCGAGGTTGACCGACTTGAAGAACAGTTTCAACTGGGAATGGGCCCTGAACATGAGCTAGAGAGCATCGAGGCGCAACTTCTCCAAGCACTGGAAGCCAAAGTACAAGAGGAAGAGAAGATGAAAGCATTGGAGAAAATGATGGATGAAATGGAGGAGTACGCTGAATTACGTCCAGGGGAACAGGAGAATGGGGAAACAGCTACTTCAGTAGAAGGATTAAATAGCCTGATAACGAAATCCCTGAAGGAAGGGAAAGGATTGAACGCACAAATGAGGCCAGGAGGGAAGGAAGGGCAGACATCCGAGGAAGAGCAGGATGAATATGATTGCTTGAAGAAGGGTTTTGACCTGTTAAGTGACACCGAATGTTATGAGGATGTGGTCTGCCCAAATTGTGATGGGAACTCCCAAAGTGCTGAAATCCTGAGGAAGCACTTAAGGTCTAAGGAACATAGAGAGTTGGTGGCGCTACAGATGGCAGCCGGGAAAAGAGCTCGGAGAGTTTCAAAAAGGCAGAAAAGAAAAAGAAGAAGCAGAAAATAATAACTGTTTAAAATATTATTACTTCTACTACCTCAGTCCGAACACTACGAAACGTGCTAAATTTGTAAAAAAAATCCAGGGACATTATCAAGACAGCCAGTGGGTTGTATAAGTCCGCACTGCTGGTTCAACAGGACGAAAGTACAAGCTGTTAAAAAAAAAAAAAAAAAAAGGCTATGGAGGATGCTGTCTGGAACGAATTAATACCAGAGACTGAATTTATGAACTGTTCCCACAGAGACTGAACCTGTAAACTGATTCCACTGAGAGTATGTTTGTAAACTGTTATATGACGTTGACTCCATTGAGAGTATATCTGTAAATTGTTATATGACGTTGACTCCATCGAGAGTATATCTGCAAACTGTTTATATAAAGTTGAAGATTGTATGTTTAACGGGATTCTGTAAGTAATAAGCTAGGAAGGGAGGAGTGTTGTGTATGTAACCGTTTACCTTTAAGGGAACTATAGAATGTAACCGTTCGCCTTTAAGAGCACTACTTTAGGGTGGCACTATCTATTGGCTCATGTATACTGTAATACCGATAGTGACCACACCAGTATATAAGGGTTGTGATACGTTAACTAGGGCAGAATCGCCCGAGCCTCTGAATAGTAAAGACGTGTTTTATTTTGTTAACAGTGGAGTCTGTGATTATTTATAATACAACCCACAGACTTAACAGCTGTTATGCCTTTTAGTGTTCCGAGTCCCTGCTGGAACACTTCTTGTGCGTCAGTTAGCATTTTTGACAGTCGTCCAGGTGTGACGTCGTCATCCTTTTTGGCATCTACAGTCACTGCTTGTATGGAATGCCAATCTAGCTGTATCTTCCGGATCCATTCACGTCCTAGTAGTGGTGGTCCTCCATCTGGCAATACATATAGGTCCATTTTTGGTGTTTCCTTGCCGTTATATATAACGTTCACCCTTATTTTTCCTTTGGGGTAGACTTTTTGCCCCGTGTACATCTTTAAGACAATCTTTGTATCTCTCAAGGGTATATGTGAGAATGGCCACTTGTAGTCCCTTCGATTTATGACTGTTAGGGCTGATCCTGTGTCCAATTCCATTTTCACTTGGACTCCTGCTATCTTGAGCGTGACCCAGATAGTTTGGTGATCCTCCATTTTGATCACATTATGTAGTTTCAGACAACCCAGCTCCTTGCTTCCAGAGTCTGTATCACTTTTCTGTTCATCTGCACTACTCTCCGTCACCTTATGTACCTTCTTGTACTTCTCCTGTGGAGATTTCTTGCTGCTGGTTTTCTTTCCCGACCTGCAGACTCTTGCTATGTGTCCTACTTTTCCACACTGTCTGCACACTTTGTCCTTGAACCAGCAATCCTTATGGTCGTGTGTTGTTCTGCCGCAGCGATAGCACTTCACTGTTCCGTATGACATTTCATTTGTGCCATATTCTTGTGGTCTCCGTTGTATCTCTGCCGCGCCCCGTGCTGCTGCTTCGTGTGATACTGCAATGCTGAAAGCCTTGTCCAGCATAAGATCCTTTTCTGATAGAAGCCGTTTCTGGGTTGCTTCACTTTGAAGCCCACACACAAACTTGTCCCTTAAAGTATCTGCTAGTCCCGTTCCAAACTGGCAGTGTTTCGATAGCTTGCGCAGTTCCGTTAAATACTCAGCATTACTTTCATCTTTATGCTGGTTCCTTTTGTGAAACTTAAATCTTTCTGCTATCAGCAGCGGTGTGGGGTTTAAGTGGTCCTGTAGGATTGACACTATGGGCCAGTAATTCCGTTCCCAACGCGTGAGTACGGACGGTGTACTCACGCGTGTGGCCGGCGGAATTGCCGGATTCCAGCATGCAGAGCGCATGCGCGGGAAACCGGCATTTCCTCTCCATCGAACTAAGGGGTTAAGAGGTCCAACGCTGCGCGCACGCGTTGAACTTCCTTCGTTTTGACAGGTTTGCGCGTGTGCAAGGGCCTGGACTTTTTGGAAATGAAAAAAGGAGGCGTAAGTAGTGGATTCTTGAAGGTAAGTGGTCTATTAGTTAAAATTATTGCATTTTTTCCACAGCTTCATTGTTTTTTTTAGGACTGTACAGTAAGGTAAGTTTATTTTTAGACCCGAATTCGTAAAAAAAAAAATTTTTCAAAAATGTTATTAATTGTTTTAAATAGTTTTTAAAAGTTATTTATAGTTTATTTAATTATTGGGATGTTTTTTAAAATTTTAATTAAAGTTAAACTAGTCTTTTGGGCACCCGTACTTTTCATGAGTTTGACAGTCTTTACTATCAAACTCATGAATGAGTTTCCCCTCCCCTGATTGGCTGCAGAGTGCTCACCTGCTCCCAGCCAGCACATTGCACTAACTACGCCACTGGATCAGGTAAGCACATCGCGCCGACATCTGAACTGGGCCAGTGACAGGAAATGCAAGCAGGCCCGGGCTTCAGATGTCAGCGCGCAGGGTGAGTGCAGATCGGGGGCTTGCACGCGCGGCAAGCTCCCGATCCTAATTTCAGGGCCATTGTTTCCAAAATCCTTTTCCACTGGCTACTCTGGGGTTACTAGGTTTCGCAGTAAGCCATACGTTTTTGTACCCATTGAATTCAACAATACCAGCGCTTTCCTCTCATCTGGCACTTCATTCGCCTTGCAGTACACTTCTATGCGTTCGACATATGTCGTCCAATCTTCGACTTCATTGTCGAACGCTGTGATACTGCCACTCTTCGGCATCCCTGGGTGTGGTTAGACTGGCTCAAAATGGCATTTTCCCGCGCTCTCCCTTCTTCTCGCGGCTCAAAATGGCGTTTTCCCGCGCTCTCCCTTCTTCTCCGCTGCGGCTCAAAATGGCGTTTTCCCGCGCTCTCCCTTCTTCTCGTGGCTCAAAATGGCATTTCCCTGTGCTCTCCCTTCTTCTGCGCTGCGGCTGCTCGGCCCTTGAACACCGGCTGCGCTCTGCGCATTTCCCTTTCTGCCCCGCTGACGCTGCTCGGCCCTTGAACACCGGCTGCGCTCTGCGCGTTTTCCTTCGCGCCTCTCTCTCTTCTCCCGTCGACGCCGTTCGGTCCTGAACACCGGCTGCGCCCTGTGCGCTCTACCCTCTCTCTTCTCCCGTCGACGCCGTTCGGTCCTGAACACCGGCTGTGCCCTGTGTGCTCTACCCTCTCTCGTCTCCCGTCGACGCTGCTCGGCCTTTTCTGTGCTGTCGGTCGGCTCTAGCCGCCACTGTCCGGGAAGGGTCTGCACCGTACCTGTTGCCAGCCCGTTTCGCTGGACCACCGTGACTGGAGAACCAAGCCCAGCTCTCAACAGCCTCCCCTGCGATGCTTAAATCTCCGCTGGATGACTGGGCGGTTGCTCGTGGTCGACGCCTGTGCTTCTGGCCTCGACCTTCTTCCACTGTTCTCCAGGAGCGAATCCCTGGGAGGTGATGCAGAGTTGCAGGTAGGTTCGAATCTGCCTCGTCGCCAATGTTAGATCCGTGTATCTTGATGTTATGTGTCCTTCAATAACTAGACACGAGACTGCAGGGAACAATCAACAGGTGTTTACTGGATGAGGGTTACTCTAAAACTAAACGTACAGATCCCTACTCAGGGTTTATATACAGGTGTGGTCACTGCCGGTACTACAGTATACAGGAGCTGCAAAAAGTAGTTCTCCCCTTAAAGGTACATACACTACAACACTAGTTAGGCCTCAGCTAGAGTACTGTGTGCAGTTCTGGTCACCACACTACAGGAAAGATGTGATTGCACTAGAGAGGGTACAGAGGAGATTTACAAGGATGTTGCCGGGAGTAGAGAATCTTAGCTATGAGGAAAGACTGGATAGGCTGGGTCTGTTTTCCTTGGAACAGAGGAGGCTGAGGGGAGACCTTATTGAGGTGCATAACATTATGAGGGGCATAGATAAAGTGGATAGAAATGACCTATTTCCCTTAGCAGAGGGGTCAAAAACCAGGGGGCACAGATTTAAAGTAATTGGTGGAAGGTTTAGAGGAGATTTGAAGGAAAATATCTTCACCCAGAGGGTTGCGTGGGTCTGGAACTCACTGCCTGAAAGGGTGGTAGAGGCAGGAACCCTAACCACATTTAAAAAGTACTTGGATGTGCACTTGGGATGCTCTAACCTGCAGGGCTACGGACCAAGAGATGGGAAGTGGGATTAGGCTGGATAGCTCTTTGTTGGCCGGCGCAGACACGATGGGCTGAAATGGCGTCCTTCCATGCTGTAACTTTCTATGATTCTAAGTCCTTGAGCATGTGCCACTCCTTGTAGACCTTAGACACCTTTAAAGAAATCTAGAAAGCACCAAACACTTTACCAAACTCAGCAACAGCTAGTAGAAATCAATCAGCAACTAGCCTGCAAGTAGGTAATGATATCTTTAAATATCACTGGTGGTGGAGGTCTTTCCTGCTGCTGAACACATGTTCAGCTGTGCGAGGATAAGACAGGGTGTTAGCTCCAGCATTGAGGTCGAAAATGGTAGCGCTGGTGTCAAATCAGGTTTCATGCTGATTTACGTCACGATCTGCGTACTCTACATACTTCCGGCGCACGCTCCCAGCGCCATGCTAATGCCCTCACCAAACTGGTGTCCGGCATGGCCCACACCAGAAGTGTGCGCACGCTGCTCATACGCCATTTTCAAGCCAAATTGGCTCCCATAGCACCCGCAACTGAATTTTTAGCCCCTTATCTGAGCCACAGTAGCCTTTCACCTCCCATACTGAAGATACTGGGGGAGCACCCAGTAGGAATGGTAGAGTAGGTAAGAAAGGCATTATAGGCTCACACTTTAAATAATTAGTTTTAAGGCATTTGTGTAATCCATTAAAATTATCAACTGTTTTTAAATCTGTCTGCAGTGTTCCTGTAATAGCTGGTGACTTTCAAATGTCAGATGACATGTACATCAATGTTGGTCTTTGGGCAGAAGTAGTGTATTGGAAGGTGGAAGGACTGGGACAGATGTTGCACATGACCAATGCAGGGGAGCAGGGGGCAAGGATTGTTCATCTAAAGCTCAGTTTAAGGAACTGCTGCCGAAGAGCTCTGGCTACGGGCTGGTTCTTCACCATCCTCAATGTTATCTTCGTCATCTGTTTGAAGATCCCGATCCAGTGATGGCTCCACGTGTTGCACAGCAAAGTTAAGCAGCATACAGCAAACCACTACGATACGGGACAGTCTCGCTGAGCTGTATTGGAGGAAGCCACCAGAGCTGCCCAGGCAGTGAAAGCATTGATAGAGCACTTCACTGGTCTGCTCAATGAGGGCTTTAAATGGCCTGTGGATCTGGTTGTATTGCAATTCAGCCAGCGAGCATGGCATTCTGAGAGGACTCATGAGCAAAGGGGGCAGGGGAAAGCTCTCATCTCCAAGCAGTCAGCCTCTCACTCGGTTTGCAGCCGCAAAGAGTGAGGGGACGGCGAATTGGTGCAAGATAAAAGCATCATGGCTGCTGCTAGGAAAGTGGGCACAAACATGTATGATGTGGTGCTAGTGATCATACACCAATTGTGCATTAATATAATGCTGCTGAAACCCTCATCCATGCCTTTTTTCCCAATAGGCTCGACAATTCCAATGTTCTCCTGGTTGGCCTCCCACCTTGCACTCTCCGTAAACTTGAGTTCATCCAGAAACCTGCTACCAGTCTCCTAACTCATCCCAACTCTTGTTCACCCATCACTCCTGTGCTCACTGACCTACACTGGCCCCTCCCTATCTCTGTAACCTCCTCCAGCCCTACAACCCTCTGAGATCTCTGCACTCCTCAACTTCTGGCCTCTTGCCCATCCCCAATTTCCATTGTTTCACCACTGGCAGTTGTGCCTTCAGCTGCCAAGACCCTAAGCTCTGGAATTCCCTCCCTATACCGCTCCGGCTCTCTACCTCTCTCTCCTCCTTTAAGACGCTCCTTAAAATCTACCTCTTTAACCAAGCTTACGGTCACATGTCCTAATATCTCCTTATGTGTCTCAGTGTCAAATTTTGTTTGATAATACTCCTGTGAAGTGCCTTGGGACCATTTATTACAATAAAGTATTATATGAATCCAAGTTGTTATTGCTAAAGCCCTCGTGATTGATGAAGGCAACGGACTTATTTACAGGAGCTCGCGTAGCGATGTGTATGCAGTCATGATGCCCTGGACTTGGGGGAAGCCTGCAATCTGCACAAACCCCAGAGCCCTTTCCTGCTATTTCCAGTTGTCCATGGGGAAGGTGATGAAATTGTTTCAGCAATGTAAGCATAAACTGTAGATTGCCTGATGTTACTGGTATCTCCTGTTGCTGCTTGGAAGGAGCAAAGTAACCTTGACTGCAGCAGGCAGTGCAGTTCCTGCACTGTGGCAGTGGGCTGTGTTGTGTCTGTGTGTTGATAGAGACACTGAAGACAGGAGCTGGTTTCATAGGTGTTTACTAAACAAAGTCTGGAGGGGAACTAACTGATACAACACAATATACAGGCTTATATAGCCCGAGTGGCCATTACCGGCATTACAGTACACATGGGGCTCTTAAAGGCACATACACTACAGGCTGCAGGTATTGTTGCAGGAGGCGATACAGGTCAGTGACATCCTTCCTAAAGTGTGGTGCCCAGGATTGTACACAATACTCCAACTGAGGCCTAACCAGAGATTTGTAAAGGTTTAACATAACTTCCTTGTTTTTGTATTCAATGCCCCTATTTACAAAGTCAAGTATCCCATACACTTCCTTAACCGCCTTCTCAACTTGTCCTGCCACCTTCAAAAATTTGTAATCACACCCCAGGTTCTTGTACCCCCCTCAAAATAGTAACATTTAGATTATACTACCTCTCCATGTTGTTTCTCCCAAAGTTGCATCACTTCACACTTATCTGCATTAAATTGCATCTGCCATGTGTCTTTGCAACAGTCTGTTTATGTCCTCTTGAAGTCTGCTACTATCACGCTCACTATTTATTACGTTGCCAAGTTTTGTATTGTGTGCAAACTTCGAATTTGTACTCCCTATACCCAAGTCCAGGTCATTTATATATAACAAGAAAAGCAATGGTCCTAATACTGATCCATTATACTATAGGGCACATTAAGCGCTGAGTCTACCAGCATCCCTTGAACTTTTTCAAATTCATTCTTAGCTAGTTTGACCTCATTTATGGTACACATATTTGTCCACTTTTACTTCCAATGTGCAGACTTTTACACTTATCCATATTGAGTTTCATCTGCCATCTAGATTGATTCCTGGGATGAAAGGGTCGTCCTATGAGGAGAGATTGAGTAGGATGTGCCTATATTCTCTGGAGTTTAGAAGAATGAGAGGTGATCTCATTGAAATGTATAAAATTCTTAGAGCACTTGGCAGGGTAGATGCTGAGAAGCTGTTTCCCCTGGCTGGAGAGTCTAGAACCCGGGGTCATAGTCTCAGAATAAGGGATCATCCATTTAGGACTGAGATGAGGAGAAATGCCTTCACTCAGAGATTTGTGAATCTTTGGAATTCCCTGGAATACCCCAGAGGGCTGTGGATGGTCAGTCATTGAGCATATTCAAGACTGAGATTGATCTATTTTTAGGCACTCAGGGAATCAAAGGATATGGGGATAGGGTGGGAAAGTGGAGTTGATATAGAAGACTAGCATGAGCTTATTGAATTGCAGAGCAGACTCGAGGGGCCGTATGACCTACTCCTCCTCCTATTTCTTATGTTCCTATTGTTCTCCTGAAGCTGAAGAGCCGTGCAATTTTCTTTGCCAGGTTTTCCTTTCTACAGTCAAAGCAAAAATCTGCCCCATTTGCCTGTGGTGGTAGTGGAGGTGTTAATTCATTTCAAGTCACCATCAGTGTAGATATGTATGTGGAAGACTTGTTGATTAGAACTATATACACAACACTAGGGGTCGTTTTACAAGACTGTGTTATTGGCCTGATCCCTCACCCATTGACAACACATATTGGAGATTTGATTGTGCTCTGCCCACGATTTTCCATATTTCCAATGTGCTCGGTCAGCACCGAGGCTCCCCTGGCAAAAGCACAGGCTTGTCAAATTACCCCAACTATATTTAATCATCAATCACATTGGCCTCCAAAAATAAAAAACAGTTATACTTGACTACACCTCTGGTTCAATGCAAATACCCAAGCAGTATAGCAGTGCCACCAGAACTTTGCAATAAAAAAAACAATTCTAGAGCCTGACTTTGCTCCCCAAATTTTGTTTCCATTCAAAAAGGAAAAGAGCTCCATGATACCTAAGCATGTTATAGGAGATAAACAGTCTAAATTCTGTAATGAATCATTTATGTAAATATCAAAGGTGAATGGATATTTTAAGAGCTATCACGTTGCATATAAAAATCATTCACTAATGACAAAGCTGGTATGAATTAATTCTGAAACATTTCTCTAAGAACTTAGCACATCAGAAACAATTAATTGCTGAAAATGCTTTAAGATTCAGCATCACACTGTGCTTTGTCTAGAGAGGACCCTTATTGTTTTTAGTCCAACATCGTAACTAGAAACAATACACGGCGCCTACTTTTTGGGTACTAAACGACCTCCTAAGCCCCCAATATGGCAGGCAGGAAGCGCACGCACATTTCTGGTCGGAACTGCGACTCCCGTCATATTGGAAAAGGTATTGGCAGGAGCGAATGTTGGGAACATTTTAACTACAGAATAATTATATTTTCGAATGCCCCAGCACTTCACTTGTCATGTGCTGAACACACACAGCATAACGTAGTGCTAACAGGCAGGAAGGCCCCCATAATTACCTGAATGTGGAGCCGGGAGGAGCAGGAGCTACCGGCTGCCACTACTCCCCTCCCTACCGATCCCTCCCTCCTTTGAGCGCTCTGCCCTCAAGGCCCACAATATCCCCCACCTGCTGATGTCTGCGATCTCCCCCGCGAAGCTTGTGATCTCCTCCCTTGGGCCTGCAATCCCCACCTCCCCGCCTGGAGGCCTGCAATCTCTTCCCTCCCACCCTGATCTCCTCCCCCGACCTTCCAATCTCCCTCCCCGGCTTTCACTTACCTTAGGGCTGTTGTGGTGCTAGGAGCATCACAATCTTGCTTTACACTTCGCTGGAGGGTTCCTCTCACCACACTGAGGTCTGAGGCCGAATATCGATGGCTCCCTGGATCTCTTCATTCTGGCGCAAGGATCGCTCTTGAATTTCTGGGCTGATTTCTCTGAGCAACACACAAATGTTATTGTTATTAATTAATATATATATGTATGTACAGATAGATTAATGAGTGGATAGACAGACAGGTAGATATAGATAATAGCTGGATGAATTGATAGATGGCTAATAGATAGATAGGTACACAAACTTATAAGTATTTACAGTAGTAGAAGAGGATAACATGCCGGAAATCCCAAAGAATCTAAATTGAATCAGGGACAGGGACTCAATTAAATTAACGTAAGTAAAATAACAGTAATAAAGAAAATAATGGCACCACAGAGTGACAGATCCCCAGGACCAGATGGTTTCCATCCCAGGGTTTTAAAGGAAGTAGGTGAGCACACTGCAGATGCCCTAACTATAATGTTCCAAAGTTCTCTAAATTCAGGAACTGTCCTTTTAGATTGGAAAATTGCACATGTCACTCCGCTTTTTAAGAATGGCGAGAGAGGGACACCAGGGAATTATAGACCAGTTAGTGGGGAAATTGCTAGAGTCTATAATTAAGGATAGGGGGACTGAACACCTCAAAAAATGTTCAGTTGATGAGCGAGAGCCAGCATGGATTTGTGAAAGGTAGGTCATGCTTGACAAACCTGCTTGAATATTTTGAAGAGGTGACTAAAGTAGTGGACAGGAAAATGTCTATGGATGTTATTTATATGGACTTCCAGAAGGTATTTGATAAAGTCCCAAGTAAGAGACTATTATCATGGAATTGAGGGCAAATTATTGACCTGGTTAGGAAATTGGCTGAGTGGCAGGAGACAGGCAGTAGGGAGAATGGGTAGGTACACAAATTGGCAGGATGTGACTAGTGGTGTCCTGCAGGGATCTGTGTTGGGGCCTCAACTATTCACAATATTTATTAGCGACTTAAATGATGGCATAGAAAGTCATACATCCAAATTTGCCGATGACACAAAGATAGGCGGCATTGTAGGCAGTGTAGATGAAAGCATAACATTACAAAGGGATATTGATAGATTAGGTGAATGGGCAAAACTGTGACAAATGGATTTCAATGTAAGCAAATGTGAGGTCATCCACTTTGGACCTAAAAGGGATAGAACAGGGTACTTTCTAAATGGTGAAAAGCTAAAAGCAGTGGATGTCCAAAGAGACTTGGGGGTTCAGGTACATAGATCATTAAAATGTCATGAACAGGTACAGAAAATAATCAAAAAGGCTAATGGAAGGCTGGCCTTTATATCTAGAGGATTAGAGTACAAGGGAGTAGAAGTTATGCTGCAGCTATACAAAACCCTGGTTGGACCACACCTGGAGTACTGTGAGCAGTTCTGGGCACCACACCTTAGGAAGGATATATTGGCCTTGGAGGGAGTGCAGTGTAGGTTTACCAGAATGATACCCGGACTCCAAGGGTTAAGTTACAAGGAGAGATTACACAAATTAGGATTGTATTCCCTAGAATTTAGAAGGTTAAGGAGTGATCTGATCAAAGTTTTCAGGATATTAAGGGGAACAGATAGGGTAGGTAGAGAGAAACTATTTCCGCTGGTTGGGGAGTCTAGGACAAGGGGGCACAGTCTAAAAATTAGAGCCAGACCTTTCAGGAGTGAAATTAGGAAACACTTCTACACACAAAGGGTGGTAGAAGTTTGGAACTCTCTTCCGCAAACATCAATTGATGCTAGATCAGTTGTTAATTTTAAATCTGAGATTGATAGCTTTTTGTTAACCAAAGGTATTAAGGGATATGGGGCAAAGGCGGGTATATGGAGTTAGGTCGCAGATCAGCCATGATCTCATTGAATGGCGGAACAGGCTCGAGGGTCTGAATGGCCTACCCCTGTTCCTATAAGGGTAAATTTTATTAGTTAGTGCTCCTGCCGTGGAACTTCGGTTAATTTTGTACAATTGAGCATGAGGACAGCACACCTGATTCGCAGCCCTCCTTAATTTCCAATTATTAACTTTAATGACTGGGAATATTGGGCACACTGACCTCTGCTCCCAATACTCTGGTCTGCCCAACTGTTGAGCAAGCGCTGACTTATAATTTACCCCATAGACAGATGGGCAGACAGACAGGCCTCGCCTTCCAGTGTTATGTTTTAACACGCATGAAACTGCAATCAGAACAGTGAGTCATCGGGCCCGCGAGGGATTTATTAAATGGACAAAATCATTTTCTACAATGAAAACATTGTGCAGTTTTATTTTGTGCTAAATACCAACTGTTAAGTAATTGTTATTCAACGTCCACAGCGCAGACTACAATGTTAGTAAAACTTTACTTTGTATTTGGAAACATTACAAAAAGTGGCATTGTATGACTATTAGCAAACAATGAGTCCTTTGTATCTTATGTCCACTGATTTACATTGCACAAGTACTGAACTTAAATGATCTTGACTGGTCTATTTATGATTGTGAATCATGTTCATTCGTTGAGGGCTGTTAGACAGTTAACTACAATACCCTGCTATGGTTTAATAGCTGTTTGGAGAAACAGGAAAAGCAGAGACTTTAGAGAGGAGATAATGATCTCTCTTTGTGATTAATAAAAAATATTTGACTTTTTTTTAAATGTCATGCTTAGCTCACCCCGTTCCTGACGGTAAATGGTAGCATCCAGTGAGATTATAAGATTAGTGTCATTCTCATACTACTACTTCAGCAATAGGGACAAACATGGCTTCAACAACAATGTCTGGAGTGTATCACATCACCACTTTTGTGTGGTATCTTCTTCTCGTTTATATGCTTCTTACCACTCAGTCCGACCACCCACCTGCAGGAGTGTTCTTGTACGCTGGTCAGTGGAAGTACCTCACGTTCCTAAATTTAGTAAGTGCTTCTTCAGTTTTATATGTTTGTGTTAAGTAAGTGTCTATGAAATATGTAAGAGAAAAATGTGGGAAGTTGCCCAGTTCCAAGTGAGATGGATGAAAAACTGTACAGGGCTACTTTTTACAAATGTATTCCCCAGTGTGATTCTTTGCCTGCCAGGAGCTCATGTTGAGAATTTAGCCACAGGGTCTCATGACTTTCCATCCATCAACATTGCCACAGTGAACAGTACTTCTTGAAAGGATTAAAGAATTCTATATTATTGGTTTTGTGGACTAACTAATGTCAAGATTTTATACTAACTGCACTTTAAACCATTCGTTTCAACAGATCTTTTACAGAGGATGCAAGTACCTTATATTAGAGAAAATTTGCACATTTTATGAAACATGAAACTGATTATTACAAAATTCCAAAAGATAGAAACAGTCTCTTGGGAATCACCTAACCTTAGGTTAGTTTCTAACGGTTAGGTATTTGTCAGTTGGGTCAGTGGTAGCTCTTTTGCCTCTAAGCCAGAAGGTTTATAGATTTATGTCAATGGGAATCGGGGGAAAACTCTCCACTGGCTGGAGCCGTACTTACCACAGAGGAAGATGGTTTTAGTTGTTGGAGATCAAGCATCTCAGCCCCAGGACATTGCTGCAGGAGTTCCTCAGGGCAGTGACCTAAGCCCAATCATCTTCAGCTGCTTCATCAATGACCTTCCTTCCATCATAAGGTCAGAAGTGGGGATGTTCGCTGATGATTGAACAGTGTTCAGTTCCATTCGCAACTCCCCAGATAATGAAGCAGTCCATGCCAACATGCAGCAAGACCTGGACGACGTTCAGGCTTGGACTGATAAGTGGCAATTAACATTCGCGCCACACAAGTGCCAGGCAATGACTATCTTCAGCAAGAGAGAGTCTAACCACCTTCCCTTGACATTCAATGGCATTACCATAGCCGAATCCTCCACCATCAACATCCTGGGGCTGACCATTGACCAGAAACTTAACTGGACCAGCCACATAAATACGTGGCTACAAGAGCAGGTCAGAGGCTGGGTATTCTGTGGCGAGTGTCTCACCTCCTGACTCCCCAAAGCCTTAACACCATCTACAAGGCACAAGTCAGGAGTGTGATGGAATACTCTCCACTTGCCTGGATGAGTGCAGCTCCAACAAAACTCAAGAAGCTCAACACCGTCCAGGACAAAGCAGCTCGCTTGATCTGCACCCCATCCACCACCTTAAACATTCACTTCCTCCACCACCGGCGCACCATGGCTACAGTGTGTACCGTCTACAAGATGCACTCCAGCAACTCACCAAGGCTTCTTTGGCAGCACTTCCCAAACCCGCGACTTCTTCCACCTAGGAGGACAAGGGCAGCAGGCACCTGGGAACACAATCAGCTGCAAGTTCCCCTCCAAGTTACAAACCATCCTGACTTGGAAATATATCGCCGTTCCTTCATCGTTGCTGGATCAAAATCCTGGAACTCCCTCCCTAACAGCACTGCGGGAGTACCTTCACCACACAGACTGCAATGGTTCAAGAAGGCAGCTCACCACCACCTTCTCGAGGGCAATTAATGGACAATAAATGCTGGCCTTGCCAGCGACGCCCACATCCCAGGAACAAATAAAAAAACATTCGAGCTCCAGACTTGAACACATAATCTAGGCTGACACTTCAGTGCAATACTGAAGGAGTGCTGCATGTCAGAGGTGCCATCTTTCAGATGAGACATTAAATGGAGGTCCTGCCTCTCTGTTCAGTGGGATATAAAAGATCCCACACCTCTCTTTGAAGCTCTCCTGGTCAACATACATCTCTCAACCAACACTTTGTTTTTCCTTTAACCACATGGAAGCTTTTCAGTTGGCCTCTCTACACTCCACAGACCAGGTAACCTTCTGAACTCTCTATCTGCTTAATTTAGAAATTGCTCAGACTTTAAAACAGATGTTTAATGATTCCCGACATTAAATGAACGCTGTGAGCTCTGAGGTGAATCACTGAGGGGGGAATTGTCTTGGTTTCAGGTGGAAAGGAGGTGGGCATACTTTAGGCCAGTTTTCAAGAAAACAATCAGTCTGTCACTCTCTGCTGTATAATTTACCATAAAAATAACTTTGCTGTAGAAAAAAAAGATTGCTAATCAAAATGCACCTGCAATACTAGGAAATACAGTGAAACCTGTAAATTACAGACACCTTAGGGACTGGCATCAGCTGTCCTCCTTTTGCAGTTTTCCTTATTTTCAAAATGGTCAATGTACTATAATTTTTTTTCCAACAATCTTGAAGAACCAGCTGAGATTATGATCAGCACCTAATCAGCTGCAACAATGCTAAGAATCCCCCTCCACACACCAGCACTCAGCTCTGTGCACTGAACAGGTTTTCAGTCTCAATTCCTGTTTCATTTCAAACCACTCTCACTTGGAACAGAGTGTAATTTCAGTAATGAACTGCGCTTCTCAGTTCTACTTACCAGCATTAGGGCAGTCACAGGCCCAAAAAAAGGGGGCAATGTGATGACAGGTTGTGCTGGTATATTAAGCTTCAAAAGGCAAGTCTTAGAACGGATTGAGAATATTTGGGAGGGAAAATACAACAGGTCACATTAAGTGTAGGAGTGAAACTGCAGTTTTCTGGTTGAGCAGTGAGTCTGCAGGAAGACTGACTTGAGAGCTGGGACTCACAGGCCTGTCAGATCGCTGAGTTGATCAGTAGTGAGCAAGTCCTATATTAAGATCTAGAAAAGCACTGCCAAATCCTGACAGGTTTTAATAATTTTTTAGTATTTAATACAATTTACTTCACTTACCACATAAGCCTCTCCTCATTAAGTGTGAGGCAATAATAAGGGTGATTCTTACTTAAGCGTATAGCTGTGCAAGATGCAATGCATTCACAGAATACAGGCTTGAACCAGATAAGTGACACTCAGTTTTTTTTTAGAATAATCTATTTCCATTATTCAATGAATTATATCGTATTAATGCAATTTTTTCTTCATTAATGGCAGAGGTGTCTGGCCAATTTTAAAAGTTATATTTATTCTCGAGATGTGGACAATACCAGCAAGGGCATAATTAGTGGCCATCACAGAAACCCCACAGTGCAGATAGAAGCCATTTCGGCCCATCGAGCCTGCACCGACACATATCCCACCCGATCCCCGTAACCCCTACACCAACACATATCCCACCCTATCCCTGTAACCCCACGTATTTAATCCCCCTAACACTAAGGGTCAAATTATCATAGCCAATCAACCTAACCCGCACATCTTTGGACTGTGGGAGGAAACCGGAGCACCCGGAGGAAACCCACGCAAACATGGGGAGAATGTGCAAACTCCACACAGACAGTCGCCCGAGGCCGGATTTGAACCCGGGTCCCTGGCGCTGTGAGGCAACAGTGCTAACCACTATACCACCGTGCTGCCGTGAGAAACATGCATAAAGCAGGGGTATATTATTTATTATTTATGAGCTGGGCTATAATATTTATAAAGGGTATTAGGTGGTTTATTGTATGTATAAACAATGTCAGGTGGAGTATTATATGTATAAAGGATATAAGGTGGGGCGCAGTATGTATAAAATGTATAGGGTGGGGTGTCGTATGTATAAAGTGTATCAGGTGGTGTTTGCTTGGGTACTGACCATAATGAAACAGAATGACCTTGGCAGGGGTAGAGGTGGTGTAAGGCAGAAATTAAAGTTCTAGGATTTATTTAAGGCACTTCAAAACTTTTAAATGGGTTGGCAATTTGATACTGGATCTTTATCTCCCCCAACATGATATTTATATTGGGGATATTGGGCAGTTATTGGGTAGGAAACTATTCAAAAGCATCTGGTGAGCATAAAGGCAATGAATACAAAACAACATGGGAGGCAGGTCATGCCAGGGTGATTTAGAGGAATCTATAATAATGTGGGAAGTGGCGGGGTTATTCCAAGCATCAGGTGTCAGCAACATGACTGCTCACTTACTATGTGGCAGGATATTGGAAGACGGACAGAATTCTGGGTTTTGGAAAAATTTAAGCTTGTCTGTTATTCTAGAAAAGTCCTCCACACATGGTCTAAATCTGCCAATTTAGCCAATTGTTAGGGGATGGACCCAATCTAATCATGAGTTGACGTAATTATTCATCACAAAGCCTTCTGCCACATGTGGAATTTAGATCTATGCAGAGAAAGCTTAAAACAACACAGAATCTTCACAAGTAACAACAGAAAATGCGGGAGAAACTCAGCAGGCCAGGCAACATCCGTGGAGAGAAAAAAGAGTTAACGTTTCAGGTCAACCCTTTGTCAAGACTGGAAAAGCACAGGAAATGAAATAGATTAAAAGGTCGGGCTGGGAGAGAACAAATTGGAGTGAAGAGACATTAAGAGGTATTCAAAATGAGACGAGATGGTGATAGGACTAGTGGAGACAAAAGACGGCTCTAGATTAGGCGTGAAATGCGCTGGCAGAATGGGAGACAGCTGCCATGTGGGAGAGAAAAAAAGGGGGGGGAAAGGGCCAAAACAAAGGTGTGGACCCCCTTTTTTTCTCTCCCACATGGCAGCTGTCTCCCATTCTGCCAGCGCATTTCACACCTAATCTAGAGCCGTCTTTTGTCTCCACTAGTCCTATCACCATCTCGTCTCGTTTTGAATGCCTCTTAATGTCTCTTCACTCCTCTTTTGTTCTCTCCCAGCCCGACCTTTTAATTTATTTCATTTCCTGTGCTTTTCCAGTTTTGACAAAGGGTTTAACCCGAAACGTTGACTCTTTTTTCTCTCCACGGATGTTGCCTGGCATGAGTTTTTCCAGCATTTTCTGCTGTTATTTCGGATTTCCAGTATCTGCAGTATTTTGCTACAGAATCTTCACAGGTCTGTTGTGCCATTTTATAATAAGCCTTTGATTGGGATAAAAAGACTTACATTTATATAGCACCTTTCACGACCAACAGACGTCCCAAGTACTTTACAGCAAATGAAGTACTTTTGAAGTGTAGTCACTGTTGTAATGGAAACACAGCAGCCAATTTGCACAGTAAGCTCCCACAAATAGCAATGTGATAATGATCAGATAATCTGTTTTAGTGATGTTGATTGAGGGAAAAATATTGTTATCGTTCAGGAGCAGTATAAAGTGCAACAGGTTCCATGACAGGAGCGAATTGGTGAGTTAAACAAGACGAACTACCTAGCTAGAAAGATTTATTGGCAAAGCATGAGTTACTTTGTCAGCCTTGGCTCAGTGGTAGCACTTTTGCCTCTGAGTCAGAAGACTATGGGCTTAATCCCTACTCCAGAGACTTGAGCACATAATCCAGACTGACACTTCAGTGCAGTACTGAGGGAGTGCTGCACTGTTGGAAGTGTCAAATTTCAGATGAGACATTAAACTGAAGCCCTGCTTGCCCTCTCAAGTGGATGTAAAAGATCCCACAGCACTATTCAAAGAACATAAGAACATAAGAATTAGGAGCAGGAGTAGACCATACGACCCCTCGAGCCGTTCAGTAAGATCATGGCTGATCATCGACCTCAACTCCACTTTCCCGCCCAATCCCCATATCCCTTGATTCCCCTAGAGTCTAAAAATCTATCAATGACTCAGCATCCACAGCCCCTTGGGGTAGAGGATTCCAAAGATTCACAACTCTCTGAGTGAAGAAATTTCTCCTCATCTCAGTCTTAAATGGCCTACCCCTTATCCTGAGACTATGCCCTCTAGTTCTAGACACTCCAGCCAGTGGAAACAACCTCTCTGCATCTACCCTGTCAATCCCCTTCAGAATCTTGTATGTTTCAGTGAGATCACCTCTCATTCTTCTAAACTCCAGAGAGTATAGGCCCAATCTACTTAATCTCTCATCATAGGACAGCCCTCCCATCCCAGGAATCAATCTAGTGAACCTTTGTTGCTCTGCCTCCAAGGCAAGTATATCCTTCCTTAGATAAGGAGACCAAAACTGTGCACAGTACTCCAGGTGTGGTCTTCCATCCCCTCAGACGGGGTTGCATTTGAGCCCCTTTCCCAGCAGTGAAGGCCAGTACCTAATCCACTGTGCCACTCAGGCCCCTGGATCACAATACTTGACACTGAGAAATAACCACTAAATCTGACTTTGACATTATGTTTTGCATGTTTAACAATAACTTTGTAGAACCAAGTTTGTTAGATTTCCAAATCTAATGAGACACTTAGCATAAACTGTTATTTAATATTGAGAGAGCTACAGCTGTATTTACAATGTGGGGATGTGAAGGTGATGTAATACCTTACTAGCTTCATTATTTTCCTCTCCTATTGGTGTTACCGAGTGGACGCTTGGCTTTGCGGTGCTGGCTGGTTTCCCACAGGTGCAGGGCATCATCAACTGTACACATGTGGCCATCAAGGCACCCTCAGATCACCCAGGAGTCATAGAGTCATAGAGTTATACAGCACAGAAAGAGGCCCTTCGGCCCATCGTGTCTGCGCCAACCATCAATCCCTGTCCAGTCTAATCCCATTTTCCAGCATTTGGTCCATAGCCTTGTATGCAATGGCATTTCAAGTGCTCATCCAAATGCTTCTTGAATGTTATGAGGGTTCCTGCCTCTACCACCCTTTCAGGCAGTGAGTTCCAGATTCCAACCACCCTCTGGGTGAAAAAGTTCCTCCTCAAATCCCCTCCAAACCTCCTGCCCCTTACCTTGAATCTATGCCCCCTTGTTATTGACCCCCCTACTAAGGGGAAAAGTTCCTCTTTATCTACCCTATCTATGCCCCTCATCATTTTGTACACCTCAATCAGGTCCCCCCTCAGCCTTCTTTGCTCCAAGGAAAACAACCCCAGCCTGTTTAGTCTTTCTTCATAGCTGAGGCGCTCCATCCCAGGTAACATCCTGGTGAATCTTCTCTGCACCCTCTCCAAAGCAATCACATCCTTCCTATAGTGAGGCGACCAGAACTGCACACAGTACTCCAGCTGTGGCCTCACAAGCGTTTTGTACAGCTCCATCATAACCTCCCTGCTCTTATGTTCTATGCCTCGGCTAATGAAGGCAAGTATCCCATATGCCTTTTTAACCACCTTATCTACCTGTTCCGCTGCCTTCAGGGATCTATGTACATGTACACCAAGGTCCCTCTGACCCTCTGTACTTCCTAGGGTCCTACCACTCATTGTGTATTCCCTTGCCTTATTTGTCCGTCCAAAATGCATCACCTCGCACTTTTCAGGGTTAAATTCCATTTGCCACTTTTCCGCCCATCTGACCAACCCGTTTATATCGTCCTGTAGCCTGAGGCTTTCCTCCTCGCAATTTACCACCCCACCAATTTTCGTGTCATCTGCAAACTTACTGATCATACCTTTTACATTCTCATCCAAATCATTTATGTAGATCACAAAGAGCTAGGGTCCCAGCACCGATCCCTGAGGTACCCCACTGGACACAGGCTTCCAGTCACAAAAGCAACCTTCGACCATCACCCTCTGCCTCCTGCCATTCAGCCAGTTTAGGATCCAACGCGCCAAGGCACCCTGGATCCCATGGGCTCTTACCTTCTTGACCAGTCTCCTATGCGGGACTTTGTCAAAAGCTTTACTGAAATCCATGTAAACCACATCCACAGCATTTCCCTCATCCACACACCTAGTCACCCCCTCGAAAAATTCAATCAGATTGGTCAGACATGATTTACCCTTGACAAAGCCATGCTGACTATCCCCGATTAATCCTTGCCTCTCCAAGTGGAGACTAATTTTGTCCCTCAGAATTTTTTCCAATAATTTCCCTACCACAGATGTTAAACTCACTGGCCTGTAATTCCCTGGTTTATCCCTGCTACCCTTCTTGAATAATGGTACTATGTTAGCTGTTCTCCAGTCCTCTGGTACATCCCCTGTGGCCAGAGAGGTTCTGAAAATTTGTGTCAGAGCCCCTGCAATCTCCTCCTTTGCCTCACACAACAGCCTGGGATACATCTCGTCCGGGCCTGGGGATTTATCCACTTTTTGGCCTGCTAAAACCGCTAGTACCTCCTCCCTCTCGATGCTAATATGTTCAAGTATGTCACAGTCCCCTTGCCCGATTTCTATGTCTACATCATCTTTCTCCATAGTGAACACAGATGCAAAAAATTCATTTAAAACCCCGCCTACATCATCTGGCTCTACACACAGATTGCCACTTTGGTCCCTAATGGGCCCTACCCTTTCCCTGGTTATCCTCTTGCCCTTAATATACTTATAAAACATCTTAGGATTTTCCTTTATTTTGCTCGCCAGTGTTATTTCATGGCCCCTCCTCGCCCTCCTAATTTCTTTTTTAAGTATGCCCCTGCACTTTTTATACTCCTCTAGGGCGTCCTCCGTCTTTAGTCTTTTGTAACTGCCAAAAGCCCCCCTTTTTTTCCTAATGCATTTTTGTATATCCCTTGTCATCCAAGGTTCCCTTTGCTTGTTGGTCCCACCCTTGACCTTTATGGGAACATGTTGCCATTGTACTCTCTCTATTTCCCTTCTGAAAGTCTCCCACTGCTTTGATGTGGATTTTCCTATAAGTAGCTGCTCCCAGTCCACTTTGACCAGATCCTGCCTTATCATATTAAAATCGGCCTTTCCCCAATTTAGAACCCTTACCTCCGGGCCGTCTTTGTCTTTTTCCATGACCACCTTAAATCTCACCGAATTATGGTCACTGTCGCCAAAATGCTCTCCTACTGACACTTCCACCACTTGCCCGGCTACATTCCCTAGAATTAGGTCCAGTACCGCCCCCTCTCTTGTAGGACTTTCTACATGTTGGCTCAAAAAGCTCTCCTGGATGCACTTTAAGAATTCTGCACCCTCTAAGCCTTTCACACTCTGACTATCCCAATTAATATTGGGGAAGTTGAAATCCCCCACTATTATTACCCTATTATTTTCGCACTTCTCTGAGATTTGCCTACATATCTGTTCCTCTATCTCCCCCTGACTGTTCGGGGGCCTATAGTACACTCCCAGCAAAGTGCTTGCCCCCTTTTTGTTTTTAAGTTCTACCCATATGGCCTCATTAGAGGAACCCGCTAATATATCATCCCTCCTTACAGCAGTAATTGATTCCTTAATTAATATTGCAACACCCCCTCCCCTTTTACACCCCCCTCTGTCTCGCCTGAAGATTCTATACCCCGGAATATTGAGCTGCCAGTCCTGACCCTCCCTCAACCATGTCTCCGTGATAGCAACAATATCGTACTCCCATGTGTTCAGCAACAACTTCAGTTCATCCACTTTATTTGCAAGACTCCTTGCATTAAAATAAATGCCTTCCAGCCTTGCCATATTCCCTTTTGCCTTCATATATTTGCTCTGCCTTCCCAGCTGACTTGTTTTTTCCTCTGTATTTGGCTGTAACTCACCCCCTACTATAGTTCCACTCTGTATCCCATCCCCCTGCCAAGTTAGTTTAAACCCCCCCCAGCAGTGCTAGCAAACCTTCCCGCAAGGATATTGGTCCCCCTCTGGTTCAGGTGTAAACCGTCCGATTTGTACAAGTCCCACCTTTCCCAGAAGCAGACCCAGTGATCCAGGAAACTAAAGCCCTCCCTCCTGCACCATCCCTTTAGCCACGCATTCATCTGTTCTATCTTCCTATTCCTATACTCACTAGCACGTGGCACCGGGAGTAATCCAGAGATTACAACCTTTGAGGTCCTGCTCTTTAATCTTCCACCTAGCTCCTTAAATTCTTGCTGCAGGACCTCATCCCTCTTTTTACCTATGTCGTTGGTACCAATGTGGACCACGACCTCTGGCTGTTCACCCTCCCCCTCCAGAATGCCCTGCAGCCGCTCAGTGACATCCTTGACCCTGGCACCAGGGAGGCAACAAACCATCCTGGATTCACGTCTACGGCCACAGAAACGCCTATCTGTTCCCCTTAGTATAGAATCCCCTACCACTATTGCTCTCCCACTCTTTTTCCTCCCTTCCTGGGCAGCAGGAGCACCCCCAGTGCCAGGAAGTTGGCTGCTGCTGCCTTCCCCTGGTGAGTCATCCCCCTCAACAGTATCCAAAGCGGTATACTTGTTTGAGAGGGGAATGGTCACAGGGGTGTCCTGCACTACCTGCCTGCTTCTATTGCTCCGCCTGGTGGTCACCCATTTCCTTTCTTCCTGTGCAGCCCTACCCTGTGGTGTGACCAACTCACTAAACGTGTTATCCACGACCCTCTCAGCATCGTGAATGCTCAACAACCCATCCACCCGCAGCTCCAGTGTCTCAATGCGGTCTGCTAGTAGCTGCAGATGGATGTATCTCTGGCACACGTGGTCATCAGGGGCACCGGCAGTGTCCCCGAATTCCCACATAGAGCAAGAGGAGCATATCACGGGGCTGGGCTCTCCTGGCATGACCTTCCCTTTAATTAATTTAAATTAATTTACTATCACCAATTAAAGATATCTCTAAGGCGCTTGTATAGTCTACCAACAGTCCCTGCTATACCAGAAAAGACCCTAGTAACTATAAACTACAGAGTTAAAGTTTAAAAAAGAGAAATACTCACCAACCAATCACTTACTTGCTCCCTGGTGACGTCACACTCTGATTACATTTTACCTCTCTCCCCGCTGCTGAGTTGGTGTGCCTCGCTGGTCGCTGGTTTTTGTACCGGGCTCCTCCTCACTGCTCCTCCCTGCTCCGAGTGTTCTCGGGCCTCGCTGGTCGCCGGTTTTTGTACCGGGCTCCTCCTCGCTGCTCCTCCCTGCTCCGAGTGTTCTCGGGCCTCGCTGGTCGCCGGTTTTTGTACCGGGCTCCTCCTCGCTGCTCCTCCCTGCTCCGAGTGGTCTCGGGCCTCGCTGGTCGCCGGTTTTTGTACCGGGCTCCTCCTCGCTGCTCCTCCCTGCTCCGAGTGTTCTCGGGCCTCGCTGGTCGCCGGTTTTTGTACCGGGCTCCTCCTCGCTGCTCCTCCCTGCTCCGAGTGTTCTCGGGCCTCGCTGGTCGCCGGTTTTTGTACCGGGCTCCTCCTCGCTGCTCCTCCCTGCTCCGAGTGTTCTCGGGCCTCGCTGGTCGCCGGTTTTTGTACCGGGCTCCTCCTCGCTGCTCCTCCCTGCTCCGAGTGGTCTCGGGCCTCGCTGGTCGCCGGTTTTTGTACCGGGCTCCTCCTCGCTGCTCCTCCCTGCTCCGAGTGTTCTCGGGCCTCGCTGGTCGCCGGTTTTTGTACCGGGCTCCTCCTCGCTGCTCCTCCCTGCTCCGAGTGGTCTCGGGCCTCGCTGGTCGCCGGTTTTTGTACCGGGCTCCTCCTCGCTGTGTTTGTGAATCTTAAGGCTTCCATTCCCTCAATGTGCAGCTCGTCTGCAACCACAAAAAGATGATTATGCATGTATGTATGTGCCAGATTCCCAGGGAGCTGTTATGACTCTATCATCGTGCACCAGTCCAGCCTTCCTCAGCTCTTCGCACCTCCAACCAGACTTAGCGACTGCTTGGAGACAAGTACTATCCACTGAAGACGTGACTAATGACACCCTTGAGGAGACCAAGCAATGAGGCCGAGGAGCACTATAATGAAAGCCACATACTGAAGATGCACTTCAGATGCCGTGACAGATCTGGAGGAGCCCTTCAGTACGCACCAGCCAGAGTCTCCAGAATCATCGTCGTTTACTGCGCGCTGCACAACATAGCACAGCAGCGAGGATTGGAGCTGCAGGAGGAGCAAGGCACAGAGCGCACAGCCTCTTTGGAGGAGGAGGAGCAGGTGGAACACGGGGAGGAGGAGGAGCCTGAGGTGGAGATGGCACCAGCAGCGGTGCACATTGCTGCCCGAGAGGCCCTCATAATGGCACGATTTAGTTAAGTTGCACCAATGCACCCATCTGGCTCCCAGATGCTGTACCAAGTCCCCCATCAGCCCCCCGCCCCCCGGCCACCAGCACCACAAAGCAGTCCTAAAATGACCAAACCATTCCTGTCACACACACACATCCTTTGCTCGAGGTTAATCAATGTCTCACCATTCAGTTCAAGTGACAAGACCACTTCCTAGGTAGCTGGCAAAAATGGACAAGATGGGAAAGTGATGCAAAGAAATAAATTTATGTGGGCCATAAATAGAACTGAAGCTTAACACTAATGTTTTGACAAACAGCCATTTGCATACCCTTGTGCATCTACGATTGTGTCATTTTTCTTTTCCGAGTGCTTCTACAAAGTGTAACCCCTTGTAGCCTCAGCAGAGGTAAAGGCAGGCTGCTCACTTCCCTGCTGCAACTTCTTCGACACTTGTGAGGGCCCCACAAAAGACCGCTCCTCCTGCAACTGTGCAGGGGCAGACTTGGCCATCGGGATCCGAGGCAGCATGTGGGAGTCTGACTGAGGGGGTGGCAACGGGGGAGAAATGTGAGTGCTTTGAGAAGAGCCCCCACTTCCATGTCTCCTCTCACCATCATCCCTCTCATGGGCCACCCACACTTCCCTGCTAGCAAAGAGCTGGACAGCACCTTGCTGCACATCAGTGCGGCGATGCATGCCCAAGTCTACGTTGGTATCCTTTCTAGAGATGAGTTCAGTAAGAGTCTGCAATCTGTTGTTCACAGCAAGCATGTTCTCGTTTAATTGGCGCATTTGCTGTTCCATGCAGGTGGTCATCCTTTCCATGGAACAGCACATCGTCGCCATCACCTGCGATATAGTGGAGCTCATGTTGGAGATGGACTCTTCCATTCTCAGTACAGTTGCACACATCACAGCTGGAAAAGCCAGAGCCTCACACATTTGTTGCTGCTTTTCCAAGATCAACCTCTGTCGATGGCCCCCGAGTTTCAGCATCTGTACGCAGCTGAGCAGAGCTGGGAGAGCCCTGTGGCCTCCGGCGAGGACTTTCCACTGCTGCCCCTGTCAACACCATCTGCTCTTGCTCACCTGTGAGGTGTGAGACACCAGGTGACAACACTACTCTATGCCTCACAGGACCCACCGAGGTGTGCGTAACTGCGCTGGTGCTGGGTGCGCATGGGTCTGCTGACGGTGCATCCTCAGAGAGTGGAGCTTCCTCTGAGGAGTTGTCTTCCTCCTCCGGCTGGACAGTGGTGAGGGGGTCACTTGATGGACCTATGGGAGAGTAAAGACATGAATTAGAAGTCTTATGATAAGAATGTGTAATGTTACCATTATGCACATGATGATATTTCACTGGCTGCTGACATCAGTTACCATGAGTGACTGTTGTATGCCTTGTGGGATATTTAATTCTGTCACCAGATTGCTGGGAGATCCCGCTCTCTCTGTCTCCCACTGCCAGCAACTCTGTCCCCCCACTTAATTCCAGCACCTCCTCCTCTGCTGGCATCAGAGTCATGTATATTGGAGGGCCATCTCCGGTTTTTGTCTTTCTCTGTTGTTCTGCACTCTCTTCTCCTGCAAGGAGGGAAAGAGAGAGCATTGAGTGAGAGTGATGGAATGTGTGTAAGGGATGGATGGGCTACATCTGTAGAGGGTGACTATGAGGGACTGGCATGACTCCTTCTGTGGCATTACTTTCTATGCTTGCATTAGGCTGAGAGGGAGTGTCATTGGTGGTTAGTCAGATTGGGATGCTAGTAGGTGCATAGACAGTGAGGGATGAGTGCACCTGCAAGGTAGGTTGCTGTGCAGGAGTAGGCTTGAGAAGGCAGAGTGATGGGGTTGGGGTGACACACGCATCAGGATGTAGTTGGCATTGTACTCACCTTTCCTGACCTCTTGAGATAATTGAATCTCTTCTGACCCTTTATCCAGGAGCGGCTGACAACACCCCTGCTGCAAATTTCTTGGGCGACCTCTAGCCATGCCCTCTTGGTATCACTGGCTGGTCTCTTTCTGCCGTTACCAATGAATAGGACCTCCCCCCATGCTCTGACTCCAGGGAGGAATCCAAAAACCTGGGCGCAGCCTTCTGGCGCTGAGACTGCATCGTTCCTTGCACCCTCACACTCAAAGTCTTGGATGGATAAGCATAGGCACCTCTGAGCCTCCTACAACAACCTTCGACTGTGATGTGTGCAAGGCTCCTTTAAATAGCTGAGCTGAAGGCGAGTCATCGGTGATGTCATCAGACCCGCTCCAGTTAATTGGCCGGGAAACCCGCATGACTCATTCAATTGATCTAATTCAGTTAAACGCGGATGAAAACTTTGTGATGGCGACCCACTACACGGCTCCCACACACCCGACCTGACTCAAAGGTAAAAATTCAGCCTTGTGTGTCAGAGTACTTATCTGACATCCTGTCTTGGATGACCTGCAAATTTCCACCAGTTAAATGCTGGGAAGACCAAAGCCATTGTCTTCAGCCCTGCCACAAACTCCATACTCGCGCCGTTCATTCCATCCCCCTCCCCACTTTGATATTTGATATATATTAATGACCTGGACTTGGGTGTACAGGGCATAATTTCAAAGTTTGCAGATGACATGAAAGTTGGAAAAGTAGTAAACAGTGAGGTGGATAGTAATAGACTTCAGGAGGACATAGACAGACTGATGAAATGGGCAGTCACATGGCAGATGAAAATTAATACAGAGAAGTCTGAAGTGATGCATTTTGGTAGGAAGAATGAGGAGAGGCAATATAAACTAAATGGTACAATTTTAAAGGGGGTGCAGGAACACAGAGACCTGGGGGTTTATGTACACAAATCTTTGAAGGTGGCAGGACAAGTTGAGAAGGCTTTAAAAAAGCAAACAGGGTCATTGACTTTATAAATTGAGGCATAGAGTACAAAAGCAAGGAAGTTAAGCTAAACATTTATAAATCACTGCTTAGGCCTCAGCTGGTGTATTGTGTCCAATTCTGGGCACCACACTTTAGGAAAGACTTCAAGGCTTTGGAGAGGATGCAGATGAGATATACTCAAATGGTACCGGGGATGAGGGACTTCAGTTTCATAGAGACTAGAGAAGCTGGGATTGTTCTCTTTAGAGCCGAGAAGGTTAAGGGGAGATTTAATAGAGGCATTCAAAATCATGAAGGGTTTTGATAGAGTAAATATAGAGAAACTGTTTCCAGTGACAGAAGGGTCAGTAATCAGAGGACACAGATTTAAGGCAATTGACAAAAGAGCCAGAGGTGAGATGAGGAGAATTATTTTTACACAACGAGTTGTTATGATCTGGAATGCACTGCCTGAAAGGGTGATGGAAGCAGATTCAATGCTTACTTTCAAATTGGAATTGGATAAATGCTTGGAGGGGAGAAAATTGCAGGGCTATGGGGAAAGAGCAGGGGAGTGGGACTAATTGGATAGCTCTTTAAAAGAACCAGCACAGGTATGGTGGGCCAAATGGCCTCCTTCTTTGCTGTAAGATTCTATAGCCGCTAAATTTGATAGCCCCCGACAACGGGCACGAGGATCATGATGTGCAATTAACCCGCGCCCATTGATTGTAACGCAGGCAGCACGCCAACTTCGTGCTGCCTGCTGATTTAAATGATTGCAGCCAGCACTAACCGCACTGTTCATTGGCTGGACGCATCAGCAGGGGGACAATATTGTAGAGGCTAGCACAAGATAAAGCTAGCCTGCACCTCTTAAAGGGGAGGTACATTATGATTGGAGCAGGTGCTGGCTGTCGTGATTGAAGAGATTCCAATCTGTGAAAGAACAGGGGAGAGAACGGGCTCCAAGGTTTACGGACGCTGCACTGGAGGTCTTGTTGGAGGAGGTGGAAAGTAGGAGAGATGTCCTGTATCCGCAGGAGGGAAGTATGCCCTCCAGACAAATTATCAAAAGGCAGTGGGAGCAGATAGCTGTGGAGGTCAATGCCAGCAGTCATTCCCCGAGGATCTGGATGCAGTGCCACAAGAAGTTCAATGACCTCACACAAGTGGTCAAGGTCAGTGAATGCATCTTCAAATGCCATATCCTACCAACTGCACCACTAGCCTCACACATTCCTCAATTCACCACACCCCCATCACTCACCTACCAACAACCTCTATCAATCAGGACTCATACCTCACATTCATATGCTTCACCTCACTCTCACACACTTAGCACTGCTGCAAGCTTCACACCCACAGTCACAGTTTGCACACACTGCTAGCTATTCAAACATGACAGCCACATCAGCCAAACATATTGCACCACACTCACTGACACACTTCCCTTTCTCTTGCAGGACAGGCTGGCTCACAACCGGAGACAGCAGGTATTATGTCCGTGTATAATTGAGACACGGACTGCAGGAGTGGATTATAACAAGTCTTTACTGAATGGAGACAACCTGGAAACTGAAACTCCAGAAGCCTGCTAGGGCCTTTTATACAGGGGTGGTCACTGCCGGTACTGCAGTCTGAGACCAGTTATTCCCTTAAAGGTACATACACAACAGCAGGGACTACCCATTTGTGGACAGGCATGCCTGCATGGAGGAGACGGTGCTGGCCCTTATTGGAATGGAAATTGCTGAGCCCATGGCCAGCAACAGGGCTGAATCAATTGAAGATGACGCTATCCTCATACCTAATCATCCTTCTCGCATCCCATTTCCTCGTCACCCTACAATTTCTTCTGACTTACAAGCTGCAGATGGTGTAAGCATGCACCTCTTGCATTACCCCCTCCCCTCATCACAACCTTACCCTTGTGCCTTTCTGCTTTCAGATACCCAAGAAGTTCCACCTGGCCAGGCAGTGGAGGAACAGCAAGAAGACAGTGATTCAGAGACAAACTATCACCCGATTTCACACTCACAGCCACCAGCTCAGATACTGACACTGTGCGTAATTTAGAGGATAACATAGAGGTGGGATCTGCACATGGTGAGACACCGGGCACAAGCAGCCTGCAGCCGGAGCAGGGGGAATGGATAGCGCAGGTGTCAGCTCACCAGAGGGCGAGGTCACACACAAGTTCTGCTGCACAGGACTCAGATGAGGACTTTGATGGGGCGGCCTACAAAAGAAAGGTGATGGCTGTGCACAATGAAATGCTTGATGCATTGGGAAGCCTGCCAGAAAGCCTGCGTGCAATGTCAAGAGGCATGGAGGAGTCCAGTATCAACTTGGCACAGGGCTTTGTGCAGAGCTTGGAGCCCATCCTTTCCAGCATGGAAGTGGTGGCCAACTCCATCAACACACTTGTCGACCCAACTATGATGCAGCATCTGATGGCTGATGTCTCTGCTTCCATTGCAGCACAAACAGCAGCCACCCAATGTCTGAGTGCAGCAGTGGAAGCACAGACTGCTGCCATCATGGCTGTGGATTGCAGTGTTGAAAGGGGCTTGCAGGGTGTCACAGCAGTCCAGCAACCTGTCCTCCAACAGATTACTAGGATTGCTGAGGTGCAGCCCCGGGGGAGTGGCAATGGCTCCATGGAGCACAAACCTGCTGTCCTCTCTCAGGATGACAGCATTCGTCCTCCCACCACTGCTACTGCACCAGTGCCCTTGCTGTTGCCTGTCAGCCAGTCCAGACTGCTGCCACCCATGCCGAGATGGTGCAGTCCGCAGCTGGGCCTTTTAGGCCCAGGCTGCTCGAGGTCGTCCTCCAAGGCTGTCTGCAGTCTCGCCCACTGAAAGTCAGCAGCCTTTCACCAGCCATGCTGCAGCCACTGGGTAGCACTGTATAGGGACACTAGGACAGGCAAAGGCACACGGAATGCACAAGGGTGATTAGTTGACTTTTGTATGCAATATGGCATGATTTCATTTATAAATTTGGTTTGGAATGTTTATTTAGTGGTGGCTTTTATTTTTACATTATGGCAAGCAGACACTGTGATGGTCAGTGACAGAGGGAAGGTAAGGTGTGGGACTGTTGGTGAATGGGGAATTGGAGTTGCGGTTACCGGTATCGCACTTGGATGAGTTCTTTACAGACAGCCCGGGCAGAAAGGGACTGTTTAGGTCTCCTCCTTCCTCACCTCCACCTCCTCCTCATGCCCCTGCACCTCAGCTGGTCGACATATAGCTGGTGGCAAGGGCTGTACCCTCATGATGGCGAGGTTGGGCAGCATGCAGCAGACCACCACGAATCTTGACACCCACTCTGCTGAATACTGCAGGGTTCCTCCAGAGCAGTCCAGGCAGTGGAAGCGTTGTTTCTGCACTCCAGTGCTCTGCTCTATCACATTTCATGTGACAGCAGGGCTTTCATTGTATGCATGCTGCACACATGTGCATGGATTGTGCACCAGAGTCATGAGCCATGTCATCAGCGGATAGCTTTTGTCGCTCGGTAGCCACCCTTTGGTTTGTCGTGGTGGCTAAAATGCAACTGGCACAGCGGACTGTCACAGAATGAAGGCATCATGACTGCTGCCAGGATACTGGGCATTGACCTGCATGATTTGCTGCCTATGGTCGCACACCAGCTGGACGTTGAGGAAGTGGAATCCCTTTCAGTTCCGGTACCTTGCAAAGTTGACATGCAGCACCCACAAAGCGATGAGCATGCAATCAATGGCACCCTGCGCCATGGGGAAGCCTGTAATCCTAGTGAAGCCGCGTGCTCGCTCCGCTTGCTGGTCTCTGGCAAAAGAGACTGAAATGTATTCAGCTCGCTTGGAATAGAGAGCCTCAGTGACCTCCCTTACACAACAGTGGACTACAAACTACGAGATGTTGCTAATATCTCCAGCTCCAGCTTGGAAGGAGCCAGATGCATAAAAGTTCATAGCCAAGGCCACCTTCACAGCCACTGGCAATGTGGTCCTGGCCCTGCTCTGAGTTTGGAGTTATGGTTGCAGCAGGTGACAGATTTCAGTGAGAACGTCCTTACTGAAGTGCAGACATCTCAAACATTGTTCCTCGCTGAGGTTCAGGTAGGAGAATTGCTCCCTGAATACCCTGGGTGGATATGGCCTCCTGCTGAGAGCCCTTCTCCTCCCTCTTCCAGCAGCTTGCCTTGCTCTACGTGGCCTCTGTTCATTCTCCAAGTCATGCTGTATTCCAAGGGAAATGCCTACTAGTGCACCCATGTCTGGCAGCAAGTGACTTGTGCAAAATCCTTGAAGTCAGGAAAAAGTCCTTCAGCAGCTGCAACACCACGCCCTGTAGACTTTTGTAACTTGAAACAACTATAGAAAGCACCAAACACTTGTAGAATCATGTCAACAGCCAGTAGACAACAGCCAGTAGAAATCAATCAGCAACTAACCTATAAGTAGGTGATGATCAATGTTCTCTCTAATTATTTTTAGGCTGTGCGGCAGCTTTAACGCACTGCGCAGCAGCTTTAACGTGCTGCGCGGCAGCTTTAACATGCTGCGAGGCCCATACAAAATTCCGCAAATGCGCGTTTTTTCCATTTAAAAGCCAGTGAGCCGACTGCACGGGATCTTCAGGATGCTGCGCGGCTGCGCAGTTTAAAGGAAGCATTGGTGATGATTCCTTTAAATAGCGCTGGTGGGGGGTCCTTCCTTCTGCTGAACACGTGTTCAGAGGTTAAGAGAGGGCGTTAGCTAGAGCTAATCACATTTTTTTGCCCTACTGACATGTGGGGCTTAATTTTAACTCAGCCGTCAGGTGGGCTTTGAGGCCTGGTTCCCGTCACCTAGCCATTTTAACCCAGGTGTGTCTGATGGTCCCGAATCAGTCCAGCCTGCAACAGGCGGGACTGGTCTTTAGGGCCCTTAAACATCACTAATTGGCCTTTATAATTCCATTTTAACAGGCCCTTGCCTGTTTAACCCTTTTCCCATGTAAAACATGCCTGGTGGGGATCACGCCTGTGAAACCTGGCGTGAGCACTTGGCTTGCTGACTATCAGCTGCAGGTCAACCATTAAAGAGGAGATTTGATCAGTCATCATTTGCAGGTGGCAGGATTTTGTTGTCTCAGGCCTGGGGCAACTTTTACCAGGCTTAACCACAGCTGTGGAAGTTTGGAGCCTCACACACATCTTCAGTGTGACCTCCTGGGAAACCCCGCTCGCCACCTTCACTCAGCGCTTCCTCAACGGAGGCATATACCAGAAGCATGGGAGCCATTTATTTCCTTCCCTTCTGGGCATTAGATGAGCTCGAACACCAGCTGCAGCACTAGCAGAACCAGGAACAACAGCAGCAGCAACAGGAGCGCCAGGCTGCTGCTCACCCACCTGCAGCTGCACAGGCCAAAAGGGGCCAGCGCTTGTAAGTGGCTTGAGAGCACCTTGCTGCACATCACGGGGCCATGGGGACCCGTATCTGCACTGGCAGTCCTACTCAGAAGGACTTCCATGAAGGTCTGGTTTCTCTGTTCAATAGATGCCCATCGCTCCTCAAGAGATGTCATTCTATTATGAACACTCACCATGTTTTCCATACCCTGGCAACTTATCTCCTCTATGGAGGTTGCCATCCTTTCCATGGTGATGTGTTCATGCACCAATGACTCCACAAAGGCTCTGCTTATGTTCGCTATGCACTCCTCCATTCGCTCCACTCTCACATCGACCCTGGAGACAAAACCTGCCAGAGACTCCTGCATCTGTTCCTGGAGTTCCAGCCCCGCTGATCTTATGGATGGACCCAGAGGCAGAGGGTCGACATGCAGCTGAGCCGAGCTGGCAGAGTCCTGTGCCCTCCGACTAGCACTCTCCACTGCTGTCCCTGTCTCCACAATCTGCTGATGCTCACTTGTGAGCTGTGATACACCATGTGACAACACTATTCTATGTCCCGAAGGTCCCACCGAGGTGTGAGTGTCTGCGCTGGTGCTGGGTGCGCTGAATTCTGCTGACGCGCCCTCAGAGGTTGCAGATTCCTCTGAGGAGTCTGGAAGCTCAGGCTCTTCCTCCTGGACAGTGGGGACGGGGGCTCTCGATGGTCCTGTGGGGGAGTGAAGGAAAGAGTTAGAGATGTGAGGTCAAGGTTACATGCACATTGCATATTGCAGATGATCATAGGTCCATCTGTTATAGCTTCAGAATCATTATCAGCGACTCATGCAATGTCAATGAGAGAGATGGAAAACTATTCTGTCACCAGCTTGCTGTGATGCACTCGTCTGTCCGTCCCCCACTTGCGCCTCATCCTCCAGTCCTACGATCTCCAGGACCGCCTCCTCCCAGGGGGTGAGGTGGGCTACTGATGGTGGCCCTCCTCCTGTCCTCGCTCATTCTCTTTTATTGTGAGCTCTCTTTTCCTGCAATGAGGGAGACAAGTGGAGTTTGAGTGAGAATGAAGGAGTGAGTGTAGAGAATCCATAGCATAGTTGCTTAGAAGGAGACAAAGATGGAGTGAGGTGGCAAGACCAAGGGCCTTCCCTGTGTCATGTCAGTTGTTTTCATAGCATCAGAGTGGATAGGGAGTGTGAGGGCTGCATAGTCAAATAGTTAGGTGAATGTGAGCATAGAGAGAGAGGGAATGGGTAAGGGTGCATGGATGTCAGTGTCAAGTTGGATGTGGAGGAAGAGATTGCTAAAGCTGAGTGCTGGTGAGGAGAGGCAATGGAGATCAGATTGAGAGTGATGGGAACTTCATACTCACTTTTCCAGTGTACTGAAGGTCATGAAATCTCTTTCTGCACTGTATCCAGGTTCTATGGGTAGCCGATAAGGAGTTGACCTCCTCTGCCACTTGCAGCTGTGCAGCCTTTGTCTGCTGGGGAGGCATCTTCCTCCCTGATGAAGGGAAGAGCACCTCCTTGTGAGTTCTTGCTCCCTCCACTAAAGCCTGCAGGGCAACGTCATCAAAACGGGGTGCAGACCTCAGTCTTTCTCTTGCCATTCTGCTTCCAGCTCAGTGTATCAGCAAATGCCAAAAGGTTGGCAGTCTGCCGAACAAGCAAGGCTTGATGCAGACCCTAAATGCAGCAGCAATAATGATGTCATATTATGCGACTTTCTGACTGGAAATACTCATTTGCCAAGGGTTCCCACATGTTGGAAATCAATTGGCCAATTGAGTTAAAATTGCATCAATCTCACACACCCATTTAGATTCGTGTGGGAAACACCAAATTCGGGGAACCCGACAATTCCCCGCACCTGAGTTAAAATCGACCCCGTGATGTCCTTGAGGTGTGACATTACATTAGGGTAGATTTTTGTCTTTCTGTCTTTTTGTTTTTTTGTCTTTCTGTCTCTCTTTCCCTCTTTCACTCTTTCTCACTTTCTCTCTTTCTCTTTCCCCCTTTCTCCCTTTCCCTCTTTCTTTCTTTTCACCCTTTCTTTTCCCTTCGTTCTTTTTGTTCTGCCTTTCCTTACTTCTTTATTTTTTTAAATCTTTTCCTTTCTTTCTTTCTTTCTTTCTTTCTTTCTTCTCCCTTTTTTCTCTTGCTTTCTTCCCTTTCCCCTCTCCTTTTCCCCTTTTTTTCTTTTCTTTCCCCTCTTTACTTTCCTTTTCTTTCTTTAAGATTGGATTAAGATAAAAGAAACAGAAAGAAAACCCCCCAAAAAAGTTTATTTAATTAAAAAAAACTCCATAACAATAATTAAGATCTGAAGGAATGAGACTCCACACTTGTAAAAGTTAATTTTCAGTGCCAGAGAGGTTGTTTGGCAGTAATTAAGACTTACCATGCCATTAAAAGCATACTTAGACTAGAATGGACAACCTCTAACTTTTTCTGGCAAGTTTAGTTCTATCTGTGCACTGTTGATAGTCACTATGTGGCGTTTCTGCTTGCCTGTCAAGATGCTTTGTTAATGTAGGCTATTAGGACAGTTGATGTGCATATTCATCCTCGGTGCCACTGATTTTTGCAGGGCCAGAAGGAACATGAATTGATGGTCTCTCCCCTCTTTAAGATTTAACTTCTGGCTCAGCTCTGTGGAGGAGCCATTGATTTTCCACCACCTCCGATCGGTGAGCTGCTTGCCAGTTGTCATTACACATTTGTAGCTCACAAAATAAATTCAAAAACATGAGGGGAAATTTTTTCACCCAGAGGGTGTTGGGGGGTCTGGAACTTTCTGCCTGAAAGGGTGGTAGAGGCAGAAACTTGTTATGTATTGTGTGTTCTCCTCCCACTTGCGGTGGCGCTGTCACAGCAGATAAATGGTTGGGTGTTCTCTTGGTTAAGTTTAGCTCTCTTTGTTCGGAACTCTCCAGAACTTCCCCTTCCCTTCGAATAAAGCACTTCGGCCTAGAAATTCATTGTAGCCACTTTTGGGGCGGTAAAGTGGGGCGGCCGCTAAAGTTTGCGCCCGCCGCCAAATCGAGGCCACTTCTCCGATATTCATTAGCTTCGCCCTAAGAGTTCGCTCGAGCGCTAAAACTGGTGTTGGACGCCTCTGTTTGGGCGCTAAGCCGGAGGTGCTGATCGATAGCGCCGAGGCCGGGTGCAGCGCAGGTGCGGCCATCTCGTGATTGACAGCAGACACCCTGGCGCCGGCCAGCTCTTAAGGGGGAAGGGTCGACTGTGTCTGCTGCCACGCCCTGGATAGTGGAGCCCTGCAGCTAGGCCTGAACACTGCTGCTGGACCCAAATAGCGCCTGAAGCCATGGAGAAGGCCCGTGAATGTGCGCAGCGCTTCTCAGAGCGTGATCTGAGTGTGCTGGTTGGTGCTGTGGAGAAGAGGCGCCATGTTTTGTACCCGCACAATGGCAAGAGGGCGCCGTTCCGCGTCTACAGGAGAGCCTGGAGGCATGTCGCCAGCAAGCTGTCAGCCAACAGCGAGGTCCCCAGGAGCGGTGTCCAATGCCGCAAAAAGTTTAATGACCTCACGCGGATTGTCAGGGTGAGTACCCTTTCCAGTGACCTCCTCATCCTTGCATGTGCACCTCACATTATGGGCAAAGGGACCTGAAAGCCCTAATGGCCAGCCCTCATCCAGCAGCGATGGGACAGGCATGAACATCAATTGCACAATCTGCCCTTAACACACTGGCCAGGCTATTCCACCATGGGAGGCAGTGCACACAAGATCAGGGCGACACACTGGCCAGGCTATTCCACCATGGGAGGCAGTGCACACAAGATCAGGGCGACACACTGGCCAGGCTATTCCACCATGGGAGGCAGTGCACACAAGATCAGGGCGACACACTGGCCAGGCTACTGCCATGGGAGGCAGTACACACAAGATCAGGGCGACACACTGTACTTAGAGGCCGTCCTTTCTCTTGCAGGCCAAGCTGGCAAATAATCGGAAGAGCCGGACTGCGACCGGGGGAGGCCGACCCCAGATCCAGCCGCTCACCGAGCTTCAACATCGCGTGGCGCGCATCATGGGTGCCCGGGTGATTGGCCCTCTTGCATGTGGAGATGCCGACCCTGTTCTGGCCACCAATGGTAAGGACATCCACGTTTGGACCTCTCTCGTCCCACTTGCGCATCAGATCTACATCCTTTGCCACTGTCCGACCAATGCGCTGAATGCCACCACTCATGCATCCCTTGCTGACGCCCTCTCCTCAGCCTAAAGCTACTCTTGTGCCTTCCTGCTTTCAGATGGTGAGGAGGAGGTCCCTGAACTTGCCAGTGACAGCCCCTCAGAAGAGGAGCAGGAGGAGGAGCAAGAGGAAGGCGGCCCATCAGGGGAACCCTCAGCCGCGGCCACCCAGGCCAATGTAGGGGACACGTCTTCCCTGGAGGGGAGCGTGGCGGAAGTTTCGAAGGGGAGGGGAGCTCATGGGACCTGCGGCCTGCAGAAACGCAGGCGGGGGGTGGAAGCTCGGCGGCCTTCTCCCCAGAGGGGGGATGCGTCGGAGGGGAGTCCAATTGCTGGGCCCAGCGGCGAACAGCAACGCAGGAAGGGTCGGCCAGCTCGGCGGCCTTCTCCCCAGAGGGAGAGTCCGGCCTCCAGTCCGGGGATGGTCTTCGCCGAGGAGATGGAACGCCTCGAGGACTTGTCCGCGGACTCGGAGCGCCGGCACACGGAGCTCATGGCGGCAGTGGCACGGTTGCCTGAGGCCATCGAGTCCCTCTCTCGGAGTGTGACCGAGTTCGGGCCCTCAGAGGCCATCAGTCGGGCGGAATTCCGGGCAGATCAGGCAGCGAGTCGGGCGGAATTCGGGGCAGATCAGGCAGCGAGTCGGGCGGAATTCGGAGCAACTCTGGCAGCGACTGGCCAGGTGATCAGTGGTGCCGTCCAGTCAATGGCTGCTCTGATGCGGTCAGTGAACAGGTCAACACGGGCACTCACTGCTGCCACACTCGCTGTGTCAGCTAGGCATCGCCAGGGCACCCGGCGCGCTGCAGCAGCACAGCGGTCTGTCCCTCGGCTGATTGGTGCGCATGCTGCAGTGCTGGCCCGGGCGAGTGCCAGTGTCTCAGGCGACCAGCGAGCGCCTGCCATCCGCCAGCTTGCCCGCATTCCTCCAGCCGCCACTGCCACTCCCCCAGTGGAGCTGGCAGGAGCTACTGCAGCGACTGATGCTGGCCAGCCACAGCTGCAGCATTCAACAGCCGACCGCTCGACGGCCAGACCTCGACTAGGCCGACCCCCAAGGGCATCTGCCGTCACGACATGTGCCCCTCAGGCGCCTGCCCCCAGCCTTGCAGCAGCCAATGGCCTTACTTTGAGGAGGAGCAGCAGGGCGGGCAGGGGCCACACAAAGATGGCCAAGGCATCGCCCTAGCAGGCCAAATAGTCGAATGTGTGGCCAGTTGTGTTTGTTTTTTGAGGCCGAGATTTGCATGTTTGTTTTTTGAAGGCCGATGATGTGATGTTTGTTTTTTACGAAGGCCGAGAATGACGGCCATTTTAGTTGCACTATTTTGTTAATCCTCTCCAGGTTGTGGGAGCGAGTAATTTGTTTGAGTGTTTTTTGGGGGTTTCGTCTGTTTTTGGTTTTCATGTGGGAAGGGAGCTGAGTTTGAACAATAAAGCATTTTATTTATTAACATTGTCCATGTTTGATCTTTGAAGTGTTTATTGCCTTAACCGGCTGAGGGCTTGCGGAGCGGCTGCAATCATGTTCTTTCATTGGCACATGCCATTCCCTGACAGGGGGCCTAGAAGTGACGTTCAATAAGCCGCCGACGGGCGGCCCTTGGACCTTGTGCCTCCCTCCTGGGCTGGTACTCCTCGTCCTCCTCCTCCTCATGCTCCTCCTGCTCCTCCTCCTGAGGTGGTGGTCCAACGTGAGGTGGCAGTGCCTGAGTCCTGCAGATAGCCAGGTTGTGCAGCATGCAGCAAACGACGACGAATTGGGAGACTCGATCCTGCGAATACTGGAGGGCTCCCCCGGAGCGATCGAGACAGCGGAACCGTTGCTTGAGGACGCCGATTGTTTGTTCTATGATGTTCCTAGTCGCTTGATGGCTCTCGTTGTATGCCTCTTCAGCAGGGGTCGTGGGCGCGCGGAGCGGGGTCATGAGCCAGGTACACAAAGGATAGCCTTTGTCCCCGATAAGCCATCCTCTTGGGGGAGGCTGTGCCTGGAACATGTCAGCCACAGTTGTCTGTCGCAGGATAAAGGCATCGTGGCTGCTGCCTGGAAAGTGGGCATTGACAGCTAGGATGCGCTGCCTGTGGTCACACACCAGCTGTACATTGAGGGAATGGTAGCCCTTCCGGTTGCGGTAATCCTCGGCATGCTCAAGAGGTGCCCGCAAAGCCACATGCGTGCAGTCAATGGCGCCCTGCACCATGGGGAAGCCCGCTATTCTTGCAAGTCCCACTGCACGCTGCTGCTGCTTGTCCAGGGTCATGGGGAAGGAGATGAATTGATGTCTCCTTGTGAAAAGGGCTTCTGTCACCTGGCGGATGCAGCAATGCACGGCGAACTGGGAGATGTTAGCGATGTCCCCAGCAGCGGATTGGAAGGAGCCGGTGGCATAGAAGTTGAGAGTCACCGTCACCTTCACTGTCACCGACAGAGACGTCCTGCGCATCAGCTGTGGCTGCAGATCTCTGTGAAGCAGCTGGCAGATGTCTGCAACGACCTCCCTTCTGAATCGCAGCCTCCTAACACACATCTCGGCAGATATGGTCAGATAGGAGGACTGCTGGCGGTATACCCTGGGTGGGTAAGGCCTCAGTTGGCGACGCCTGTTGCCCCCTCTGCATCTAGCCAGGGCTGCCACTCTCTCACGGCGTCTGTAAGCCCTTCTGGCATAAGGCTGAAAGTCAGCGTTGGCACCCAATGCAGCCCCCATTATATGCTGGCAAACACTGAGCTCTCAATGAAGGCAAAGATAATTGCTAAGCTCTAGCCTGAGCCAAAAATACCTGTCCTAGTGTTGGTCCAAACCAGTAAGCTCTCCTCCTTGGTCTCTGTCCAAAAAACTGTGGCACAAGAGTGAATGCTGCAAAATGGCTGGCCTTTATAGTGCAGGGTAAGTGCCCCTTAATTAGCGCTCCCCGCGGCCCGGCTCGGCTGTGTACCGTTCCACTTCACAGTCGTTAGGGCCGCCCGGTGCACAATGGGCCGGCGCGAGTGAAGTTCCGGTTTGGGGCGCACAAAGGGCGCTGCACTATTAAATGACGTCATGATCTGCGCGCGCAGCAGGGCGCGCGCTAAGACTTTGCGCCGGCGCTAAATGTGTCCTGAAGTTGGGGAGAGGCGCAGATCGCGCTGCGCCCAGGCGATAAGCGCCTAGCGCTCGAGATCTACTCCTCCTAAGGCGCTAACGGCTGGCGCGCCCAACTGAATTTCTAGGCCTTCATGTTTGAATCTCTGAGTTCTAATTGTGTCTAGGTAAAAAAGGTACCGACACAACAAAGTGGCGACGAGGAGCGGATGAATCTGCGTACGTTACGGGTGCAGTGAGTAAACAGAAATTTAAATTTGAAACGTGAGATGGCTACTATATTAGGAAACATCGGTGATTTTGATGAAAATGTGGAGCAATGGAGTGCTTATACAGAACGTTTTGACTATTTTGTCTTGGCGAATGCGGTGGCAAACGAAAAGGTCGTGCCTACCTTTTTGAGTGTAATGGGGCCGAAGACATTCAATTTACTTCGCAGCCTTGTGCAGCCAGATAAGCCAGGAACTAAAACATATAAGGAACTAGTGGAAATTCTTGGAACACATTTTTCACCAAAACCTCTGGTTATTGCTGAGAGATTTAGATTTCACAAACGGAATCAAGAGGAGGGGGAATCAGTGACGATGTTTATTGCTGCTTTAAAAAGGTTGTCGGAACACTGCCAGTTCAAGGAGGTGCTGAATGACACCATTAGAGACAGACTTGTGTGTGGTCTGCAAAGTGCAGCCACACAGAAGCGACTTCTTACTGAGGACAACCTTACTCTTAAAAAGGCCATTGAAGTTAGTGTCTCCATGGAGATGGCGGAAAAGGAGGCTCACCAGTTGAGTTCAACAGGGAGAGTTCACAAGGTGTCATCTGAGCCTAAAGGTGCGCGGAACGGCACATGTTACCGTTGTGGGAAAACGGGCCATCACGCTAATGACTGCTGGTGTACGGAGCTGGAATGCCAAAATTGTGGCAAAAAGGGTCACATTGAACGCGCCTGTAGAGGTAAAAAAAAGAACAGACAGAGCTGGGAAGCATGGAAGCAAAATGTCTGTATTTGGACAAGAGAGGAAAAAGAGTGTTCATTCAGTGCAGTATGATGGAACAAGCAAAACAGAGGGGAACGACACCTCTGAGGAGGAAGAGGTGCACATACTGACGGTTGCAGGTGGTTCAAATGGCTACTGGGTGTCACCACTGGTGGAGGGACAATCAGTGCGGATGGAGGTGGACACAGGCGCGGCTGTGTCCCTTGTTCCAGACACTGTCTTCAACAAAATGCTAAAGCATCTTACCCTTCAGCCAACAAACATTGTGCTAAAGACGTATACCGGCAAACCTGTGGCCATGAGAGGCGCCATTGAGGTGACAGTTAAACTGAATGGACAGACTGCAAAACTGCCACTATATGTGGGAAAGGGAAATTACCCATCGCTATTGGGACGTGCGTGGCTAGAGAAAATCACACTGGACTGGCCTGCAGTCCGGATGATGTCAAAAGGGGAGTCAGGTCTGGCTGCAGTGTTAAACAAACATGAAGAACTCTTCAATGGGGAACTTGGGAGCATGAAAAAGATCAGCGTGAGACTGGACATTAAACCTGACAGCAAGCCGAAGTTTCACAAAGCCCGACCTGTACCCTATGCAATTAGGCCAAAAGTTGAGGCTAACTTGGAGGCCTTAGTCGAGAATGGAGTCCTGGAGCCTGTGAGCGTGAGCAAATGGGCCACACCCATTGTTCCTGTCCTGAAAAAGGATGGATCTGTTCGAATCTGCGGGGATTTTAAAGTGACTATTAACCCGGTGCTATCTGCGGAACAGTACCCTCTTCCCCTCATTGATCTTTTTACGGGCCTGGCCGGAGGGCAAAAGTTCAGCAAAATAGACTTATGCCAGGCTTATCTACAAATGCATGTCGATGACAAATCAAAGGAGCTGCTGACAATTGTGACACACAAGGGGCTATACAGGTACTGCCGCCTTCCATTTGGAATTACGTTGGCCCCTGCTCTATTCCAAAGGGCAATGGATCAGATTTTGAGTGGACTACCAGGAGTCCAGTGCTACCTGGACGACATCCTTGTCACTGGGACAAATGAGGAGGATCATCTTCTGAACTTGGATGTGACACTACAACGACTGAATGAGTACGGACTCAGAGTTCGTAAAGACAAATGTGAATTCTTTCAGTCTTCAATTGAGTACCTGGGGCATGTGATTGACGCTACTGGCCTGCATAAGGCGCCGTCAAAGATCAAGGCGATCGTGGAGGCCCCAGCACCCCAGAATGTGAGCCAGTTACGTTCATTTCTGGGGCTACTTAACTACTATGGGAAGTTTATTCCAGACTTAGCAACGTTGCTGAAGCCTTTACATCAGTTGCTATGTCAAGGCAAAACATGGAAATGGACTGAACTGTGCAACGAAGCTTTCGCCCATGCAAAGAAAGCATTGCTGAAATCGGAGGTCCTGACACACTTCGACCCAAAGCTACCCGTGCAGCTAGCATGTGATGCATCACCATATGGTGTGGGAGCAGTCATATCCCACATCATGCCTTCGGGTGAAGAGAAACCTATCGTCTTCACATCGCGCACCATGAACAAGGCCGAGAGTAACTATGCGCAGATCGAGCGCGAGGCCTTGGGAATCGTTTTTGGAATTCAAAAATTTCATCAGTGCCTGTTTGGGAGAAGGTTCACACTCCTGACCGACCACCGTCCATTGACTTCAATCTTCGGGCCCCACACCGGAATTCCGTCTCTCGCTGCAAGCAGGATGCAAAGGTAGGCTTTACTGTTGTCAGGACACACATACGACATCAGATATCGCAAATCAGACTTGCACGGCAACGCAGACGGTCTCTCGAGTCTACCCTTGCCTGTTACTCCCCCAGAGCCTCGTCAGATAGACATCTTCTACTTTAGACAAGTGGAGGGAGCACCTGTCACTGCAGTTCAGGTGCGAAGGTACACCCGCAACGATCCAGTCCTGTCTGAAGTAATGGACGATGTCATTCGAGGGAGAGCTATAGGAGATTCTCCTAGTTTGAAACCTTACGTTTCAAAAAGAAATGAGCTCTCCGTCCAGGCAGGTTGTCTTCTTTGGAGACGCCGTGTCATCATTCTGCCACCTCTGAGGGAACCTATACTGCAACAACTTCATACAGGCCACAGTGGGATGGTTCGGATGAAGGAAATGGCAAGAAGCTACTTCTGGTGGCCAGGTCTCGATGGGAATATTAAGGAGAAAGTCAAAACATGTTCCCCATGTCAAAGGGTCCGGAATGTTCCACAGCTGGCAACCCTACACCCCTGGGATTGGCCTGCAGAAGTGTGGCAGCGAGTACATGTGGACTTCGCCGGTCCTTTCGAAGAGAAGATGTTTATGGTGGTTGTGGACGCTCGTAGCAAGTGGCCGGAGGTCGCTGTGATGAGGTCTGCCATGGCAGAGAAAACAATTGAGAAAATTGGTGAGATGTTCAGCCGTTATGGCTCACCGGAACAACTCGTAAGTGACAACGGTCCACAATTTGTATCACAGGAGTTTGCAACCTTCCTGCAGGTGAATGGTGTCCAACACATCAGGTCTGCGCCCTATCATCCCTCTACTAACGGCCAGGCAGAAAGGTTCGTGCAAACTTTGAAGCACACCTTGAAGGCATCGCAAGGTCAGGGCTCAATCCACCAACGTCTGAACAGCTTCCTGTTGTCCTACAGGAACGAGCCGCATGCCACAACCAAAACTTCCCCCGCTTCGCTCATGATGAAGAGGCAGTTGCGGACAAGTTTTGACTTACTCAAACCTCCAAGGGCAGAGCAGGTTGTCCATCATCAACAACAAGCTCAAGTTGAAAAGAGAGAGAAAAGAGCCAAGGAGAGACGGTTTCATCCGGAAGAGCACGTCCCAGCTCGAAACTATAACACTGGACCGAAATGGGTTCCTGCTACAGTGATCGCGCAGACGGGCCCTGTGTCTTACACGGTTGAGACTGCTGAGGACGTCGTCTGGAGAGGACACACAGATCAACTGTTGCTAGGAGCAGAGACAGCCACAGAGGCTCCAACGGCTGGTGGGCCTGAACTGTTTCCGGATGATACCGCAAACCAGCATCCTTTGGCACAGTGCTCTTCTCCAACACAGGAAGTCAAAGAGACTGTTCCACCTGTGCAAACTCCTGACTTTCGACTGACACAGGCACCTTCTCCATCTAGGCCTGTGTCAATGCCTACTGCTGTGGAAGCCAGCGATGACCGCCGGTATCCTGTCAGAGAGCGGCGGCCTCCAAGACGCTTGGATCTGTAGGCTTAGCGACTTACCCACAAGACTGGGGCAGAATAAACCCCAGGGTAAAATCAGGGGTTGAGGCAGTCTACCTCTACCCTAGGTTAGTTGAGTGCATTGAAAGTAACTTACCTGTTGAGGAATAATGTGGACCTTCCATTTAAGAGGGGAGGAATATGTTATGTATTGTGTGTTCTCCTCCCACCTGCGGTGGTGCTGTCACAGCAGATAAATGGTTGGGTGTTCTCTTGGTTAAGTTTAGCTCTCTTTGTTCGGAACTCCCCAGAACTTCCCTTTCCCTTCGAATAAAGCACTTCATGTTTGAATCTCTGAGTTCTGAGTTCTAATTGTGTCTAGGTAAAAAAGGTACCGACACAACAAAACTCTCACCACATTCAAAAAGAACTTGGATGTGCACTTAATGTGCTGTGGCCTACAAGGCTACGGACCAAGAGTTGGCAGGTGGGATTAGGCTGGATAGCTCTTTGTCGACCGGCACGGTCACGATGGGTCAAATGGCCTCCTTCCATGCTGTAAATTTCTATGATTCTTCTATGATCTACACCTGACCCTGAAAATGGTTTGGTCCTCTCACTAGTGCCATCAGGCGGGCTCTGCCTACCGCCAGCCCGACGTGTACTATAACTGGAAATCGGCCCTACTAATTCCTGAGATGAGGGTTGTACTGACAACCTTGGACCAACTGAGCTGGGTTGTAGGAGCCTATAAAGCACTCCAGCTGTATAGGACTAACCACCCTATTACCTGGCCATGGAAGAAGCCTTCATGTTGCGGCCTGTCAGACTGTTAATCAGCCTAAAGATCCTTCCACCACTTCACAATATTTTCAAAGGGGATTAATGCGAGGATATGAAACATGATCAATAATGTATATTTTGAGACATTAGTGGCTAGTCTTTCAGGTGTCAGGGTACTGAAACTCCCCAGCACTGGACCGAAGAGTGTATCATGGAACTGCAATTCCATATTGATAATTAAGTCATTGGCTTGTAAGGATCTAATTACATTCTGTGTATTCCACTAGACACGGTGGCATGATTTTTCTTCATTATTTTAAAATTAATATAAATTGCAAAGTGGATTTATCATACGTTATAACAAGCATAACATTATTTAAATGAAAGCCTTAATTGTGTTCCTCCTTGTCTGGCTGCATGAACTGGCACTTCTGACGCAGTATTTGTGGAAGAGAGAGCGAAACCAGAAGCAGACACACTGAAAGGTGTCACTGACTCTCCTTGAAGAGTTACAGGTGTGATCGGCCAAATGGCCTCCTTCTGTGTTGCGATTTCTATAGTTCTTTAATCCTATTTTCAGTAGTTTGGGCTCTGATTTGAACTGTTCTTTATAGACAGGTGAGGGTAGATTGTAGATTGTAAACCTGGGTATAAAACAATGGAAATTAAAATCAGGCTGATTCTAGAACGGCCGGCCTCTCCGTAACGCCAGTTTTACACCCGAGCAGCAAGTTGAAAAGCTACCCCGTGATCTCCTAACAGGTTCGAACCTGCAGGTAAATTCAGGATCAAGCTGCACTCAAAGGGAGGTGGCGCTCTCTTCGAGCGTTGCTCATGATGGGAGCACTTAATTTCCATCTATTGCTCAATGCTCCTGACAGATTCTAACAAGATTCTGTTTAATGGGTTGACACTTGGGCTGTGTAACTTGTGGAGCGGGATTATGCTAGATCAGGAATAGTTGATAGAGTCAGAAGGACCAGTAATAAACATGGGCAGTTTATTTATTGACACCAGAATACCCAACAACACATGTGTAAACAAAGCCACACTACAGTATTAGCCTCATGTTCACCCATGATAACAATCCCTAAGTACACTCATGTACCAATGTGATTAGACTCTTGCTGTGTGTTGCCCTGTAGCAGTTTTGGGCTATAATCTTTCTGTTTGTTCAAAAAAAGGCTAATAATGAGCGCAGGGAAAGCAATGAAGGAAGTCAACAATCTTACTGTAAATTAGCAGCACAGGACATACATGGAAGGAAGTGACAGTTATTAAAAGATATCTGCTAAAATACTGTACTGACGCGAGGAAATGTTAGCAAGGAACTGGCAAGTAAGGTAGTTGGAGTTCAGTTAGAAATGTCCCAGGTTCAATCCACAATGTGTGTTGAGCTAGCTGGGTTAACAAGGAGGAAAATTAGACTAGGTGCAGGCTGCAGATTGCCATCCGGTGACCGCTATTGGAGGTGTGCTTGTGTGCATGTGTGTGTACATTAGGTAAGTGCAGCTTCAGACTTGGCTGTGATTCTCCCACATGAATAATACCAATTGAACAACCTCCGTAGAACCATTAGCAGCAAGAGTCAACGTCCTGGGAGTGGAGAAAAGTTTTCAGTGAAATTTGGTGAAGAAAAGGCTGGTAAGCATGCACTGCTGCTCACTATTTTCTGCTGAGAATTGCACACTATTTTTACGCTGATGGGATGGTGGCCTTTCCTGTGGACTAAAGGAGTCTTGGCAGGTGTCCAAGGTACATGTGTACAGGTAATGGCAGCTGCTAATCTGGAAAAACTTCAGCTGTCCCTGGCACTGCTGTTGGTCACTGCTGAAGTATATGTAGGTGAGTGGATTCTCAAGGGCAACTAGGGATGGGCAATAAATGCTGGCCTTGCCAACAACAGCCAAGAATGAATTAAAAAATTTTTTTTTCGGTAAAGCACCTGCTACAGGCAGGCAGGGCCTCATGAATACAGTAAAATTGGGGTCCTAGGACACAATTTCCCCGATACCATTTTAACTCAGTGCCTGACCTGACAGTAAAGCTTGGCAGGATTGGTGTATGCGAGCCACTGAAGCTACATTTAATACGGTACTCAGCTGCAGCTCAGTAGATCATTGGATCTTTTTTGCGGTTGAATTTGCCAGGAGAGTTTCCAGCAAACAGATCACGTCTTTCCCACTTTTTCTCCCTTATGACCCTCCGAAAGCTTTCTGTGCTTATCATGGGTGTTATTATTGCTAGTTTCTTTTGGGTGGAGAGACATTTGGAGGAGGAGGAGGAGGAGGAGGAGGAGCCTCAGAAACCAGCAGCAGCTGTGCCTATCAGAAGGCAGCAGGTGAGGGGCAGCTGTTCATAGGAGGCCAAACCCCGCAAACAGGGGTGTACAGGCCAAGAGTCACTTCTTGGATTTGAGTAGCAGTGCCTTAGGAGGCTTTGCTTCATCAGGCAGGATGTTGCAGACATCTTCATTGTTCCTTCATTGTTGCTGGGTCAAAATCCTGGAATTCCATACCTAATGCACTGCTCAGACAACTCCTATATCAATGAAATACGGAGAATGTGGACTCGGAAGCTGCTATGAAACCTCACTGTAAACCTAATGCTAAATTTAATAAAAGTAATCAATTTAAAACCAAACATAGTAATTGCCTTGAATTAATCTCTCACCCAAGTACTCAATCCATAGTGCTTTTCTTAAAGGAAGGTTTCCTAAGTCTACTAATCCAGTAAGGTGCTCCCCTTGTGGCCTTAGCAAAGCTGGTGGAAGGTTACTGTTCCTCATGTTGCTTGTGGCCCGTTACTTCTGGGTGCTCAAGCCTGTGAAAGCCCGGCAGCAGACGGCTGCTGCCCAGTTGGTCCAGCTGACTTGCTGGCACCATGCGGGGTATTGGCTGGGAAGGTGGGGAAGGGGCAGATGTGATAACATACTGGGAGAGGATAACACCTGACTCTCCCATCGCACCACTGTTATTCCCATGGGGGCTCATGACCTGCCGATCTGCGGGAGTGCACACTGCAGAAGATGGGTAACTCCTTCAAAGCCCTTGTCTATTTGTTACCCCAATGAGTTCGAGGTGGGTACCAGTCTCTCCAAGTGGGTCATCTGTCTCTCGACGTTGGTGCCCAGGATCTGCATGGCAACCGTTTGAGCTTCCACTAAAGCTGCAAGGCATGTGAACATGGATTCCTGTTATGAGGCCCAGCAGCAGCGTCCCTGGAGGTGGACACAGTGAAGACTGCTGATGCCTTGCGAGATGACACCACACAGGCAGGAAGCATAAACCTCCATAGCTATAGTCGTGAAACTCCTTGGCAGGCCTTCTTTGTGTAATGTCAGCAGTTGGCCAAGTGTGTGTAATGTGAAGTGAGGAAGGAGTGCTGGGAGGAGTTGATAGTTGTGCAAGTAGTGTGTGAGAAGAGAATGGTATCAAAGTGTGGTAGGAAGAGGTGAGTGTGCTTGTAATGAGGAAGAGGAGTGTTGTACCTTTGTGATTGAGGGGGAGGGAATTGGAGAGTGGTGGGGGAGGGAGTAAAAACAGTGTTGTGAGGTACCGTTGAAAGAGGTGGAGAGATTAAGAGGTGTTTTCACCCTTGCTGCTCTCATGAGGCCATGGAACCTCTTCCTCCACTGAAGCCAGGTCCTGAGGGTGACGCTGGAGGCACTGACACTTTGACCCACCTCTGTCCATGCCTGTTTCATCCTGGCCTTGCAGCTTGTGGGGAAGTGTTGCTCCCTCCTTCCCCTCACTTCCTGAATTAAAACTGCCAGGGAGGCATCAGAGAATCATGATGCAGAATTTCTGTTCACTTGGCTGCCAGAAAGCATTTTCCAAGCATTTGCAGCACATTATGAGCAGTTTGAACACAGTAAATTAAAGCAGGGAATGCAACCTCACTTTAAGAGGTGCATGCTCGCTTTAAGTAGAGTCGACACTCAAACCTGAAATGGCATGCGGCATGAGGTGCACTACCTGATTCTGCAGGCAATTAGGAGGGCAGCCTACCCATGATATAGTAATGAGGCCAGGAACTTAAAATGGCCCTAGCCTCTTTCTCAGCTTATAATTGCAATTTTTTTCTTTCCTCTTTTAGGTCCTCACTTGTATTTAAATTCCTCATTCAGATGTTGTGTAGGGGGGGCATCTATTAACTGGTTTATGGTAACATACCTGGCCAGCAGCCTTTTTACCTGCTGCACTGTAAACCAATTTTAACAGCGGTTCCGAATCGCTACCCCACCTTTCAGTTCTGGCTGGAGGACTTATAATTAATGATATTAAAACCGACAATTGGTTTGGATGTGAGCAAAATTTATTAAACTAAAGAAACCATAATCAAATATAAACTATACCACACGAACACAGTAAATGCAGTAAAAGTGTATAACAGAAGGGGGGGGGGTACAGACGGCGAAAACGAGGGATACAATGACTACAATGTTATTTAAACAATCTTAGTAATTCCCTTAAATCACCACCCCAAACTCCTTGCTAGGTTGTCTTGTTGAGGAGTCAGAACACCCTGCTCACCTGTGGTCCAGCAAAGTAAAAAGAGAGAGATAGCTTCTCAGTAGCTATCTTTATACCTGTGTGCTCCTGCCGTTCTGTCTGGAAAATTTCCCGCCTAAAGTTCCAGTACACAAACAAAAGGACTGTGATTGGTTGCTGAATTGCTTGTTTAAACATAGCCAGCCATAATCGGCCTCAGGTCAAGTGGGCAACTCCTGACCTCCCTGGTTTGATTGACAGGTCTTTCACACAGACACATTACAAGCTGCCTAGCTGACTGTGATTGGTTGCTGAACATAGCCAGCCATAACAACCTGTCTCTGTGGCCTCGGGTCAAGTGGGCAACTCCTGACCTCCCTGGTTTGATTGACAGGTCTTTCACACAAACACATTACAAGCTGTAAACCTCTGTGTTTGACCGGGCTCAAAAGCACAAATTTTAATCAAGATGTTCTTTCTCAATGTGTGTGAATACTTCCACGAATTTCCTCGATTCCATTGTAGTCCAGCTCAGCCCAGCTCAGCAGTCTTTTGTAGTTCTGAGCATGCTTTAAAACATTGATTTGACCCAGAGGCAATTCAAAACACATAAATCTTCATCCACGATGTGGACCAATGTTTCTCTTGTTTTCAGGGGAATTTTGCGAAACCCCTACAGTTGTCTTCTCTTTCACTTTGCTACGCAATATACTTTCACTTCCCACAATCTCTTTGCAGTAAAATCATTCTTTCATTGTCTTCTCAAATTGCGCAGGTTTTGTTAGTTCCAAGTTATGTGTATACTGTAGCTGAAGCATTATCTGTCTGACTGTGTCCCTGTCCTCCTTTGTATTCCCATTTCTCTATAATCCCTCTGTTGTTGTAGGCAGCTGCTGCCAAAATAAATAGTTCATCAATAAACATTTCAACTTTGTATACTCATTATAACTGTTGTGTGCAAACGGTACGGAACCCTGCTTCAATTTAGTTGCGACTGCACTGGTTTTGAGATGTTACATTTTAACAGATACATTTTAATTATTGGTTTTACTTATGATTGCTTACTTATGTGCAATGCTTAATGCCGCCATTAATTAACAAAATGGGACTTTGCCCAAAATAGATTTTACGCCCAAAACAATTCCCTGGAATACCACAGGCAGGAGGATTCTATCCCTGTTCTATGGGCAAGGTTGCTCTGCTGGAACTCCCCCATAAAGTATGAAGCGTCTGGAACGGCTTAACTTTTCTGTTGACGTTTTTTTTGGACCAGTTCCAGCTCTGAATCATAGAATCATAGAAATTTACAGCACAGACGGAGGCCATTTCGGCCCATCTTGTCCGTGCCGGCCGACAAAGAGCTATCCACCCTAATCCCACTTTCCAGCACTTGTTCCGTAGCCTTGTAGGTTACGGCACTTCAAGTGCATATCCAAGCACTTTTTAAATGTGGTGACGGTCTCTGCCTCTACCACCCTTTCAGGCAATGAGTTCCAGACCCCCAACTCCATCTGGGTGAAGAAATTTCCCTTCAAAACTCCTCTAAACCTCCGACCAATTACTTTAAATCTATGCCCCTGGTTTTTGATCCCTCTGCTAAGGGAAATAGGTCCTTTCTATCCACTCTATCTAAGCCCCTCATAATTTTATACACCTCAATTAGGTCTCCCCTCAGCCTCCTCTGTTCCAAAGAAAACAAACTCAGCCTCTCCAATCTTTTCTCATGGCTAAAATTCTCCAGTCCAGGCAACATCCACGTAGATCTCCTCTGTACTGTCTCCGGTGCAATCACATCTTTCCTGTAATGTGCTGACCAGAACTGCACACAGTACTCTAGCTGTGGCCTAACTAGTGCTTGATACAGTTTAAGCATAATCTCCCTGCTCTTGTATTCTATGCCTCGGCTAATGAAGGCAAGTATTCCGTATGCCTTCTTAACTACCTTATCTATCTGGCCTGCTACCTTCAGGGATCTGTGGACCTGCACTCCAAGGTCCCTTTGTTCCTCTACACTTCTCAGTGTCCTACCATTTAATGTGCATTCCCTTGCCTTGTTAGACCTTCCCAAATGCATCACCTCACACTTCTCCGGATTGAATTCCATTTGCCACTGTTCTGCCCACCTGACCAGTCTATTGATATCTTCCTGCAGTCTACTGCTTTCTTCTTCATTATCAACCACACAGCTGATTTTAGTATCATCTGCAAACTTCTTTATCATACCCCCTACATTCAAGTCTAAATCATTGATATATACCGCCAAAAGCAAGGGACCCAGTACTAAGCCTTGCGGAACCCCACTGGAAACAGCCTTCCAGTCACAAAAATACCCATCAACCATTACCCTTTGTTTCCTGCCTCTGAGCCAATTTTGGATCCAAACTGCCACTTTATCCTGAATCCCATGGGCTTTTACTTTCGTGACCAGTCTGCCATGCGGGATCTTATCAAAAGCCTTTCTAAAATTCATATAGACTACATCAAATGCACTACCCTCATTGTTACCTCCTCAAAAATTCAATTAAGTTAGTCAAACACGACCTTCCCTTAACAAATCCGTACTGACTGTCCTTGATTAATCCATGTCTTTCTAAATGAAGATTTATCCTGTCCCTCAGAATTTTTTCCAATAATTTTCCCACCACTGAGGTTATGCTGACTGGCCTGTAATTACTCAGTCTATCCCTTTCTCCCTTTTTAAACAACGGTACAACATTAGCAGTCCTCCAGTCCTCCAGCACCTCACCTGTAGCCAGAGAGGATTGGAAAATGATGGTCAGAGCCTCTGCTATTACCTCTCTTGCTTCTCTTAATAGCCTGGGATACATTTCATCCGGGCCTGGGGATTTATCCACTTTCAAAGTTGCTAAGCCCCTTAATACTTCCTCCCTCACTGTGTTTATTTCATCTAATATTTCACACTCCTCCTCCATGATTGTAATGTCTGCATTGCCCCTCTCTTTTGTGAAAACAGATGCAAAGTATTCATTAAGAACCACACCGACGTCTTCCGCTCCACACACAGGTTACCTTTATGGTCTCTAATAGGCCCCTGCACTTTCTATACTCCTCTAGAGTTTCTGCAATATTGAGCCTTGGTATCTGTCATAAGCCTTCCTTTTTTTCTTTATCCGACCCTGTATATCCCTTGACATCCAGGGGGCTCTAGATTTGTTAGTCCCACCCTTTTTCTTTAAGGGAACATACTTGCTCTGAACTCTGAATATAAAGAAGGTGATTCCCAGCAGAGACCTATAAAGAGATTTTTAAGTTTTTTCAGTTCTGTTTCACACAGACAAACAACTCATAGAGTCATAGAGTCATAGAGTAATACAGCACGGATAGAGGCCCTTCGGCCCATCGTGTCCGCGCCGGCCATCAAGCCCTGTCTAATCTAATCCCATATTCCAGCATTTGGCCCATAGCCTTGTATGCTATGGCATTTCAAGTGCACATCCAAATGCTTCTTAAATGTTGTGAGGGTTTCTGCCTCCACAACCCTTTCAGGCAGTGAGTTCCAGACTCCAACCACCCTCTGGGTGAAAAAGTTCTTTCTCAAATCCCCTCTAAACCTCCCGCCCTTTACCTTGAATCTATGCCCCCTAGTTATTGACCCCTCTACTAAGGGAAAAAGCTCCTCAGCATCCATCCTATCTATGCCCCTCATAATTTTGTACACCTCAATCATGTCCCCCCTCAGCCTCCTCAGCTCCATGGAAAACAAACCCAACCTGCCCAGTCTCTCTTCATAGCTGAAGCGCTCCAGCCCTGGTAACATCCTGGTGAACCTCCTCTGCACCCTCTCTAACGCGATCACATCCTTCCTGTAGTGTGGCGACCAGAACTGCACACAATATTCCAGCTGTGGCCTAACCAGTGTTTTATACAGCTCCATCATAACCTCCTTGCTCTTATATTCAATGCCTCGGCTAATGAAGGCAAGTATCCCATATGCCTTTTTTACCACCTTATCCACCTGTTCCGCCGCCTTCAGGGATCTGTGTACTTGCACACCCAGATCCCTCTGACCCTCCGTCTTGCCTAGGGTCTTTCCATTCATTGTGTATTCCTTTGCCTTGTTAGTCCCCCCAAAGTGCATCACCTCGCACTTTTCCGGGTTAAATTCCATTTGCCACTGTTCCGCCCATCTGACCAACCCATCTATATCGTCCTGCAGACTGAGGCTACCCTCCTCGCTATTTACCACCCTACCAATTTTTGTATCATCCGCGAACTTACTGATCATACCCTTTACATTCATATCCAAGTCATTAACGTAGACCACAAACAGCAAGGGACCCAGCACCGATCCCTGTGGTACCCCACTGGCCACAGGCTTCCAGTCACAAAAACAACCTTCGACCATCACCCTCTGCCTTCTGCCACTAAGCCAGTTTTGTATCCAATGTGCCAAGGCACCCTGGATTCCATGGGCTCTTACCTTCTTGACCAGTCTCCTGTGCGGGACTTTATCGAAGGCCTTACTGAAATCCATGTATACCACATCCACTGCGTTACCCTCATCCACACACCTAGTCACCCCCTCAAAAAATTCAATCAAATTAGTCAGACATGATCTTCCCTTGACAAAGCCATGTTGACTATCCCTGATTAATCCTTGCCTCTCCAAGTGGAGACAAATTTTGTCCCTCAGGATTTTTTCCAATAATTTTCCTACCACTGATGTTAGGCTCACTGGCCTGTAGTTCCCCGGTTTTTCCCTACTACCCTTCTTGAACTGTACAGAGAGGCAAGGCTATAACAATATAGGGTCAGTTTTCCCAGGGCCAGTGCGAGGAGTGCAATTTGTGGGTAGCACTTTGCCCAGAGGCAGTGTGTGTGAAAGAGAGAGTGAGAAAATGAGGGACAAAAAGAAAGACTACTGATTACTGCACCTTTCTGGGACTGCCATGGGGAAGGTGGCTGTCATTCCTGGGTAGAAGCAGTAATAGTCTTGGGTGTCCCAATGGAGGGAAAGGGCCTTATAATGGCCTCCTCTCCCTCCAATTTGAACCCCAATGACTTACCTGTGTAGGACTCTGTCTCTGCCATGGCCTACAATGCTGCATCTCCAACAATCTTCAGAGGACTTCTGCCTCTTTAATTGCATTCCTGCCTCTTTGGGTGCTGCAACAATGGTCCTACTGCAGCTCAATGGAGTGCTCCCTTTTGGTGGCAGGAATCTTGCTGGAAGCTTTCCATATATATTCGATGAGCCACAATCAAGGGAAATGGTTCTGGGCTGGGATGGAATCGGAGGAGCAGATGGAAGTCCTGCCCCCCGGAGCTTCACCCTGAAGAAGACAATCCCAGTATTTGATTAGTTGTTTACATAGAAAAAATATTGCACAAGAAAGCCATTGGGTCCTTGGTATACCTATCAATTCGTCCAATAAAAAGCGACGAGTTAGGAACGTAACTAAAGGTTTTTATTGACTAAATAACAGAGCCCACCCTCGTGGGTGATCGGGTCCAACAAGGAGGAATACCAGCCAGTCGACTACCTTTATACCTGGGCAGGTAGGTGGAGCCATGGGCGGAGTCGGAGGTGGTCAGCCCAGGTATAACAGCGCGACAAGAGGCGACCTCGTATAGTGATACAACAGTGAGAACAGTGAGAACAATACAACAGTGATAACTATAGTGTAACGATAGTGAACGATAAAAGTGGTTTACCACATTCACCCCTTCTTTAGATTTGAGTCCGGCGGGGTGAAGTTTACTACCAGTTCTGGTATGTCAGTCTGTCCGGAGGCCTCGTAAGCCTCTCCGATCGTCGCAGCGGCGGTGCTGCATTATCCGGTGTTAATGCTGGTGTCTGCGTGGTCGGCGAAGGCTCGTGGGGTTCCGGCATGCCGTCTACCTGGGCTGGAATTGGGGGGGTGGTGGGGGGGGGTAAAGGTGATGTCTCCGGAGTGCCCGAGGGTGCGAGGTCTCGTAAGGAGACAGTGTCCTCCCGCCCGTCTGGGTAAGCCACATAGGCGTACTGGGGGTTGGCGTGCAGGAGGTTCACCCTCTCGACCAGGGGGTCCGTTTTATGGGCCCTCACGTGCTTTCGCAGCAAGACGGGCCCCGGAGAGGTCAGCCAGGTTGGTAGAGTAGTTCCCGTAGTCGACTTCCTGGGGAAAACAAACATTCGTTCATGGGGGGTGGCGTTAACGGCAGTGCAAAGTAGTGACCGGATGGAGTGCAGCGCTGTCGGGAGGACTTCCTGCCAGCGGGAGGTTGGGAGGCCCTTAGACTTTAAGGCTAAGAGGACGGCCTTCCATACCGTCGTGTTCTCTCTTTCCACCTGGCCGTTCCCTCGGGGGTTGTAGCTGGTGGTCCTACTTGCTGCAATACCTCTCGCTAGTAGGAACTGACGGAGTTCCTCGCTCATGAAGGAGGAGCCCCGGTCACTATGTATATAGTTCGGGAACCCGAACAAGGCGAAGAGGTCGTTCAGGCACTTGATGACCGTGGTACTGGTCATGTCTGGGCAGGGGAAGGCAAAAGGGAAACGGGAGTACTCATCAACAATGTTGAGGAAGTACACATTGCGGTCAGATGACGGTAGAGGCCCCTTAAAGTCGATGCTCAGGCGCTCGAAGGGGCGGGTGGCCTTGATCAGGCTTGCTCTGTCCGGCCTATAGAAGTGCGGTTTGCACTCGGCGCAGGTCTGGCAGTTCCTGGTCATGGTCCTGACCTCCTCGATGGAGTAGGTCAGGTTGCGGGCCTTAATGAAATGGTAAAGTCTGGTGACCCCGGGGTGGCAGAGGTCGTTGTGGAGGGTCTGAAGTCTATCAATATGCGCGCTGGTGCATGTAATTCGTGAAAGAGCATCAGGGGGTTCGTTCAGCTTACCTGGCCGGTACAAGATATCATAATCGTAGGTGGATAGCTCGATTCTCCACCTCAAGATCTTGTCATTCTTGATTTTGCCCCTCAGCTTGTTATTAAACATGAAAGCAACCGAACGTTGGTCGGTGAGGAGGGTAAATCGTTTGCCTGCCAGGTAATGCCTCCAGCGCCGTACCGCCTCCACAATTGCCTGGGCTTCCTTCTCGACCGACGAGTGTCGGATCTCGGGGCCCTGTAGGGTCCTTGAGAAGAAGGCCACCGGCCTCCCCTCCTGGTTAAGGGTAGCGGCTAGGGCGAAGTCGGATGCATCGCTCTCCACTTGGAAGGGGATGGACTCATCCACTGCGTGCATTGTGGCCTTGGCTATGTCTCCCTTGATGAGGGAGAAGGCCGCGCACGCTTCCTCCGTGAGGGGGAAGGATGTGGACTTCATGAGGGGTCTGGCTTTGTCCGCATAATTGGGCACCCATTGGGCATAGTAGGCGAAGAGCCCCAGGGTTCTCTTAAGTGCCTTAGGGCAGTGGGGGAGGGGTAGCTCCATGAGGGGGCGCATTCTTTCGGGGTCAGGGCCGATGAGTCCGTTCTCTACTACACAGCCAAGGATGGCAAGGCGCGAGGTGTTAAACGCACATTTCTCCTTATTGTAGGTGAGGTTCAGCCGTTGGGCCGTACGGAGGAATTTCTCCAGATTCACGTCATGGTCCTGCCGGTCGCGGCCGCAGATGGTGACGTTATCTAGATAGGGGAATGTGGCCTGCAGTCCGTTCTGGTCAACCATCATGTCCATCTCCCTTTGGAAGACCGAGACCCCGTTGGTGACACCGAAGGGGACCCTAAGGAAGTGGTATAGGCGCCCATTCGCCTCGAAGGCGGTGTACTGGCGGTCCTCGGGGTGGATAGGGAGTTGGTGGTAGGCCGACTTAAGGTCGATGGTCGAGAATACGCGGTATTGTGCAATCTGATTGACCATGTCAGATATGCGGGGAAGGGGGTATGCGTCCAGCTGGGTGTATCTGTTTATGGTCTGGCTGTAGTCGATGACCAGGCGATTTTTATCGCCGGTCTTAACGACCACGAGCTGGGCACGCCAGGGGCTGTTGCTCCCCTCGATAATGCCCTCTTTCAGGAGGCGCTGCACCTCAGAGCTAATGAAGGCTCTGTCCCCAGCGCTGCACCGCCTGCTCTTGGTAGCGACGGGTTTGCAGTCGGGGGTGAGGTTAGCGAACAGGGAAGGTGGCGGCACCTTGAGGGTGGATAGGCTGCAGGTGTTACGCGGTGGGCGGTTTAACATTCGCTGGTTGTCGACTGTGAGTGGGGGGAGGGGTCCACCGTATGCTAGGGTTACACTTTGGAGGTGGGATTGGAAGTCCAGCCCTAGTAGGACGGCAGCGCAGAGCTGGGGGAGGACGAGGAGTTTAAAATTTTTATACTCCGTACCCTTAACCGACAAGGTCACAACACAGTAGCCGCTAATGTCCGTGGCGTGGGACCTCGATGCCATCGAGATTCGGTTGCGCGTTGGCAGGACAGGGAGGGAGTAGTGGCTCACCGTGTCTGGGTGGATGAAGCTCTCCGTGCTTCCGCTGTCGAACAGGCAGGTCGTGGCGTGGCCGTTTACTTTGATGTCCATCATCGACTTGGACAGGTGGTGTGGGCGGGCTTGATCCAGAGTGACGGAGGCTAGTGTGTAGGTAAGTTGTCGTCTGCGGGCGAGGCGGTCGTCGGGTCCGGAGGCCCGGTGGCAGTCGGGCGTGGTGGGTTAAATGGCGTCTCCCACGAGGTAGGACAAAATGGCGGAGAAGATGGCTGCTCCCATAACTCACATGAGGCACTATTGGGGTCGGTTGCCTTGATCAAAGATGGCCACCCCCATGACTCACGTGTGGGGATGCTGGCCTCAGTTGCCTTGAAAGAAGATGGCCGCCCCCACAGTTCGCATGAGGCACTGCTGGCCTCTGAAGATCCGCTCCTGCAGGCCTTAGAGAAGTGGCCTTTCTTCCTGCAGGTTGAGCAGGTAGAGTTCCTGGCTGGGCAGCGCGACCTCGGGTGCTTCTCCTGGCCGCAAAAGAAGCAGCCGATGGCCCGATCGCGGGTGCCCGATGTCGGAGCCGGTACCGGGGGTGGCGGTCCCGGTCGGATCCGGGACGCCGACGCTGAGGTAGGTCCCGGGGGCGGCGCTGCGAAGGGTATTGCGGTAGGGGTCGGGCCCGAGTCCCAGGGTCGCGAGCAGTACCTGGAAAACGCCTCCTGGTCCTGATGGGCCACCTCTAGGGAGAGAGCGAGGGCTTCAGCTTTGTCCAGGTCGAGGTCATTAGCTTCAAGCAGTCTTTGCCGTGAGTAGTCGGACCGTAGGCCTTTCACAAAGGCATCGCGGATATTATCTTCCGTATTTTCAACAGCCGTCACCGCTTTAAAGTCACAGTTCCTGCCGAGTGCTCTTAGCGCCCGTAAAAATTCAGCTACAGACTCTCCTGGCTGTTGCGGGCGGGATCTTAGGAGGTGCCTGGTGCACATGTAATTTACCGGGCTCCGGTACTGCTGTTTCAGTAGGTTGATAGCGGCCTCGTATGTAGTCGTGTCCTGGATGAGTGCGTATACTCTCGGGCTCGCTTGGGCGTTCAGAACTCTTAGTTTGGATCTCTGAGGGACGCCGGATTCTTCCAGGTAGGATTCGAAGCAGCCCAGCCAGTGTTTGAAGTCGAGGGCTGAGTTTGCTGCCTCTGGGTTTAGATCCAGGTACGGTGGTTTGAGGGCTTGCAGCCAAGCCGGCTGGTGTGGCTGGTGTAGCCCGGTGTCTGAAAGCTGCTGTGGCTGTGCTTCTGGGAGGGCTTCTGGCTGGCCAGTAGTAGACATCTTTAAAATTTAGTCAATAAAATTGATATACCTATCAATTCGTCCAATAAAAAGCGACGAGTTAGGAACGTAACTAAAGGTTTTTATTGACTAAATATCAGAGCCCACCCTCGTGGGTGATCGGGTCCAACAAGGAGGAATACCAGCCAGTCGACTACCTTTATACCTGGGCAGGTAGGTGGAGCCATGGGCGGAGTCGGAGGTGATCAGCCCAGGTATAACAGCGCGACAAGAGGCGACCTCGTATAGTGATGCAACAGTGAGAACAGTGATAACAATACAACAGTGATAACTATAGTGTAACGATAGTGAACGATAAAAGTGGTTTACCACAGTCCTTTGGCCTAGAAATTCGGTTGTGGGTCCGCCAGGGCTTTAGCGCCCGAAATTTTGCGCCGGCGTTAATGCCGCTGCGCCCGATGAAAATTCGGTTGCCCCGGGCCCAGACGGCGGCGGGCGCTAATGGAGTGTTTTTGCGCCTCACTATGGGCGTTCAGTGCAGTTTTGAGGCGCTAATCCCCCGCTGCAGCACCCGAGGCGGTGCGGCAGGCTGGGGTACTGCAGGCCTCCTCCTTCTGTTAAGGAGGAGCTGCCTGCAGCCGACCGCTGGCCGGTCGATTCGCCCGACAAATGAGCCCGGCACCTCGGGGAAGAGCCGGGCTCGCGGGCCACACACATCAGTGCCGCGGGGGGGTGGTGGAGGAGTCCGGGGAGGGAGGTGCGGGCAGGCGGCCGCCGGGAAAGCGGCCGGCTGCCGCTCCACCTTTATGCGCCGGCGCAAAGGAGTGTAACATCCCTTTCAACAATCGTTGGTTGCGGCTGCCACGGGCGAGGCGGCCGCAACTGAATTTGGGCTTGGGGCCGGGTTACCACGGCAACCGGGACGCTGCGCACACCGATGACGTCATCAGTGCCGGCACAGCCCTACTGGCTAACGCCGATGGTAGGGCCCAACGCAATTTCGTTACCAGCTATAATTCCGGCGCAAGACCCTCTAACGCCTCTAATTGGGCGCTAACCCCACCGAATTTCTAGGCCGTTGTGTTTTGCCTGCTCTTTTCAAAACTAATTCCACTCCCCCACTTTCTCCCCATAGCTGTGTATCTCCTTCTCCTTCAAATATTTATCCAATTTCCTTTAAAAGATGCAATGGTCTCCATCTCAGCCACTTTCTGTGACAAAGTATTCCATGCTACTAAAGTCCCTTGTTAAAGAAATCTCTCCCTACATCTTATTACGTCCGTGAATGATTGAGACACGGACAGCAGGAGTTGAACAAAACAAGTCTTTACTGATGGAAGTCAATAGTGAAACTGAAAAAACAGAGGCTCACTAGCGCCTTTTATACAGGGGTGGTCACTGCCGGTACTGCAGTTATTCTCTTAAAGGTACATACACAACAATTCCTCCCCTTTTAGATAAACAGTACATAACATTCATTTAACAACTAAATGATAACTAATTACAATCACAATTACGGTTGCTAGATACATTGATTAAGTTTAAGCAATTATAAGTTCAGTCTTTGAGGAGGCTTCCTGATTCTGTCTGGATAACGCCTCTTTGGGGTATCAGGTTCTTCTGGCAATGTTGAGTCGGGATCAATGTCGTTGTTTGGTTCATCTGCTTCCAATATTACCGGTTCTGCGGTAGCTGCAATTGGAACGTCGATTTCATTACCAGGTGTATCAGATCGTGGTGTGGAGTTGACGTTTTCCAGTGACTAGAATCTGGTCAGCATGGCGTCTTACAATGCTCTCCCCAACGTCCACGGTATACATGAGAGGTCCTTGTTGTGTACAAATCGTTCCTGGCTGCCATTTCTCAGTGCGGCAGTCCCGGGCCAAAACTGGTTGACCTATCTTAAAACTCCTGGTCGGCCTTTCATTCATATTCTGAAACTGCCTGTTCTCCACATCTCTTCAGACGTTTGGCTTAACCAAATCCAAGCGGCATCGTAGTCTTCGATTGAAGAACATCATGGCTGGAGTTTGGTTGGTAACCGCATGTGTCGCATTCCGGTAGGCAAACAAGAAGTTATCCACCTTGCGTTGTAGGGGTATATCTTCATTACACATTGCCTTGATAGCCTTCTTGAATGTTTGGACAAACCTCTTGGCCAATCCATTAGTGGCTGGATGATATGGGGCAGATGTGTAATGCTTAACACCATTGTTCTTTAAGAACATCCGGAACTCTTCAGACACAAACTGTGGTCCATTGTCAGAGCAAATCTGTTCAGGCAGCCCATTCCTGGCGAATATGGTTCGTAAAACTGTGATAGTTTTTTCCGTGGTGGTTGAGGACATTTTTATTACCTCTGGCCACTTTGAATGTGCATCCACCGCAATTAAAAACATCGAGTCCATGAAGGGACCAGCAAAATCAATGTGCACCCTTTGCCATGGAGATGAGGGTCACTCCCATGGATGCAGAGGAGCTTGTGGTGGGGCGTTTTGGACCTTCTGGCATCCTGCCCAGCTCTTGGTCACCTCTTCGATTTCTCTATCGATTCCCGACAACCACACAAACGCTCTGGCTAAGTTCTTCATTTTTACCCCACCCAGATGACCCTCATGAAGCTCATTGAGCACTCTATCCGTCAACTTAGGTGGAATTACTACTCTGGATCCACACATCAAGGTTCCTCACTCCACACTGACAGCTGTTCTCTTCTCGGCGAGAATGCTGGCAGCAGTGGTTCGCCATGTGCTGGCCATCCCTTCACCGTTAAATCATAGACCCGTGATAGTGTCGGGTCATTCCGTGTTTCCTTTTCTATGTTTGCATTCGTCACAGGGAGACAGTCAACGATGGTCGAGTGGAATAACTCCGTTGGATCCACTGCAAGGTCTTCTTCTTCCACCGTCGGCAACGGTAGGTGTGGCAATCCATCAGCATTTCCATGCTGTTTAGTTCCTTTGTACTCGATGTCATATTGGTGTGCCCCTAGGAAAAGGGACCACCTCTGCAGCCGTTGTGCTGTCATTATCGGTACGCCCTTCTGAGGGTTGAAAATGGAGACAAGAGGTTGATGATCGGTTAGTAGAGTAAATTTTTGACCGTGCAGGTAGTGATTGAACTTCTTTACCCCCCACACTAGGCTGAGGGCCTCTCTGTCAATCTGGGCGTAGTTACGCTCGGCAGAAGTTAACGAGCATGACGCAAAAGCTATCGGCCTCTTTCAACCATCAAGGAATTTATGTGACAGTACCGCCCCAATGCCGTAGGGAGACGCATCACACGCCAGTCTGATCGGCAGTGCTGGGTTGTAGTGAGCCAATACTTCTCTTGAAGTGATTAAGTCCTTACTCTTCTGAAAGGCACGCTTACAATCATCGCTCCATTTCCATGCTACCCCCGTTCGTAGCAGGGCGTTCAGTGGGTGCAGAATTGTGGACAAATTCGGCAAAAACCTATGGTAGTAATTCACCAATCCGAGGAATGACCTCAGTTGCGACACATTTTCAGGCGCCGGGGCCTTAACAACTGCTTCAATTTTGTCAGGGGACTTATGTAACCCCTCTTCATCAATCACGTGGCCACAATACGATATCTGTTTCTTAAAAAATTCGCACTTGGGGCGGTTGGCTCGCAGCCCATGTTCTCGTAGTCTAGTGAGCACCTGTTCTAGGTTGTTAAGATGTTCACTGTCATCTTCACCTGTCACAAGGATGTCGTCCAAGTAACACTGAGTCCCCGGAATCCCTTGCAGGACTTGTTCCATCGCTCTTTGCCATATCGCCGGAGCCGATGCTACTCCGAATACCAATCGATGATACTGGTAAAGACCTTTGTGAGTGTTTATCGTGAGATATTTCCTAGAGGACTCTTCAACCTCCATCTGCAAATATGTTTGTGCTAGGTCAATTTTTGTAAAACGCTTCCCTCCAGACAGTGAGGCGATGATGTCTTCTATCCTTGGAAGAGGATATTGTACTGCGTGAAGGACTGGGTTCACCGTCACCTTGAAATCCCCACAGATGCGAATCTTCCTTGGCTCCCCAGACTTATTGCTTAACGTTTTCTTCATGACAGGAACGATGGGTGTCGCCCACTCGCTCCAGTCGACCTTAGACAACACGCCTGCCTTCTCCAGATTCTCCAGCTCTGCCTCGACGGCTGGGCGAATTGCATACGGTACCGGTCTTGCTTTGAAAAACTTGGGAACTGCATTCTCTTCTATTTTTATCGAGGCGGCTACGCCTTTAAGCGTGCCCAGTTCTTGTTGAAATACCTCTTTGGTGCTAGCTAAGATTGTTGACAATCGTCCAGGAGTGACGTCTTCATCTTTTTTACCGTCCACCGTCATTGCATGAATGGAGTGCCAATCTAAGTTTATCTTCCTGATCCATTCCCGTCCCAATAACGGTGGTCCACCATTTGGCAGTATGTAGAGATACAATTTCCGTATTTTCTTGCCATTGTATTCGACAGGCACCCTTATTTTTCCTCTGGGTTATACTTTTTGCCCCGTATACGTCGTCAAGATGATGGATGTCTCTCTCAAGGATATGTGTGAAAATAGCCGCTTGTAGTCTCGTCAATTCATGACGGTTAGCGCTGATCCTGTATCCAATTCCATTTTAACTTGGGACCCTGCTATCGTGAGGGTGACCCAAATGGTTCGGTGATCCTCTTTTGCGATTACATTGTGAAGTTTGAGACAGCTTAGACTCCTGTTCCCGGATTCACTATCGCTCATCTGGTCTTCGGAACTACTGTCCGTCATCTTTTGTACTTTCTTGTACGGTTCCTTAGTAGCCTTTTTGTTGTCGCTGGTCATCTTCCCAGACCTGCAAACTCGTGCAATGTGTCCCATCCTCGTCCCGCATTGCCTGCATATTTTGTCCTTGGACCAGCAGTCCTTCTGGTCATGGTTAGTTCTGCCGCAGTGATAACATTTTGTAAATCCCCGTGTCATTTCGTGGGTGCCGTATTCCTGTGGTTTTTGTTGAGTTTCTGCAGCTCCCCTGGCTGCTGCTTCATACGATACTGCCACGCTGAAAGCCTTATCTGGCGTCAGCTCTTTCTCTGAGAGTAACTTCTTCTGTGTTCCTTCACTCAGGAGTCCACAGACAAATTTGTCCCGTAGGGTATCTGCCAGTCCTGCTCCGAACTGGCAGTGCTTTGATAGCTTGCGTAGTGCCGTAAGGTACTCAGCATTGCTCTCATCTTTATGCTGAGTTCTCCTGTGGAATTTAAATCTTTCTGCTATCAACAGCGGTGCAGGGTTTAGGTGTTCCTGTAGGACAGCAACAATTTCGTTAAAACTCTTCGCCTTCGGTTTGGCTGGAGTAATCAGGTCCCGCAATAGGCCGTACGTTCTAGCGCCCATTAAGTTTAGCAATATCGATGCCTTTTTCTCCTCCGCTATTTCGTTTGCCTCAAAATATACCTCGACTCTTTCCACATACGTGGTCCAGTCCTCTATTGTATTATCAAAAGCAGTGATACAGCCAGTCTTCGGCATCTTGCAAATCTAAAATGGCGCCTCCCGCGCTTTGCCTTCTTCCCCGCTGATTAAGATGGCGCCTCCCGCGCTTTGCCTTCTTCCCCGCTGTTGTTAGCGCTGTTTTCCGCGGTTCCCGTTGCAACCTGCAGCTCTTCGCGGTTTCTTGCACGTTTAATATTTATTTTTTTATTTTTTATTATTTTCCCGTCGTGGAACAACCCTGTGGGACTCTTGCCTCCCTCTTCGCGGGTCTATACGCAGCCCGGCTTTGTAGCACCGGCCGCGCCCTGTGTGCTCCACCCTCTCTCTCTCTTCTTCCCGACAACGCTGCTCGGCCCCGTTGCAAGCCACCCGCTCAAGTTCGCGACCGCCGCAGCCCAGGAAGGATCAGTGCACTACCTGCCACCAGCCCGATTAGCTGAAGCACCGTCGACAGGAACCAGGCCCCGCTTCCGACAGCTTCTCCAGCAATCATCAACTCCGCAAACACAGGGGCGGATGCCCACGGTCGACGCCCGTTTCTACTGCCTCTTACTTTCTTTTCTTTCTGGCCTCGACCTCTGCTCACTTCGCTGTAGGAATGGATCCCAGGAGGTGGAGCAGACTGTAGGTAGGTTCGTATCTGCTCGTCGCCAGTATTACGTCCGTGAATGATTGAGACACAGACAGCAGGAGTTGAACAAAACAAGTCTTTACTGATGGAAGTCAATAGTGAAACTGAAAACAACAAAGGCTCACTAGCGCCTTTTATACAGGGGTGGTCACTGCCGGTACTGCAGTTATTCTCTTAAAGGTACATACACAACACATCTCTCCTCACTCTCTGTGACAAGCTTAAATTGATGGCCTCTCTACTGAATCCCCAACTAGTCTCTTCCTATTCACACTATCAAAATCCGACTTATTTTTAAAAACCTCTATTAATTCTCTTCATCTTTTCTGGTCCAGTGGAAAATATCCCAGTATCTTAAGTGTCTCCTCATAACTTTGTGTCCTTGCTGCTGTATTTCCCCTTATATCACATACCCACATGTTTCTAACAAGCTTCTTGTGAGGCACCGTATCAAATGCATTCTGAAAGTCCACATACATTACATCTACTGCATTACCTTTATCTAGTTCATAGAAACATAGAAGATAGGAGCAGGAGTGAAGAAATTCCTCCTCATCTCTGCCCTAACTGGCTTAACCCTTATCCTTAGACTGTGACCCCTGGTTCTGGACTCCCCGACCATCGGAACATCCTTCCAGCATCTAGTCTGTCTAGTCCTGTTAGAATTTTATAAGTTTCGATGAGATCCCCTCTCATTCTTCTAAACTCCAGCGACTACAAGCCCAATCGACCCAATCTCTCCTCATACGTCGTTCCTTCTCCAAAAAATGATTAAATTTGTCAGACATAACTTATCTTTAACAACAGCGCCATGCTAGTTGCCCTGAATTAACCCGTGTATTTCTAAATGTACATTTATTTTATCTCGAATTATGGATTCTAATAGTTTGGCCACCATAGTGTTAGACTAACTGGTCTATAGAGGAGTAGGGTTGGAAAGGCAGAGTGATGGGGATGTGATGAGAGGCACAGCTGGCTGAAGTTGAGTATGGCTTTCTACTCACCTTTCTAAATCTAATGAGATCATTGAAATGTTTGCGGCACTGCATCCAGGTCCTCCTGACCATATCCCTGCTGTTGACCTCCTCTGCATTTTGGAGACAGGCTCCTTTGGTCTCATGGGGAGGTCTCTTCCACCCATTGGCAGGGAAGAGGACCTCCCTGCGTGCTCTGAGAACCTGGGTACAGCCCTCTGCCTCTGTGCAGCCATCTCTCCAACTGTTTGGAGCAATCAAAACCAACAGTGTGCTGCCTGCACAGTCCTAGATGAACCTTCAAATGCAATGTGTCCATGGGTCCTTTAAATATCCTGGCTGAAAATGTGTCATGAATTATATCATCAGACCTGCACCATTTAATTGGACCGGGTAACGCGCAGGGTGGGCTTAACAGGCCCCATTATCGCAAAGTCGATTTCTGCAGCAGAATGGAAGCAACAACAGGATCGCGATCCACCACGCTGACCGCCTGCACCCGACCCACCCAGGTTCAGAAAATTTCAGCCTACCTCTTTGAGCAAGCTTTTGGTTATCTGCCCTAATTTCTCCTTATGTGGCTCAGTGTCAAATTTTGTTTTATAATGCTCCTGTGAAGTGGCTTGGGACGTTTTACTACATTAAAGGTGCCGTATAAATACAAGTTGTTGTTGTTAAAGGAGGAGAGAGAAGTAGAGAGGGTTAGGGAGGGAATTCAAGAACTTAGAGCCTAGGCAGTTAACAGCACGGCCACAAATGATGGAGCAAATGAAATAGCACAAAGGCCAGAATTGGAAGAGCGCAGAGATCTCAAAGAATTGCAGCGTTGGTGGAGGTTACAGAGATAGGGAGGGGTGAGACCATGGAGAGATTTGAAAACAAGGATGGGAATTTAAAAATTGAGACGTTGTCGGACCGGGAGCCAATGTAGGCCAGTGAGTGCAGGGCTGATGGATTAACAGGACTTAATGCGAGTTAGGATTCGTGCAGCAGAATTTTGGATGAGCTCAAGTTTATAGAGGGTGCAAGAAGGGAGGCTGGCCAGGAGAGCATTGGCATAGTCAAGTCTAGAGGTAACAAAGGTATGGATGAGGGTTTCAGCAACAGATGAGCTGAGGTGGAGTAGGGTGATGTTACAGAGGTGGAGGTAGGAGGGCTAGGTGATGGCACGGATCCGTGGTCGGAAGCTCATTTCGGGGCCAAAAACCAAGGTTGCGAAGGGTCTGGTTCAGCCTCAAACAGTTGCCAGGGAGAGGGATGTAGTCGGTGGAAGTTTGTGGCAGGGACCAAAGGCAATGGCTTCGGTCTTCCCAACACTTAGTTGGAGGAAATTTCTGCTTATTCAGTGCTGGATGATGGTCAAGCAGTGTGACAATTTAGAGTCAGAGAAGGGGTCAAGAGAGGTGGTGGTGAGGTAGAGCTGGGTGTCATCATGTGGTATCTGACGTGTTTTTGCATGATGTCACTGAGGGGCAGCATGTAGAGGAGAAATAGGAGGGGCTAAGGATAATTCCTTGGGGGCTCCAGAAGTAACGGTGCAGGAGCGGGAAGAGAAGCCATTGCAGGTGAATCTCTGGCTATGACTGGATAGATGAGAATCGAACCAGGCGAGCACAGTCCTACCCAGCTGGATGGAGGAGAGGTGTTGAAGGGGCATATTGTGGTCAATCATGTCAAAGGCTGCAGAAAGGTCGAGAAGGACAAGGCGGGATAGTTTATCACTGTCACAGTCACATAGGATGTCATTTGTGACTTTGATAACGGCTGTTTCAGTACTGTGGCAGGGGCGGAAACCTGATTGGAAGGAGGGATTCAAACATGGAGTTCCAGGAAAGAAGGTTTCAAAACTAAAATTGATACTTTTTTTTTGTTAGGCAAAGGTATTAAGGCTTACAGAAGCTAGGCGGGTAGATGGAGTTAAGATACAAATCAGCCATGATCTAACTGAATGGCGGAACAGGCTCGAGGGGCTGAAAGGTCTACCCCGGTCCTATCTTCCTAATTTGCCATCGGGGCTTGTTGAGCAGGAATTTCATTGTTTGTTGGCAAAATGTTCACATTAGTCCTGTTTCTCAGTGGACATTTCACCAGCTCAGTTACATTTTCTGGGAGCCCGAGGGGTATTTTTTACCCTTTGAATCCATAATTTTCTATCACATTTTCAACCCTCCCCTCCCCACACCCTGTGAATGCATTTGTTTTTGATGACACGTGTTAATCCATATCATTACATCTGATATCCAGATGAATCCATTGCTGCAATTTGTTCAGAAGTAATGGAAAACCTCAAACTTGGTCACATTGGATCAGAAACTGCACACTCAGTTGGAAACACTTTTAAGACTTCTAGAAATCAGGCTATAATCCTTCAAGCATAAGAGTGACCTATTTTTTCACTAAATAAATAAGTGCTGTATTTCAGTGCAGTCTTTGTTTGGACAAGAGAAAAGGACTAAGTTAGATCATGTGGTCATGTTAGGTTTGTGAGTTTGTTGGAAAATCTGCATCTTGATTTTCTCTAAATTCATGTAAAATCCTCAATTTCATCATGCAGCAATGCTCAGCACATCATGATGGTGAATGCCCAGTATCTTTCAGCCAATGTCCCAGACTCCTCCATCATCATCCCTGGGTATGTCCTGTCCCACTGACAGGACAGACCCACCAGAGGTGGCAGCACAGTGGTATACAGTGCAGAGGGTGCGGCACTGAGAGTCATCAACATTGACTCCGGACCCCATGAAATCTTATGGCATCAGGTAAAACATGGGCAAGAAAACCTCCTGCTGATTACCACCTCCAGCCCTCCCTCAGCTGATGAATCAGTACTCCTCCATGTTGAACACCACTTGGAAGAAGCACTGAGAGTAGCAAGGGCACAAAATGTACTCTGGGTGGGGGACTCCAATGTTCATCAACAGGAGTGGCTCAGTAGCCCCACTACTGACTGAGCTGGCCGAGTCCTAAAGGATATAGCAGCCAGACTGGGCCTGCTGCAGGTGGTGAGAGAACCAACACAAGGGAAAAATCTACTTGACCTCATCCTCGCCAATCTAGCTGTCGCAGATGCATCTGGCCATGACAACATTGGTAGCAGTGACCACCGCACAGTCCTTGTGGAGACGAAGTCCCGTCATCACACTGGGGACACCCTCCATTGTGTTGCATGGCACTATCACCGTGCTAAATGGGAACGATTCAGAACAGATCTGGGCATCCATGAGGCGCAATGGGCCATCAGCAGCAGCAGAATTGTATTCCACCACAATCTGTAACCTCATGGCCCGGCATATACCTCACTCTACCATTACCATCAAACCAGAGGACCAACCCTGATCCAATGAGGAGTGTAGAAGAGCATGCCAGGAGCAGCACCAGGCGTGCCTAAAAATGAGGTGCCAATCTGGGGAAGCTGCAACATAGGACTACATGCATGCTAAAAAGCAGAAGCAGTGACCCTACAAGCAACAGATCAGATCAAAGCTCTGCAGTCCTGCCACATCCAGTCGTGAATGGTGGTGGACCATTAAACAACTAACGGGAGGAGGAGGCTCCATGAATATCCCCATCCTCGATGGCGGAGCCTAGCACACGAGTGCAAAAGACAAGGCTGAAGCATTTGCAACAGTCACTGAAGGTAAGCATGCAGGTGCAGCAGGCGGTTAAGAAGGCAAATGGTATGTTGGCCTTCATAGTGAGAGGATTCGAGTACAGGAGCAAGGATGTCTTGCTGCAGTTGTACAGGGCCTTGGTGAGACCACACCTTGAGTATTGTGTGCAGTTTTGATCGCCTTATCTGAGGAAGGATGTTCTTGCCATGGAGAGAGTGCAGCGAAGATTCACCAGACTGATACCTGGGATGGCAGGAATGGCGTATGAGGAGAGATTGGGTCGATTAGGCTTATATTCACTAGAGTTTAGAAGAATGAGAGGGGATCTCATTGAAACTTAGAAAATTCTAACAGGACTAGACAGACTAGATGCAGGAAGGATGTTACCGATGGAAGGGGAGTCCAGAACCAGGGGTCACAGTCTAAGGATAAAGGGTAAGCCATTTAGGACTGAGATGAGGAGGAATTTCTTCACCTAGAGAGTGGTGAACCTGTGGAATTCTCTGCCACACAGGGCAGTTGAGGCCAATTCATTAAATATATTCAAGAAGTAGTTGGATATATTTCTTGAGGCTAAAGGGATCAAGGGATATGGGAGAAAGCAGGGACAGGGTATTGAATTTCGATGATCAGCCATGATCTCATTAAATGGCGGAGCGGGCTCGAGGGGCCGAATGGCCTACTCCTGCTCCTATCTTCTATGTTTCAACCATCTTCAGCCAGTAGTACCGAGTTGATGATTCGTATCTCTTGAGGTCCCTACCATCACAGGAGCCAGTCTTTAGCCAATTTGATTCACTGCACGTGATATCAAGAAACGGCTGAGCGCACTGGATACAGCAAAGGCTATAGGCCCTGACAACATCCCGGCTATTGTGCTGAAGACTTGTGATCTAGAATTAGCCGTGCCTCTAGCCAAGCTGTTCCAGTGCACTACAACACTGGCATCTACCTGAGAATGTGGAAAATTGCCCAGGTGTGTCCTGTCCTCAAAAAGTATGACAAATCTAATGGGGCCAATTACCACCCCATCAGTCTACTCTCAATCATCAGCAAAGTGATGGAAAGTGTCATCGACAGTGCTATCAAGCAGCACTTACTCAACAATAACCTGCTCACATATGCTCAGTTTGGGTTCCGCCAGGACCACTCGGCTCCAGACCTCATTGCAGCTTTGGTCCAAACATGGACAAAAGAGCTGAATTCCAGAGGTGAGGTGAGAGTGACTGCCCTTGACATCAAGGCAGCATTTGACCGAGTGTGGCATCAAGGAGCCCTAGTAAAATTGAAGTCAAAGGGAATCAAGGAGAAAACTCTCCACTAGCTGGAGTCATACCTAGCATAAAGGAAGCTGGTTGTAGTGATTGAAGGTCAATCATTTCAGCCACAGGACATCGCTGCAGGAGTTCCTCAAGGCAGTGTCCTAGGCTCAACCATCTTTAGCTGGTTCATCAATAACCTTCCCTCCATCATAAGGTCAGAAGTGGGGATGAATAGTGATATAACATTAGCAATGCTCTAGTCCTTCGGCACTACCCCTGTATTCAATGAGGATTGAAAGATTGTGACCAATGCATATGGTATTTATACCTTTGCTTCTTTCAGCAACCTAGAATGCATTCTATCTGGACCAGGTGACTTACCAACTTTCAGTAATGCTAATCTTTTTAGTACATCTTCTCTATCTATTACTATCCTGTCCATAAATTCCCTCTTCTCTTTTAGTGTAACCTTCGCATTCAATGCCATCTTTCTTATCACCCCCTCTATCCCTCTTCCATCCCCTTCCCCCATTGTCCTCCTCTCCTCCCTTCCCTTCTCATTCCCTGATGCTCACCTTCCTGTTGCCCCCCCCACTTCCCCTCTCTCTCCCCTTCTCTCTCGCACAACCCTCAACTTCTCTTCCCACTCACCATCCCCTCCCCCACTCACCTTTCCTCCTCCCATCTGCCTTCTCCCCTCCGCTTTCCACGCAGCTTGATCCGAATACTGTACCTGGCCTTGACACTTTGTATACAAAACCAAGGGAGATCGACTAAGTAATTGGCTAAAGTTGGTTTTGGAGCCTGCATTGCAAGTTTGCAACATTGCTGTTTATATGCTGCACTCAAAATATCTCCAAATTTTTCATAGTTTCTGCAGACTGTTTTCAACGGGTTGTGTATCCTGGCAGACACACTGGGACGGGCGATGTGGATCCTGTCACTTAGAGATCTCTTCTTCTCAGTCCTGGCTTTCCCTGTTGGCACTGTAAGTAGAAATTCTTTTCATTGTTCTGTAAATTGCCATGTGTTTACAAGAAACTAGGAACAAGGGGGAGTTCATTTTAAAGTTAAAATTTTATATTTGAAGAGTGTAATGATATTAGCTGTTCTCTTGCCTCCATCTTATAATTCCACATGTAATTGTGAATTCCCCAGATCCAGGGCATACAATTAGTTGGTAATGTTGAAACATGACCATACTATTTTGAGAGTTCAGGAGAATGGAGCAGATGACTTTAATCAAGGAGGTTTAGAATCCTATTCAAACTGTGGTATTTTTTCTAATGTTGCATCAAGATGTTTACAATTTTCACAGGACACCTTTTTGTACCAAGCAGACTTTCTGTTTTCCTAGAAACAGTGAATGAGGATGACACACTGCAATGAGTTATCTTACAAAACATTTATCATTTTTAATGAGATTCCCTCTGTACATCCGACAGGAGTCTTTCAACCTTTTAGTTTATAACCTATTGTATCACCCTTATTGTATCACTCTTATGTTCCTGGTTTCTTTTTTCACTTCACTCAGAAAATAGCTAACTATCCTCGTATAGAAGACAATGTCAGTCTTCTATACGAGGACACAGAGGTCTAGATTTTCTGATCTGGATGATCCATTTTACTGCCACAATTCAGGCAGCCTGGTCGGAATATGGGCCGCTGTTCGATTCCACCAGCATTTCACCCACTTTAGCACCTGATCCATTTTCTATCATTATTTCAGGCAGTTGGGGGAATTACCTGCCCATTTTTGGGTGCCAGTAATGATGTGATCGTGTCATATACCCAGTTTATGTCATTTCTCCCTCGTTTGTACTAATTTATATTCTCATCCACATTAAATGTGCTTTTTGTAGGATGAATAAGAATGTACGTAAAGGAACATTTCCAGTTGAAGGCTGAGCTTTCCCATTACACTGCCTCATGGGTTACACGATTGAAGCTTTAACAGTGTGAGAGGATGCCATTTTAAGTGCCAGGCATGCTTTCTCTGCAGATTCTTGGAAGGTGTGGCTGGCTCCACTTACCTTGCCTGACCTAGTAAGGTCATTAACCTCTTCCTGCACTGTCCTAGCCATGTTTAGGGTGGTTGAGTTGTCTCATTGACGACTCATTGTCCTAGCCTCCTCCCCGTAGCGGGTCAGGAATGCGATGTCTTAATCAGCCCGCTCTTCAGAGTGACTTTAACGTAATGGCCCCAATTAAACCAGCCACGTACGTTTCCCATCCATATTAAAGGGTGCGGGTCTGATGTCGTCATCGATGAATCAGTTCCAGTGCCCATATTTAAAGCAGCCTTGCATACAACTCATTTGAAGGTTGGTAAAGGAGTGTGGAAGGAGCATTGGAAAGGTTGGAGTTATTGTGCAAAGTGAAAAATATGAATACCGAAAGGCAGAGGGCTGCATCCCGCTTTATAGATTCCTCGCTACATGTTCTGGTTGAGGCAGTAAGAACACGCAGGGAGGTCCTCTTCCCAGCAGATGGATGCAGGAGACCTCCCAAAGAGACCAAAAGGGCCTGGCTGGAAATAGCAGAGGAGGTCAGCAGCAGGGAGATCATGAGGAGGACCTGGATCCTGTGCAGGAAAAGATTCAATGACCTGATGAGGTCAGGAAAGGTGAGTGCAAAGCCACACTCACCTTCATCCTGATGTGCCTGTCACCACATCCCCATCACTCTGCCTTCCCAAGCCTACTCCTGCACATCGTTCCTCACACCAACATACCTTCCAGGTCCACCCATCCTTCTCTCTCTATGTACATTATCACATCCCCATCTGACTAACACACCTCACACTCACCCTCATCCTAATGCAATCATACCAAGTAACACCACAAATGGAGGCCATTTAACATTGGCACCCCACTCCTTCATAGTCACTCTCTACAGATGTAACCCATCCAGTCATTACACTCATTCCATCACGCTCACTCAAACTTCTCTTTTTTCCCTCCTTGCAGGAGAAAAGAGCCCAGAACAACTGAGAGAGAGAGAGAACCGGAGCTGGCCCTTCAGTCTTCGCACACCTAACAGCAGCAGAGGAGGGGGCTCTGGAGATCTCAGGAGCTCGAGAGACACTGGCGGTGGGAGATGGAGAGAGGGGGACATCCCAGCAAACTGGTGACAGAATCACATCTCATAAAGCAATATGGCATACAACAGTCACCATATGGTGACTGATGTCAGCAGCCAGTGAAATGTCATCATGTGCATAACAGCAACATTACCCATTCTTATTATAACACTTCTTTACTCTCCCACAAGTCCATCAACTGCACCCCCCCTCCCCCCACTGTCCAGCTGGAGGAGGAAGATGACTCCTCAGAGGAGCCTCCATCCTCTGAGGGTGCAGCGCCAGCAGCCCCAAGAGCAGCCAGCACTAGCGCAGATACGCATACCTCGGTGGGTTCTTTGCGCCATGGAGTAAGTTCTCACCTGGTGTCTCACAATTCACAAGTGAGTGAGAGCAGATGGTGGAGACAGTGACAGCAGCGGAGACTCCTCGCCAGAGGGTGCAGGATGCTCCAAGCTCTACTGAGCTGCATGCAGACGCTGAGCCTTGGGGGCCGTCGAGAAATAGGGTGATCCTGGAGGGGCAGAAACAATTGCATGAGGCTCTGGCATCTTTTGCAGCTGTGATGTCTGCAAATGTACAGAGAATGGAGGACTCATCTCCAACATGAGCAGCACCATATTGCAGGCAATGGCAACGATGTGCTCTTCCATGGAAAGGATGGCCACCTGCATGGAACAGCATGAGCACATGCTAGCCGCGGACAACAGATGGCAGGCGCTCATAGACCTCCTCTCAAGGAGGGATATAAACTTAGACTTGGGCCTTCATTGCCCCACTGCTGTGCAGCAAGGTGCTCGGCAGCTCCTTGCTAGAGGGGACATGGAAGTGGGGGCTCTTCTCAAAGCGCTCCCACTTCTCCCCTGTTGCTTCTCCCTCAGTCAGAGCCCCACATGCTTCCTGAGATCCGGATGGCCGTGACTGCCCCTGCACAGTTGCAGGAGGAGCAGACATTGGCGGGGCCATCACAGGCTCCAAAACCCAGAGGGCATCTGCCAAAAGTGTCTGACGAGTCGCAGCAGGGAAGTGAGCAACCTGCAACTACCTCTGCTGAAGCCACAGGGGTTGCACCTTGTAGAAGCACTTACAAAAGAAAAATGACACAAAAGTAGATGCACATGGGTGTATCAAAAAATGTTAGTGGTAACTTTCAGTTATTTTAATGACTCACATAAATGTTTTTCTTTGCACCACTTTCGGGCCTTGTCCGTTTTTGCCTCAAACCTTCGAAGTGGCTTTGTTACTTGGAGTGAATGGTGAGACATTACTTAACCTTGAGCACTGGGGCTTTGGTTGAGAGGAATGGTTTGGTCATTTATTGGTGTTGTTGGTGGGGGGAAACTTAGTACAGCATGTGGCAGCCATGTGGCTGCATTGGAGCAAGTTAAGTAAATCTGGCCATGCTGCGGCCATCCCGGGCCTCCTGGCCAGCAATGTGTACCACTGCTGGTGCCATCTCCACCTCAGGTTCCTCCTCTTCCTCCTCCTCCTCTGTAGAGGCTGTGTGCTCTGTGCTTTGCTCCTCCTGCAGCTCCAATCCTCGCTGCTGCGCTATGTTGTGCAGCGCGCAGCAGACAACGATGATTCTGGAGACCCTGGCTGGTGCGTACTGAAGGGCTCCTCCAGATCTGTCAAGGCATCTGAAGTGCATCTTCAGCATGCCTATTACTTGCTCTATGACACATCTGGTGGAGATGTGGCTCTCATTATAATGCTCCTCAGCCTCTGTACTTGGCATCCTCAGGGGTGTCATGAGCCACGTCTTCAGTGGATAGCCCTTGTCTCCAAGCAGCCAGCCAGTAAGTCTGTTTGGAGGTGTGAAGAGCTGAGGGAGGGTGTGTAGGATTTGCAAAATTGGACGTTATATTAATAAGGGTCAAATGGCAGAAGAGGCCGTGATTTTAAAGACTGTTTTAAAAGAAGCCCAGAAAAAGGGGCATACAAAATGGCCACCATACCATGTGACCAGCTTATTGGAACACTTTAAAATGGTTCCTGCGCAACCTCAGACAGCTTTGTGGATTCAACCTACAGCAAGTTCTGGAAGCCGTTTCTGAGAGAACAAAACCAGACCCACACGTATGCATATGGATTAGATGCAGATCCAGTCAAGATCGGCCTGGAGACAGAGGCCATCTAAATGTTGACCCAGACAAAAGGGGACAATTTCATATTCATGAGAACAGCACCCAGGACTAGATAATGAGATCAGCAGGACATTAAAAACAATGAAGGTAATTCCAGACCAGAGATGGGCCTTTACCGGCCATTTAAGACATTTTAAAATATAATAACTACCCCGCTGTGCTCCCAGCCCGCCAAAAGTAAAACAAAGACTAACCTGATTTTGGGCGGGAGACGGAAGTTTCTGGAAGAAAGGTATATCTGGAGAGACTTTTCGGCAGTTGGGGCAAGCTTGGAGAGTTACTGAGTTGAAAAGAAGCTTGGAGACAGAGAGAGCTGGAGAGCTGGAGAGTTTTGAATCACAGCCAGAAGAAGAAGCAGGCACTCGCAGGAGGAAGAAGAAAGCCAACATCGAGAAGGCCGTCTCGAAGCCGGCGTCCCGCCCCGGGAAAACACATCGGGAGATCATCGACCATCCCCGGGCTGTTGCCGGAACGAGAGGCCATCGACCCAACTTGGGAGAAGAGACAAAAAAAAAAAAAAACCCCAAGAGGAGAAACCTTCCAGCCACCCCGGCTCAGGAGAAGAGAGAAAAGGAAACTGAAGAAGCGATGGGAGCCAGCCCAAGGCTCCTCTAACCAGGGTCGAGCCGACGATCCTCGACCCCGCCGACATCCAGGCCCGCCGGTGTCCAGCCGCCCCCGACCCCCACCTCAGGAGAGAGGTGTGGCGCAGCTTGCAGGAGCTCCACGATCCACGTGGAAACGGAAAGCCTGAAACGAGCAAACGCAGACTGGTTCAAAACCTTGCACTTCCTAGTGGGATTGGTGAGCATGTTTCTGGCCCTTCACAATCAGATCTAGATAGGTTTAATAAGGGGGTGGATGTAAGGGTACAATTAACATGAGTTGTTGTCCCTCGATGTTCCGTGTGTTTCCTTATTTCATGATGATCTTTGTAGAGTATAAGATGCCTGTATTTGCCTTAGTTAGCACTGTGTCATTATGATTTGTTTTGTGTTTTTCCCTCCCAGGTACTCTCTTATCTGCTTGCATTTGATTTGATATTTTTCCTTATGCAATAAAACTTCATTTTGTTTCATCAAACTTGGTCTACAAGAGTTTTCTCTACATTGTAGTTCCTGCCCCGAAGTCCAGAGTATAGAATCTAAGGGGCGAGTGGGTCGAACCACTCAAGGTTTTACTGTGCGAGAGAGAAACCTCAGGGACATCTCTCAAGGAAAACCCCTTACAGGTGGACTGCCACAGCATGAAAGAGTCATGACAGCTGCCAGGAAATCTGGTGCACACATACATAATCAACTTTTTATGGTTGTAGACGAGCTGCACATTGAGGGAGTGGAAGCCTTTGCGGTTCATAAACACTCCTGGGTGATGATGGGGTGCCTTCATGGCCATATGTGTGCAGTCAATGATGCCCTGCACCTGTGGGAAGTCAGCCAGAGCCGCAAAGCTGAGCGCCCGCTCAGTAACACTGGCCTCATTGGTAGCAAAGTTGATATCATTGGCAGACTTGTGAATCATGGCATCAGTCACCTGGGTGATGCACCTGTGGGCGGCCGACTGTGAGATGCCGCAAATGTCTGCTGCAGATCCCTAGAAGGAGCCTGAAGTGAAGAAGTTGAGGAGGGTGGTGACTTTGACAGCCACTGGTAAGGAGTGTCCACCAGGACCTCTGAGCTGCAGGTCTTGTTCCAGTAAAGCGCAAATGTCTGCGATGACCTGGCGCGATAGCCTGAGCCTCCTTTGGCACTGGTGCTCCGTCATGTTGAGGGAGCTCACCCTCTTCCTGTATACTCTGTGGTGCCCCCTTCTCTCCTGTGGAGCATCAGGTTGTTGAGGAGAAGGCTGTGGTTGTGGTTGCTGTTGCTGCTGCTGCTGGTGCTGGGGCTCATCTTGGTCTGATTCTGAGGTACAAGGTGAGACAGTATAAGTGGCACCCATGCTGATGTAGTAGATGGCAGGTAAAGTGGAGATCAAAGGGCCAATCCCTCAATGTTGTGATACTGAGTAGCAATGTGGTGAGAATGGCTTCCGAGGTTTCAGAAATTACTTGCAAGCTGCACCGAAATCTGTGGACAAAATGGAATGAGCAAGAGCCTATCCATGAGACAAGTAATGAGGTGTAATGTTGGAGTATTTTGTGCTTTTGCCAGCTGTCAATGAATGAACTCGCTAATGGCTACTGAGCTTCCGCCTCCCCTTCACAGGTGAGGTACCCGACCTCTGTGAATCCTGTGCTCCTGCAGTAAAACTGAAAAGCTGGCGTTAAAATCACTCTTAAGCTTCTCTCAACAAGAAGTTAATGATTTCAATGAGGTCGCCCGCCTCTGCCGATCGTGTCCGTGTCGGCCTTCAAATCCGCCCGAGTTAAATGTGCAAGGGGGTGGGATGACGCTGGGTTCCCGACACGCTTGCTATTTCCGGGATTTTTACTGCCGATCCGCTCCCAAACCTGCTGCTCGGCAATGGGAAAATTCCAGCCTTTGTCAGTTTGGGCAGTCGCAGCAGTACTTTACAGATGTTGCACCTTGTTCTAAGGGTTGGAATGTGTTATGATAATTTGCACACAGTACTCTTCAGGTTCAAAGGAGGTCACGACAGATCAGGCATGGCTGAAATTTCTGTTTGGCCGTGATTTTACTTTCAAAGCTTCCAAGAAGGCTCTCTGTTTTTCCACTTGCCTGCTCTCACCCTTCACTGACTACATTAGGCTTTATCACGGTAGAATCTTTTCAGTACTCAATCCCAAGAATGCAATGCATGTGAATCACAGTTAAAATGATGCTCAGGATGTCTGTAATTAATTCTTCTTCTTCACAAAGAAATGTATGTTTGAAGATCACAAAGGTATGAAATTACTGGGTTCCCATGTCATCTCTGGAAATGTGGAAATCTTTCCTGGGGTAGGATTTCCAAGTGGGGTGGAGGAGTTCTGATCGGGAAATCTGGATGCCTGGGTTTCCCTGAACGCTGTGGAGTTTTAACTCTAGTGTGCATTTCTTTTAAAGCAGGTTCCCTACCGAGAAGCCAGCCTCACTGACAGGCTTGGCTCCCTGGCGGGCGCAGAACACTAAGAAGAACTCAAGACCTCATCAAACTACAGAGAATGTCACTGTTTGACAGCTTCACAGAGCTGTCAAACAATGACATCCACCTGTTGACAGGTGGAACGTCATACATTGATGTTCCCTGTAACCGTCTTTCCCTTAATTGGCCGCTGGGCGGGCTTAACAAGGTCAATCAAGGGAAAATAACGTGGGTTGGCCAGAAGTTGATGGAGGCGGGACTGAAACCCGAAAAGTGGGAGTCCCGCCTCCAAAAGCTCCCCATTGGCAAAATCCAGCCCCCAGTGTTGGACAGAATACTTGAAGATCAGCCATGATCTTATTGAATTGGCATATCTAATAAGTTGCTGATTTGGAGATTCAACTTCTTTGGTGGACACAAGTCAGTCGGATGTATGTGTTCTTATGACAGCACCTATGTATAGTTTCCTCAGGAAAGAATGCTTGGTTTCATTTGATTTATTCGTGGTTTGGTGCATATAAGGGGGATTATTTTGGCCAAAGGGTGAAAAGAGGTGCTAAATGGAGGGGGGTGGGGGGAAGGAGGACAGAGGACAGCTAATGCGGTGCATGTGGGAGGAGTTCGCCCGGGAAGTGACAGGCAGGAGCCCTGGTCCCAGGACATGGCTCCAGTGCCACAAGAAATGTAATGACTTGACACAAGTGCTCAAGGCAAGATCCCAACTCACTAACATGCTTCTCAATAACTGCACTACCACCACCGGCATCACAACCTCAACACACTTCATCCACCATCTAACTCTACACTGACATTCACCCCCACCCCACCCCACACTATTGCATCCTTCACAGGCACTGCTCACACCTTAAACACATCTCACACATCTTCAACCATGTGAGGCATCACGCACACAAAAATACACCTGTCAATACACTCATTCAAAAACCACTCTTTCTCTTCCAGGAAAAATTAGCACATAACAGGTGGCAGCAGGGGAAGCATGACTTCATGATATCACTCCCCTTGAGGAGTCAGTGCTGGCCATGATAGGAGGGAAATGGCAGACCCCATGGCGAGAGGCAGAGCAGGGGTCATATCGCTAAGAGGTATGTGGCCACTGTAGCTTCCCTGCAGATACACAACTATTCTTGATCTCTAATCACCCAAAGCTAACCTCACTCCCAAGCTCCATATGGTCTCATCACACACATCCTCCTATAGTGGCCACATGTGCTGCACTTCCATCCTTATCGTTGTAGGCTCCTAGGAGCAAGATGCACCTCGCCCCATGGAGCAGGTTCAGGAAGAGCAGCAGTCACCTTGCCTCCCGGAGGAAGAGAAGAGGAGGTAGAGGAGGAGGAGAGTGAGGATGAATGCACTGCGTCAATTAATACTACTGTCGCAGGCACCAGCTCAGAGACTGACACCATGTGCAACTCAGAGGCTAGCTTAGAAGAGGAATCCTCACAGGCACTAGTGGGCAGCAGCAACGGAGGGTGGAAGCGACACCACAGGTGCCACCTTTCCGGGGGGAGGGGCAAGGTCGCATATCAGTTCTGCTGCAGAGGAGTCAGATGAGGACCTCGCAGGGCCAAGCTTCAGAAGAAGGCAGATGGGTGCAACAAACCAAATGTTTGGTGCAATGGAGAGCCTGCCTGAAAGCCTATGTATCCCATCTAATGGGATGGAGGAGTCCACCTCCACCTTGGTCCATGGCTGGATGCAGAGCCTGGAGCCCATCCTCTCCAGTGTGGAGCGGCTGGTGACTTCCAGCCAGCGACCTGTGGAGCCCGGCATCATGCCCGTCTGATGACTGAGGTTGCAGCTTCCACTGCAGTCACTGCAGCTTGCATGGTGCAGCAAGCTGCTGCACTGGAAGCTCAGGCAGCTGCCATGGTGGCTCTTGGCTCCTCAGTTGAAAGGGACTTGCAGAGTGACTCTGATACCCACAGATCAGTCCTCCACCAGATCATTGGGCAAGCTGAACAGAGGCCCCGAAGTAGTGGCGTAGGAATCATGGAGCAGGAACCTACTGGCCTCTCTGCACATGCCAGCATTACTGCCCCTTCCCTGCCACTCCACCATTGCCCTTGCCATTGCCCATTAGCCAGGCAGCCCAGACTGCTGAAGCCTATGTTGAGATGGTGCAGTCTGAGGTGGTGCCATTATGGCCCACAGCCTCTCGAGGGTGTCCCAGGAGAACATTTGAACTGTCCTCTTCAAATTCGCAGCAGCCAGCAACCTCGCCTGCTGCTGCCATAAAAAATTAAGAAATAGGAGCAGGAGTAGGCGATTTGGCTCCTCGAGCCTGCTCCGCCATTTAATAACATCATGGCTGATCTTCCACCTGAACAACATCCCGTACTATACCCTAATTCCTTGATTCCCTTAATATCCGAAAATCTATTGATCTCTGTCTTGAATATACTCAACAAATGAGCATCCACAACACTCAGGGGTAGGGAATTCCAAAGATTCACAACCTTCTGAATGAAGAAATTTCTTCTCCTCTCTGTCCTAAATGACCGACCCCTTATTCGGAGATTGTGACCCCTGGTTCTAGGCTCCCCAGCCAGGGGAAACATCCTCATAGAAACATAGAAGATAGGAGCAGGAGTAGGCCATTCGGCCCCTCGAGCCTGCTCCGCAATTCAATGAGATCATGGCTGATCATCCAAATTCAGTACCCTGTCCCTGCTTTCTCTCCATATCCCTTGATCCCTTTAGCCTTAAGAAATATATATAACTCCTTCTTGAATATATTTAATAAGTTGGCCTCAACTGCCTTCTGTGGTAGAGAATTCCACAGGTTCACCACTCTCTGGGTGAAGAAATTCCTCCTCATCTCAGTCCTGAATGGCTTACCCTTATCCTTAGACTCTGACCCCTGGTTCTGGACTCCCCGGCCATCGGGAACATCCTTGCTGCATCTAGTCTGTCTGGTCCTGTTAGAATTTTCTAAGTTTCAATGAGATCCCCTCTCATTCTTCTAAACTCTAGCGAATATAAGCCTAATCGACCCAATCTCTCCTCATACGTCATTCCTGCCATCCCAGGTATCAGTCTGGTGAATCTTCGCTGCACTCCCTCCATGGCAAGAACATCCTTTCTCAGATAAGGTGACCAAAACTGCACACAATACTCAAGGTGTGGTCTCACCAGGGCCCTGTATAACTGCAGCAAGACATCCTTGCTCCTGTACTCGAATCCTCTTGCTATGAAGGCCAACATACCATTTGCCTTCTTAACTGCCTGCTGCACCTGCATGCTTACCTTCAGCGACTGGTGCACAAGGACACCCACGTCTCGTTGCACTTCCCCTTTTCCCAATCTATTGCCGTTCAGATAATAATCTGTCTTCCTGTTTTTGCCACCAAAGTGGATAACCTTGCATTTATTCACATTATACTGCACCTGCCATGCATCTGCCCAATCACCCAACCTGTCCAAATCATACTGGAGTTTCTCTGCATCCTCCTCACAGCACACATGCCCACCCAGCTTTGTGTCATCTGCAAACTTGGAGATATTACATCTAGTTCCCTCATCTAGATCATTAATATATATTGTGAATAGCTGGGGTCCTAGCACCAATCCCTGCGGTACCCCACTAGTCACTGCCTGCCACTCGGAAAAGGACCCGTTTATTCCAACTCTTTGCTTCCTGTCTGCCAACCAGTTCTCTATCCAAGTCAGTACCTTAACCCCAGTCCCATGTGCTTTAACTTTGCATGCCAATCTCCAAGCATCTACCCTGTCAAGGCCTGTAAGAATTTTATGTTTCAATGAGATCAGTTCTCATTTTTCTTAATTCTAGGGAATATCAGCCTAGTCTCCTCAATCTCTTCTCATAGGACAATCCCCCCACCCCAGAAATCAGTCTGGTGAACATTTTTACACTCCCTAAGGCAAGTATATCCTTCCTTAGGTAAGGAGGCCAAGACTGTGCACAGAACTCCAGATGTAGTCTCACCAGGGCCCTATATAATTGCAGTAAGAATCCTCTTATTCGCCAATCCTCTTGTGATAAAGGCTAACATACGATTTGCTTTCCTAATTGCTTGCTGTACCTGCATGTTAACTTTCAATGATTCGTGTACAAGGACACCCAGGTCCCTCTGAACACCATCATTTCCCAATCTCTCACCATTTAAAAAAATATTCTGCTTTTCTATTTTTCTTACCAAAGTGGATAACTTCACATTTCTCTACATTAATTCCATTTGCCATGTTCTTGCCTGTTATGTTCATTAATAACTAGTCATTTTTATTAAGAACAGCTAGCTTTTGCTAGACACTTTATTGAGCACATGTGGACTAGGTACAGTATCTGTAGAGGCATCCATCTTGACTGCTGCCTTGTGGGTAGCCTGGTGCATCATGGGTATCCCACCCTTATATACATACAGCACCACCTAGTGTACCATTCCAGAATGACAGGTTACTGATCATTACATCCCCCATTCTTTGAGGTTAAACAAAATCAGTATCAATCAATATCAATCAATCATAACAACATAAACATCTTCAACAGTCAATACATTTTCAATGTAGTTTACTTTGTACTCAAAGATTAAGTCTATCAGGCTTTTTTACTTCACGTGTGGATCTTCTCAGCACAGGTAAGTCTGATGTGTTTTCATGAGAGCCTGTATGTGTATTTGTGTTAGATTGTTCTGATGGTGAGTGACAAGATTCAGTTGCGGCATTGTCATCGATTTGCTCTTCGATAGTCTCTTGTGTTTTTAGGAGGGAACGGTGGTTCCTCCTGAGAATCTGTCCTTCCTCAGTTCTAACAGTGTATGACCTTGGTCCTACTTCCTCAAGAACTGTAGCTTTCCTGTTCCATGCATTTGGATCTTCAATCCTGACAACATCATCCCTTGTCAATGGTTTCAGAGTTTTGGATGACTTGTCATAGTATGATTTCTGTTTCAGCTTTAACAGTTGAAGTCTCTGTCTCAGTTCCTTACTCTGCTTTTCTTTTGCACAGCAGTGTAGCATGGTATGCAACTTGTGACCCATTAGGAGTTCAGCAGGTGAAGAACCAGAGTCTAAAGGTGAGGCTCGGTAACTCAGCAGGGCGAGATAAGGATCAGACTTGCTTTCTGTCGCTTTCTTCAGTAGCTGCTTGAGAACTTGAACACCTTTCTCTGCCTTACCATTCGACTGAGCATACAAAGGACTGGATGTGATGTGTTGAAAGTCATAATGTGCTGCAAACTGTTGCCACTCCTTACAGTTGAAGCACGGACCATTGTCGCTAACGGTATTCCTGGGAATTCCATGTCTGGCGAAGATGGATTTCACATGCATTATGACACTGCTTGCTGTGGTGCTTGAGAGCAGCGCCATCTCAGGATAGTTAGAATAGTAGTCAATCACTATTAGATAGTCTTTACCATTTAAATGAAAAAGGTCCATACCAACCTTTTGCCATGGTGCTGTTGGTATGTCAGCTACTATCATTGGTTCCTTTGCTTGATTGTTTTGGTGTTTCTGACATGTCTCACATTTGCCTATCATGTTCTCAATGTCCTTATTTATGCCAGGCCAATAAACAGTGTCTCTTGCTCTCCTTTTGCATTTTTCAATTCTGAGGTGTCCCTCATGAGCCCTTTTGAGCATGTCTTGACGTAAAGCCTGTGGAATGACTATTCTGTTCTGTTTTAGTAATAGTCCACTTGCGACACTCAATTCTGACCTTATGTGAAAATATTTTGGACAGGAACCTTTTGGCCAACCATGATGAATGTTCTCTATTACTGTTTGTAATATTGTATCTTTTACTGTTTCTTCTGCTACTTGCTTTGATTTTGTGTCTGACACGGGCAGCGCAGCAGTGACCATACTCACATGAACATCCACGTCTTCTTCAGTAGAGCTCACATGACTCATTGTGGGTGCTTAGGATAGTGCATCTGCTAACACTATGTATTTGCCTGGTGTGTAGATCAGTTCAAAGTCATATCTTTGCAGCTTCATCATGAGTCGTTGAATCCTTGGAGACATCTCATTCAGGTTCTCTTTTATGATGGCAACCAGTGGGCTGTGGTCTGTCTCAACTGTGAAGGTGGGAAGTCCATATATGTAGCCATGAAACTTTTCTAGTCCAACTACCAAGCCTAGACATTCCTTTTCAATCTGGGCGTATCGACACTCAGTATCAGTCATAGACCTGGAGGCATAGGCAACAGGCTTCCAATCTTCACGCTCTGCTTGTAGCAAGACCGCGCCTAGGCCATCCTTTGATGCATCCATTGACACTTTGATTCTCTTTGTCGGGTCAAAGAAAGTGAGTACAGGTGTGGTTGTCAGCACTGTTTTGAGGTTCATCCGCTCTTGTTCATGTCTTTCTGTCCATGCGAACTCATTTGTTTTATGTAGCAGGTCTCGCAGACAGGTTGTCTTGGCTGACAAGTTAGGAATGAACTTTCCAATGAAGTTTATCATCCCCATGATGCATAGCACTCCTTTTTTATCAGTGGGTCGGGGCATGTTGAGTATGGCGCTTACTTTTTCCATATCTGGCTCTATTCCTTTACCAGATAGATTATCTCCTAGGAAAGTGACTTCCTGGACGCCAAACTGACACTTGGCTTTGTTGAGCTTCAGTCCATTCTGGCGTATGCTCTGTAGCACTTTAGTCAGTCTCTCATTGTGTTCTTTCAGTGTGGAGCCCCAGATGATGATGTCATCAACATAGACCTGAACTCCTTCCAGACCTTCAATTATGTGTTCCATCGCTCTAGGAAAGATTTCAGATGCAGATATTATCCCGAAAGGCATTCTGAGGAAACAATACCTGCCAAATGGTGTATTGAAGGTACAGTATTTGGTGCTCTCTTCATCCAGTTTTAGTTGCCAAAATCCTTGTGAGGCATCGAGCTTTGTAAAGTATCTGGCACCTGACATTTCACTGGTGATTTCTTCTCGCTTGGGAATCTGGTAGTGTTCACGTTTTATGTTTGCATTTAAGTCCTTTGGATCCATGCATATTCTTAGATCATTGTTCTTTTTCTTTACACATACCATGGAGTTATCCCAGTCTGTTGGCTCTTTGACTTTCCTCATGACTCCTAGTGTGGTCATTCTGTCCAGTTCATTCTTGAGCCGGTTACGCAGGGGTGCTGGAACTCTTCGTGGAGCATGTACCATTGGCTGAGCATCCTCCTTTAGCTGGATCTTGTAAGTGAATGGTAGAACTCCAAGCCCTTTGAACACATCCTGGAAATTATTCACTACAGAATCCACCGAGTCATCTGGTCTGCTTATGGCACAGTTTATATGGTAGACTCTTTTGACCAGTTCTAAGTCCTCACAAGCTTTGTCACCCAGTAGTGAATCAAGTCCTTCAGCCACAACAGAAAACATGAGATGATGCACTTTGTCTTTGACTGTCACTTTAAGTCTGCATACACCTAAGCTATCTATTTTCTGTCCATTATAGCTCTTCAGTAGTACTAACTTTTTCTGTATTTTGGGCTTTTCTTTCATGATTTTAATGTCACTCATACTGATTAAGTTTGCTTTTGCCCCAGTGTCTAGTTTCAATGTAACTAATGCTCCATTTACCTGCAGTGGGATCATCCATTTGTCCTCTTTTACTGCATTGACGTTATGTTCAGCATTGTTTATTCCTGAGGGCTGCACATTTTCTGTATCCTTTTCTATATTGTCACATGACACCATTGCTGCAAAAAATGTCTCACTTAAATCAGTGTCCTCAATCACATTAACTCAGACTTGTTGCCCTTTCTTTGTTTTTACTTTTGAAAAGCATTGTTTGGCAAAGTGATTCTTTCCATGACATTTTGTGCACATTTTTCCAAATGCTGGGCATTGTTTTAACTGGTGTTTGTAACCACAGCGTTTACAATTAAAAATTTCATCCTCCGATTGCTTTTCATTTCTGTTCTGCCCACGTTTCTTTCCTTTGTAGGACACAGCACCGACAGCAGCACTGACTACAATCGCATCATTATTGATTTCACTGAAAGTCTTCGCATGCTTTCGAGCTAGCTCGCTGGCTTGGCATATTTTCGCAGCATTTTCCAATGTTAGTTCGGTTTCTCTCAACAGACGTTCCCTGACCTTTTTATCATGAATACCAAACACAATTTGAGCACGAATCATGGATGCTTTCAGCTCAGAGAAATTACATGTCTGTGCTTTCAGTTTCAGATCAGTCACAAAGCTATCAAAAGTTTCATTTTGCTGCTGTGTCCTTGAACAGAACACGTATCTTTCATAGGTCTCATTCTTTTTGGGAGAACAATGTGTATCAAATTTCTTTAGCACATCGTCTAAATTTTCTCTGTTCTCCTCTGGATTAAATACAAATGTACTAAATACCTCTATCGCCTGTGGGCCTGCAATCATGAGCAGCAACGCTATTTTCCTTGCATCTGGCTTTGTACCGTACCCGATGGCAGCAATGTAGAGTTCGAATTGTTGTTTAAAAGTCTGCCAATTGTAGTCAACATTTCCTGTGAGTTTCAAATGCTCTGGTGGCTTCAAATTCTCCATGTCGCGTTGCACAATATTCCGCAGATCTTACCACTCCTGGTACCATGTTATGTTCATTAATAACTAGTCATTTTTATTAAGAACAGCTAGCTTTTGCTAGACACTTTATTGAGCACATGTGGACTAGGTACAGTATCTGTAGAGGCATCCATCTTGACTGCTGCCTTGTGGGTAGCCTGGTGCATCGTGGGTAACCCACTCTTATATACATAGAGCACCATCTAGTGTACCATTCAAGAATGACAGGTTACTGATCATTTCACTTGCCCACTCGCTTAATCTGTCTATAATCACTTTGCAGCCTCTTTGCATTCTGCTCACAACATAATTTCCCACCTAGCTTTGTAACATCAGCAAACTTGCATACATTACGCTCAGTCCCCTCATCTAAGTCATTGATATAGATTGTCAATAGCTGAGGCTCAAGCACTGATCCTTGTGGTACCCCACTAGTCACAGCCTGCCAACCCAAAAATGACCCTTTTATGCCTACTCTATGTTTTCTGTCCGTTAACCAATCCTCAATCCATGTTAGTATGTTACCCCCAATCCCATGAGCCCTAATTCTGTGTAATAACCTCTTGTGTAGCACCTTATCGAATGCTTTTTGAAAATCCAAATACACCACATCCACTGGTTCCCCCTTATCTACCCTGCAAGTTACAACCTCAAAAAACTCGTAAATTCATCAAACAGGATTTCCCTTTCATAAATCTGCCGAATCATATTATGATTTTCTAAGTGCCTTGTTACCATGCCCCTAGTAATAGATTGTAGCATTTTCCCCACTGCTGATGTCAGGCTAACTGGTCTATTGTTCCCTGTTTTCTCTTGCCCTCTTTTCTTGAATAGCGGGGTTACATTTGCTAACTTTCCATCCACGGGGACCGTTGTAGAATCTAGTGAATTCTAGAAGATTAATACCAATGCATCCACTATCTCTGCCTCTTTTAAAACCGTAGGATGTCGGCATCCGATTCAAGGGATTTGTCAGTTTTTAGTCCCATTAATTTTGCCACTGGGGTTGCACTTCGTAGAAGCACTAGATTATGCATGAGCACTTGTAGATAGTCACTAAGGTTAAGCATCAGGGTGAATAGTTTAATGTTGGTTCTGTTACATTCACATATTTTATTTTTGATGTAGATAAACATTGATGATGCTAATTGGGTAGTGGTGAAATCAGCGTTCTTTTTTATTCTGATCTTCGTGGGGAAGCAGTTGAAAGGATTGAGTGCAGATGATAGACTGCGTGATGGATCCTACATCGTGGAAGGTACATCATTTGGCAATAGTGCTGTTGGAGAGGGTTTAAATTAAAATGGCAAGGGGTTGGGAACCTGTGTAGGGAGACAGAGGAAAGGGAAGCAAGGATAGAAGCAAAAGACAGGAAGGAGAAAAGCAAAAGTGGCAGTCAGAGAAATCAAGGGTGTAAATCAAACATGGCCACAGTAAATAATAATTCTAAAAGGTCTAAGAGTGTTAAAAAAACATGCCTGAAGGCTTTGGCCTAGAAATTCACTTGGGCGCGGGCAGCTCGCTTGCGCCCAAAAGTTAGCGCTGGGTGGGGAGGCATTAGCGCACACCGTATATTCGTCTTCTGTGCCCCAATTCGGAAGCGGGCGCTATACCAGGGTGTGCCCGCCTCCGTTTGGGGCGCTGCAACTGAATATCGGCGCGCTAGTTGCCGCAGCGCCACCCGATGCGGTGCGGCAGGCTGCGGTACTGCAGGCCTCCCCCTTCTCTTAAGGGGGAGGTGCCTGCAACGGCTGGAGCCCCGATCGCGAGTGCCGGCAAAAGAGCCCGGCACAACGGAGAAGTGCCGGGCTCCACGGAAACCAGCCGGCAATGCCGCGGGGTGGGGTGGAGGAGGCCGGGGAAGGAGGTGCGGGCAGGCGGCCGGCGAAAAAGCGGCTGGCCGCACCTTCAGCTTTAAAGCGCCCCACTATGGCAGCAGGACGGCCCTGTTTTCTGTTCGCTGTTTGCGCCCGCTTCGGAGGAGGCGGGCGCAAATAAATATGGGGATCGGCGCGGTTTCGGGGCGTTACGGGCCACCGCGCACACCGATGATGTCATCGGTCCCGGCGCAGCGCTAACGGCTACCGCCGCCAATACCGCTGCAGTCAATTTCAGCGCTACCACCCCGCCGGCGCAGAAGACCTCTTTAGGCGCTAAGTGGGCGCAAGGCCCACTGAATTTCTAGGGCTTTGTGTCTTAATGCGAGGAGCATTCATAATAAGGTGGATGAATTAGCTGTGCAAATAGATGTAAACAGATATTATATAATTAGGATTACGGAGACATGGCTGCAGGGTGACCAAGGCTGGGAATTCAACATCCAGGGGTATTCAATATTCAGGAAAGACAGGCAAAAAGGAAAAGGAGGTGGGGTAGCATTGCTGGTTAAAGAGGAGATTAACAGAATAGTAAGGAAGGATATTAGCTCTGATGAAGTGGAATCTGTATGGGTAGAACTGAGAAATACCAAGGGGCAGAAAACATTAGTGGGAGTTGTATACAGACCCCCAACCAGTAATGCTGAGGTTGGGGATGGCATTAAATGGGAAATTGGAGACATGTGCAATAAGGGCACAGTAGTTATCATGGGTGACTTTAATCTACATATAGATTGCGCTAACCAAATTAGTAACAATACTGTGGGGGAGGAATTCCTGGAGTGTATACGAGACGGTTTCCTGGACCAATATGTCGAGGAACCAACTAGAGATCAAGCCATCTTAGACTGGGTATTATGTAATGAGAAATATTAATTAGCAACCTTGTTGTGCGAGGCCCCTTGGGGCGGAGCGATCATAATATGATAGAATTCTTCATTAAGATGGAAAGTCAAGTATTTGACTCAGAGACTAGGGTCCTGAATTTAAATAAAGGAAACTACGATGGTATGAGGCGTGAGTTGGCTAGGATGGATTGGGCAACATTACTTAAAGGGTTGACGGTGGATAGGCAATGGCAAACATTTAAAGATTGCATGGATGAACTACAGAATTTGTTCGTCCCTGTTTGGCATAAAAATAAAACAAAAAAGGTGACTCAACCGTGGCTAACAAGGGAAATTAGGGATAGCATAAAATCCAAGAAGAGGACATATAAATTGGCCAGAAAAAGCAACAAACCTGAAGATTGGGAGCAGTTTAGGATTCAGCAAAGGAGGACAAAGGGATTATTTAAGAGGGGGGAAATAGAGTATGAGAGTAAGCTTGCGGGACATAAAAACTGACTGTAAAGGCTTCTATAGATATGTGAAGAGAAAAAGATTGGTGAAGTCAAGCGTAGGTCCCTTGCAGTCAGAAACAGGGGAATATATAATGGGGAACAAAGAAATGGCAGGCCAATTAAATACATACTTTGTTTCTGTCTTCACAAAGGAGGACACAAATAACCTCCCAGATATGTCGGGGAACATAGGGTCTCATGAGAGGGAGGAACTGAATGAAATTAGTATTTGTAGGGAAATGGTGTTCGGAAAATTGACGGGATTGAACACCGATAAATCCTCAGGGCCTGATAATCTACATCCTAGGGCACTTAAGGATGTGGCCCTAGAAATCGTAGATGCATTGCTGGTCATCTTCCAAAATTCTATAGATTCTGGAACAGTTCCCATGGATTGGAGGGTAGCTAATGTAACCCCACTATTCAAAAAGGGTGGTAGAGAGAAAACAGGGAATTATAGACCGGTAACCCTGACATCGATAGTGGGGAAAATGCTCGAGTCCATTATAAAAGATGTAATAGCAGAGCACTTGGAAAACAGTGACAGGATCGGACAAAGTCAACATGGATTTACCAAAGATAAATCGTGCTTGACTAATCTACTGGAATTTTTTGAGGATGTAACTGGTAGAATAGATAAGGGAGAACCAGTGGATGTGGTGTTTTTGGACTTTCAGAAGGCTTTCAATAAGGTCCCGCATAAGAGATTAGTGTGTAAAGTTAAAGCACATGGGATTGGGGACAAGGTACTGACTTGGATAGAGAACTGGTTGGCAGACAGGAAGCAAAGAGTTGGAATAATTTGGATCTTTCTCCAAGCAGCAGGCAGTGACTAATGGGGTACTGCAGGGATCGGTGCTAGGACCCCGGCTATTCACAATATATATTAATGATCTAGACGAGGGAACTAGATGTAATATCTCCAAGTTTGCAGATGACACAAAGCTGGGTGGGCGTGTGTGCTGTGAGGAGGATGCCGAGAAACTCCAGTATGATTTGGATAGGTTTGGTGATTGGACAGAAGCATGGCAGATGCAGTATAATGTGGATAAATGCGAGGTTATCCACTTTGGTGGCAAAAACAGGAAGGCAGATTATTATCTGAACGGCAATAGATTGGGAGAAGGGGAAGTGCAATGAGACCTGGGTGTCCTTGTGCCCCAGTCGCTGAAGGTAAGCATGCAGGTGCAGCAGGCGGTTAAGAATGCAAATGGTATGTTGGCCTTCACAGCGAGAGGATTCGAGTACAGGAGCAAGGATGTCTTGCTGCAGTTGAGCAGGGCCTTGGTGAGAGCACACCTTCAGTATTGTGTGCAGTTTTGGTCACCTTATCTGAGGAAGGATGTTCTTACTATTATGTCCGTGTATAATTGAGACACGGACTGCAGGAGTTGATTATAACAAGTCTTTACTGAATGGAGACAACCTGGAAACTGAAACTACAGAAGCCTGCTAGGGCCTTTTATACAGGGGTGGTCACTGCCGATACTGCAGGCTGAGACCAGTTATTCCCTTAAAGGTACATACACAACAATTCCTCCCCTTTTAGATAAACAGTCCATATAATTCATTTAACAACTAAATAATAACTAATTACAATTACAATTACGGTTGCTAGATACATTGGTTGAAGTTAAGCAATTATAATTCAGTCTTTGAGGAGGCTTCCTGATTCTGTCTGGATAACGCCTCTTTGGGATATCAGGTTCTTCTGGCAAGGTTCAGTCGGGATCAATGTCGTTGTTTGGTTCGTCTGCTTCCAATATCACCGATTCTGCGGTGGATGCAATTGGTACTTCGGTTTCATCGCCAGGTGTATCGGATCGTGGTGTGGAGTTGCCGTTTTCCAGTGACTCTAGAATCTGGTCAGCATGGCGTCTTACAATGCTCTCTCCAACATCCACGGTATATATTAGAGGTCCTTGCCGTGTACAGATCGTTCCTGGCTGCCATTTCTCTGTGCGGTAGTCCCGGGCCAAAACTGGTTGACCTAACTTAAAACTCCTGGTCGGCCTTTCATTCATATTCTGAAAGTGCCTGTTTCCACATCTCTTCTGACGTTTGGCTTAACCAAATCCAAGCGGCATCGTAGTCTTCGATTGAAGAACATCATGCTGGAGTTTGGTTGGTAACCGCATGTGTCGCATTCCGGTAGGCAAACAAGAAGTTATCCACCTTGTGTTGTAGGGGTATATCTTCATTACACATTGCCTTGATAGCCTTCTTGAATGTTTGAACAAACCTCTCGGCCAATCCATTAGTGGCTGGATGATATGGGGCGGATGTGTAATGCTTAACACCATTGTTCTTTAAGAACCTCCGGAACTCTTCAGACACAAACTGTGGTCCATTGTCAGAGCAAATCTGTTCAGGCAGCCTATTTCTGACGAATATGGTTCGTAAGACTGTGATAGTTTTTTCTGTGGTGGTTGAGGACATTTTTATTACCTCTGGCCACTTTGAATGTGCATCCACCGCAATTAAAAACATCGAGTCCATAAAGGGACCAGCAAAATCAATGTGCACCCTTTGCCATGGAGATGAGGGCCACTCCCATGGATGCAGAGGGGCTTGTGGTGGGGCGTTTTGGACCTTCTGGCATCCTGTACAGCTCTTGGTCATCTCTTCGATTTCTCTATCGATTCCCGGCCACCACACAAACGCTCTGGCTAAGTTCTTCATTTTTACCCCTCCCAGATGACCCTCATGAAGCTCATTGAGCACTCTATCCTTCAATTTGGGTGGAATTACTACTCTGGATCCACACATCAAGGTTCCTTTGCACACTGACAGCTGTTCGCTTCTCAGCGAGAATGCTGGCAGCAGTGGTTCGCCATGTGCTGGCCATCCCTTTACTGTTAAATCATAGACCCAGGAGAGTGTCGGGTCATTTCGTGTTTCCTTTTCTATGTTTGCATTCGTCACAGGGAGACATTCGACGATAGTCGAGTGGAATAACTCCACTGGATTCACTGCCAGTTCTTCTTCCACCATCGGCAACGGTAGGCGCGACAATCCATCAGCATTCCCATGCTGTTTAGTTCCTTTGTACTCGATGTCATATTGGTGTGCCCCTAGGAAAAGGGACCACCTCTGTAGCCGTGGTGCCGTCATTATCGGTACGCCCTTCTGAGGGTTGAAAATGGAGACGAGAGGTTGATGATCAGTTAGTAGAGTAAATTTCTGACCGTGCAGGTAGTGATTGAACTTCTTCACCCCCCACACCAGGCTGAGGGCCTCTCTGTCAATCTGGGCATAGTTACGCTCGGCTGAAGTTAACGAGCGTGACGCAAAAGCTATCGGCGCCTCTGAACCATCAAGGAATTTATGCGACAGTACCGCCCCAATGCCGTAGGGAGACGCATCACACGCCAGTCTTATCGTTAGTGATGGGTTGTAGTGAGCCAATACTTCTCTTGAAGTGATTAGGTCCTTACTCTTCTGAAAGGCCACCTTACATTCATCGCTCCATTTCCATGCTACTCCCGTTCGTAGTAGGGCGTTCAGTGGATGAAGAATTGTGGACAAATTCGGCAAAAACTTATGGTAGTAATTCACCAATCCGAGGAATGACCTCAGTTGCGACACATTTTCAGGCGCTGGAGCCTTAACTACCGCTTCAATTTTGTCAGGGGACTTATGCAACCCCTCTTCATCAATCACGTGGCCACAATACGATATCTGTTTCTTAAAAAAGTCGCACTTGGGGCGATTGGCTCGTAGCCCATGTTCACGTAGTCTAGTGAGCACCTGCTCTAGGTTGGCAAGGTGTTCACTGTCATCTTCACCTGTCACTAGGATGTCGTCCAAGTAACACTGAGTCCCCGGAATCCCTTGCAGGACTTGTTCCATCGCTCTTTGCCATATCGCCGGAGCTGATGCTACTCCGAATACCAGTCGATTATACTGGTAAAGACCTTTGTGAGTGTTTATCGTGAGATACTTCCTAGAGGATTCTTCAACCTCCATCTGCAAATATGCTTGTGCTAGGTCAATTTTTGTAAAACGCTCCAGATAGTGAGATGAAGATATCTTCTATCCTTGGAAGAGGATATTGTACTGTGTGAAGGACTGGGTTCACCGTCACCTTGAAGTCCCCACAGATGCGAACCTTCCTTGGCTCCTCAGACTTATTGTTTAATGTTTTCTTCATGACAGGAATGATGGGTGTCACCCACTCACTCCAGTCTACCTTAGATAACACGCCTGCATTCTCCAGATTCTCCAGCTCTGCCTCGACGGCTGGGCAAATTGCATATGGTACCGGTCTTGCTTTGAAAAACTTGGGAATTGCATTCTCCTCTATTTTTATCGAGGCGGTTACGCCTTTAAGAGTGCCCAGTTCTTGTTGAAATACCTCTTTGGCGTCAGCTAAGATTGTTGTCAATCGTCCAGGAGTGACGTCGTCATCCTTTTTACCAGCCACCGTCAGTGCCTGAATGGAGTGCCAGTCTAAACTTATCTTTCTGATCCATTCACGTCCCAATAACGGTGGTCCACCATCTTGCAGAATGTAGAGATACAATTTCCGTATTTTCTTGCCGTTGTATTCGACAGGCACCCTTATTTTTCCTCTGGGGTATACTTTTTGCCCCATATATGTCCTCAAGACAATGGATGTCTCTCTCAAGGGTATGTGTGAGAATAGCCGCTCGTAGTCTCGTCGATTCATGACGGTTAGAGCTGATCCTGTATCCTATTCCATTTTGACTTGGGACCCTGCTATCGTGAGGGTGACCCAAATGGTTCGGTGATCCTCTTTTGCGATTACATTGTGAAGTTTGAGACAGCTTAGTCTCTTGTTCCCGGATTCACTATCGCTCATCTGGTCTTCGGAACTACTGTCCGTCATCTTTTGTACTTTCCTGTACGGTTCATTAGTAGCCTTTTTGTTGTCGTTGGTCTTCTTCCAAGACCTGCAAACTCGTGCAATGTGTCCCATCTTTCCGCATTGCCTGCATATTTTGTCCTTGGACCAGCAGTCCTTCTGGTCATGGTTTTTTCTGCCGCAGCGATAACATTTTGCAAATCCCCGTGTCATTTCATGGGTGCCGTATTCCTGTGGCTTTTGTTGTATTTCTGCAGCTCCCCTTGCTGCTGCTTTGTACGATACTGCCACGCTGAAAGCCTTATCTAGCGTCAGTTCTTTCTCTGAGAGTAACCGCTTCTGGGTTCCTTCACTCGGGAGTCCACAGACAAATTTGTCCCGTAAGGCATCTGCCAGTCCTGCTCCGAACTGGCAGTGCTTTGATAGCTTGCCTGGTTCTGTAAGGTAATCAGCATTGCTCTCATTTTTATGCTGATTTCTCCTGTGGAATTTAAATCTTTCTGCTATCAGCAGCGGTGTAGGATTTATGTGACGGTGCCAGTCAGTCCCTTTCCTAACCTCTAGATGGCACCTTCACTTGCTTGTGTCTTTGTTAATTGTTCCTAGCCCTGTGTTAGTTCTTATCGGCCTGTTAGCTGTTCATGGGTTTCACCTGGTTTCTTGGTATATAAGTTCTGTTGTTGCTTCACTCTTTGCTCAGTCCTCACTAGGGTGAACCAGGGAGTTAGTCTTGACAATGTTCCTTGTCTTGACTAGGTGCTCTGTGTGACTAGCCTTTTCTCTATGGCAGCTTGCCTTCACAAGCTGGCTGCCATAGTTCTCTCGAGTTATGTATCTAAGTCTGTGTTCTTGTTTCTGGATTTAAGATGTTCTTAAGTCTGTTGTTCTGTTAAGTTGCTTGTCTTGGTAAGGTGCTGTTTGGACAAGCGTGTTGCTATGTGGGAGCCGTTGGGATCTTGTCTTGAGCTTTGCATTGATAAGCCGATTACCCTTGGGGTAGCTTGTCTGGAGTTGTGCCTCGGCAAGCCGTTGGCCCCTTGTGGCAGCTTGTCGCAAGCTCAGTATAGACAAGTGGGCTTCCTCATGGAAGCTGTCCGGAGTTCCTATCTTGACTAGCTGTCTCGTAACTTGTCTCTAGTTCTTATGTATGCTTGTTGTGTTTCTGTCTCGAGTTCTCTTGTCTCTAGTTTTTATGTATATTGCTGTGTCCCTTGTGTTAATCTAGTTATGTGTAAATCTAGTAAAGTTCAAACAAAGTACGGTATGTGTCTCTTGTCTGGTTTCTGCACTTGGGTCCAGAACCTACCTCGCCCGGAGAGCACGGCCTCGTATTTATACGGCCCCGTGGCTCCGCAACCCTGACAATTTAGGTGTTCCTGTAGGATAGCAACAATTTCGTTAAAACTCTTCGCCTTCAGTTTGGCTGGAGTAATCAGGTCCCGCAATAGGCCATACGTTCTTGCGCCCATTAAATTTAGCAATACCGATGCCTTTTTCTCATCGGCTATTTCGTTTGCCTCACAATATACCTCGACTCTTTCCACATACGTGGTCCAGTCTTCCATTGCATTATCGAAGGCAGTGATATCGCCAGTCTTTGGCCTCTTGAAAATCTAAGATGGCGCCTCCCGCGCTTTGCCTTCGTCCCCGATGGATCAAAATGGCGCCTCCCACGCTTTTCCTTCTTCCCCGCCGAGTTAAGATGGCGCCTCCCGCGCTTTCCCGCCGCTGCCGCTGCTGCCCACGCTGTTGCTGGCGATTATATTTATTTTCCTATCGCGCTTCAATATTTGCTCCATTAATTGAAGAACCGTTCCCGTCGTGAAGCGGACCCTTTGGGACACTTCCCTCCCTCTTCTTATGTCCGAACGCTGCCCGGCTTCGAAGCATCGGCCGCGCCCTGTGTGCTCCACCCTCTCTCTCTCTCTTTGCTTCCCGACTCGCTGCCCGGCCCCGTTGCAGAGCCACCCGATCGAGCTGTAGCCCGCCGCAGCCCAGGAAGGATCAGAGCACTACCTGCCACCAGCCCGATTAGCTGGGAAACCACAGACTGGAGAACCAAGCCTGGCTCTCGACAGTCTCTCCTGCACTTTTCAGTTCGATGATTTGGAGGGCAGTTGCCCACGGTCGACCCCCATTTCTCGAGTTTCTTTGGATTATTTTTTTTCTTTCTTCTGGCTTCGACCTTCAATAACATCGTCTGAGGTGCTGCCGAGTTGCAGGTAAGTTCGTTTCTTACTCGTCGCCAGTATTATGTCCGTGTATAATTGAGACACGGACTGCAGGAGTTGATTATAACAAGTCTTTACTGAATGGAGACAACCTGGAAACTGAAACTACAGAAGCCTGCTAGGGCCTTTTATACAGGGGTGGTTACTGCCGGTACTGCAGTCTGAGACCAGTTATTCCCTTAAAGGTACATACACAACACTTACCATGAAGGGAGTGCAGCGAAGATTCACCAGACCAATACCTGGATGGCAGGAATGACGTATGAGGAGAGATTGGGTTGATTGGGCTTATATTCGCTGGAGTTTAGAAGAAAGAGAGGGAATCTCATTGAAACTTATAAAATTCTAACAGGACTAGACAGACTAGATGCAGGAAGGATGTTCCCGATGGCGGGGGAGTCCAGAACCAGGGGTCACAGTCTAAAGATAAGGGGTAAGCCATTTAGGACAGAGATGAGGAGGAATTTCTTCACCCAGAGAGTGGTAAACCTGTGGGATTCTCTACCACAGAAGGCAGTTGAGGCCAATTCATTAAATATATTCAAGAAGGAGTTAGGTATATTTCTTAAGGCTAAAGGGATCAAGGGATATGGTGCGAAAGCAGGGACAAGGTACTGAGTTTGGATGATCAGCCATGATCTCATTAAATGGCAGAGCAGGCTCGAGGGGCCGAATAGACTACTCCTGCTCCTATCTTCTATGTTTCTATGCTGCAGAGTCTGATTGTAGAGCAGGTCTCTCAAAAACACTGTTCACTTGATGGCGGCGAGCGTCCCTCCCAGGTGTGGCCCATCAACCTGGAAGCCTCTGGTGCTCCCCCTGGTCCTCCTCCTCCTCCTCCTCCTGTTGCTCCTGAGCTTGACCCTCCAGCACAATTGCTGGTGGTAATGGCTAGTCTGTCATGACCGCCAGCATGCAGCAAATCACCACGAATGTGGACAACTTCTCAGCCGAGTACTGCAGGGCACTTCCTGACTGGTCAAGGCATCTAAACCTCTGCTTGAGGACCCCGACGGTCTGCTCAATGATATTCCTGGTGGCTGAGTGGCTCCCATTGTATGAGTGCTCAGCTGGTATCTGGGGGATTTCTCAGGGTAGTCATGAACCATGGCATCAGAGGGTATCCCCTGACACCTAGTAGCAAGCCATGAACATTGCATTAGGGCTCAAAGATCTGTGGGACAGGTGACTGTCTCATTATAAATACTTCGTGGCAGCTCCCTGGATAGCAGGCATTCACCTGCATGATGCGCTGCTGGTGTTCTTGGACAAGCTGCACATTGAGGGCCTTCCTGTTCCTGAACACCTCCGAGTTTAAATGAGGGGCTCACATGGCCACATGTGTACAGTCAGTGGCTCCCTGGACCATGGGGTATCCCGCAATCCTGTTGAATCCTAGAGGTCTCTGCCTCTGGTCTTCTCTGGCAATAGGGAATAATATGTGGTCATTCTTCAGTGTGTATAGAGCCACAGAGACCTCCCTTATGAAGAAGTGAGATGTAACTTATATCACCTGTGGCAGCCTGGAATGTTCCAGTAGCATAATCGTTGAATGCTACTGTGACCTTGACTGCCACAGGCAATGCAGCCCTGGCTGTGGTGAGATATCTGAGACTTCCTACCACGAGACCACAATTTGTTAATGACCTCCTTGGTAAAGTGCAGCCTCCTCATGCACTGGTCTTGGGTCATGTGAATATAGGAGTACTGCTCTGTGAATACCCTCCTGCTGAGAGCCCCCCTCTTCATCATGTCCCTCCTGTTCCTCTGTCCTGCAGCAGCTGGTGCTGCTCTGCCAAGCCTCATCTCCTCCTCCAATTTCATCATGCAGAGCTAGGGGGGCCACTATCAAGATGCCCATGGCCAACCATTCCTTTTCTTCTGGTGACTCAGCTCAATATTCCGGGGTATAGAATCTTCAAGCGAGACAGAGGGGGGTGTAAAAGAGGAGGGGGTGTCGCATTATTAATCAAGGAGTCAATTACTGCTGTAAGGAGGGATGATATCTTAGCAGGTTCCTCTAATGAGGCCATATGGGTAAAACTTAAAAACAAAAAGGGGGCAAGCACTTTGCTGGGAGTGTACTATAGACCCTCAAACAGTCAGGGGGAGATAGAGGAGCAGATATGTAGGCAAATCTCAGAGAAGTGTAGAAATAATAGGGTAATAATAGTAGGGGATTTCAACTTCCCCAATATTAACTGGGATAGTCAGAGTGTGAAAGGCTTAGAGGGTGCAGAATTCTTAAAGTGCATCCAGGAGAGCTTTATGAGCCAGCATGTAGAAAGTCCTACAAGAGAGGGGGCGGTACTGGATCTAATTCTAGGGAATGTAGCCGGGCAAGTGGTAGAAGTGTCAGTAGGAGAGCATTTTGGTGACAGTGACCATAATTCGGTGAGATTTAAGGTAGTCATGCAAAAGGACAAAGATGGACAAGAAATAAAGGTTCTAAATTGGGGGAAGGCTGATTTTAATATGATAAGGCAGGATCTGGCCAAAGTGGACTGGGATCAGCTACTTGTAGTAAAATCCATATCAGAGCAGTGGGAGTCTTTCAGAAAGGAAATAGAGAGAGTACAACGCCAACATGTTCCCGTAAAGGTCAAGGGTGGGACCAACAAGCCCAGGGAACCCTGGATGTCAAGAGATATACAAGAATGGATTAGGAAAAAAAAGGGAGGCTTTTGGCAGATACAAAGGACTAAAAACAGTGGAAGCCCTAGAGGAGTATAGAAAGTGCAGCGGGGTATTAGAAAGAAATTAGGAGAGCGAAGAGGGGGCATGAAAAAACATTGGCTGGCAAAATAAAGGAAAATCCCAAGGTGTTTTATAAGTATATTAAGGGCAAGAGGATAACCAGGGAAAGAGTAGGGGCCATTAGGGACCAAAGTGGCAATCTGTGTGTAGAGCTGGAAGATGTGGGTGACGTTTTAAATGAATATTTTGCATCTGTGTTCACTATGGAGAAGGACGATGTAGGCATAGAAATCAGGCAGGGAGATGGTGATATACTTGAACAAATTAGTATTGAGAGGGAGGAGGTACTAGCGGTTTTAGCGGGCTTAAAAGTGGATAAATCCCCAGGCCCAGACAAGATGTATCCCAGGCTGCTGTATGAGGCAACGGAGGAGATTGCAGGGGCTCTGACACAAATTTTCAGAACCTCTCTGGCCACAGGGGAGGTTCCAGAGGACTGGAGGACAGGTAACGTAGTACCGTTATTCAGGAAGGGTAGTATGGATAAACCAGGGAGTTATAGGCCAGCGAGCCTAACATCAGTGGTAGGGAAATTATTGGAAAAAATTCTGAGGGACAGAATTAGTCTCCACTTGGCGAGGCAAGGATTAATCAAAGATAGTCAGCATGGCTTTGTCAGGGGGAGATCATCTCTAACCAATTTGATTGAATTTTTTGAAGGTGACTAGATGTGTGGATGAGGGTAGTGCAGTTGATGTAGTCTACATGGACTTCAGTAAGGCATTTGACAAAGTCCCGCATGGGAGACTGATCAAGAAGGTAAGAGCCCATGGGATCCAGGGCAATTTGGCACATTGGATCCAAAATTGGCTTAGTGGCAGGAGGCAGAGGGTGATGGTCGAAGGTTGTTTTTGTGACTGGAAGCCTGTGTCCAGTGGTGTACCGCAGGGATCGGTGCTGGGTCCTTTGCTGTTTGTAGTGTACACTAATGATTTAGATATGAATGTAGGAGGTATGATCAGTAAGTTCGCAGATGACACGAAAATTGGTGGAATGGTAAATAGCGAGAAGGGAAGCCTCAGGCTACAGGACGATATAGATGGGTTGGTCAGATGGGCAGAACAGTAGCAAATGGAATTTAACCCTGAAAAGAGTGAGGTGATGCATTTTGGGAGGATTAACAAGGCAAGGGAATACACAATGAATGGTAGGACCCTAGGAAGGACAGAGGGTCAGAGGGACCTTGGTGTGCATGTATATAGATCCCTGAAGGCAGCAGGACAGGTAGATAAGGTGGTTAAAAAGGCATATGGGATACTTGCCTTCATTAGCCGAGGCATAGAATATAAGAGCAGGGAGGTTATGATGGAGCTGTACAAAACGCTAGTTAGGCCACAGCTGGAATATTGTGTGCAGTTCTGGTCGCCACACTATAGGAAGGATGTGATTGCATTGGAGAGGGTGCAGAGGAGATTCACAAGGATGTTACCTGGGCTGGAGTGCTTCAGCTATGAAGAGAGACTGGACAGGCTGGGGTTGTTTTCCTTAGAGCAGAGAAGGCTGAGGGGGGACCTGATTGAGGTGTACAAAATTATGAGGGGCATAGATAGGGTAGATGGAAAGGAACTTTTCCCCTAAGTAGAGGGGTCAATAACCAGGGGGCATAGTTTCAAGGTAAGGGGCAGGAGGTTTAGAGGGAATTTGAGTAAAAAGTTTTTCACCCAAAGGGTGGTTGGAATCTGGAAGTCACTGCCTGAAAGGATGGTAGAGGCAGGAACCCTCACAACATTCAAGAAGCATTTAGATGAGCACTTGAAATGCCATAGCATACAAGGCTACGGACCAAGTGCTGGAAAATGTGATTAGAATAGATAGGGCTTGATGGCCGGCACGGACACAATGGGCTGAAGGGCCTCTTTCTGTGCTGTATAACTCTGTGGCCTCAATTTTCATTGGGCCATGAGGCGGGCTTTTAGGCATGCAGGGGGTTAAAATCACAAAACTTAGGGGTCGCAACCCCCCCTGCCTGGTTCCCGCCTCCATGCCATTTTAACCTAGGTGTGTCTGATTGACCCGAATCAATCCCACCTGCAACAGGCGGGACTGGTCTTTAGGGCCCTTACACAGCACTGATTGGCCTTTATAATCCCATTTTAACAGGCCCTTGCCTGTTTAACCCTTTTCCCACGTAAAACGCGCCTGGTGGGGATGACACCTGTGAAACCTGGCGTGAACACTATTGGCTTGCTGACTATCAGTTGCAGGTCCAACATTATTGAGGATATTTGATCAGTCATCATTTGCAGGTGGCAGGACTTTGTTGTCTCAGGTGTGGGGGAACTCTTAGAAGGCATAACCACAGCTGTGGAAGTTTGGAGCCTGACAACCATCTACAGTGTGACCTCCTGGGAAACCGCTCTCGCCACCCTTACTCAGCGCTTCCTCAGCTGAGGCACCTACCAGAAGCATGGGATGCCTTTTTTTCCTTCCCCTCTTGGCATTAGAGGACCTCCAGGCCCATTCGCGAAATGACACATGCCACAACTGCAGAAGTTGCCATCGTAAATTTTATTTACAATAACCTACTGATGGCATTTTTAAAATAAACACAACATTTCACCCAAGTGACTACCCTTGTGACTATTTGTGCTTTATTTTCCTCTTACGCGTGCTCCTACGTAGTGGTTCCCCTGTGGCTTCAGCAGATGTGGAGGCCCCTTGCTCGCTTTCCTGCTGCTCCTGTCTCGACACCTTTGGTGGGCGTCCTCTGGGATGGCGAGCCTGTGAGGGCTCGTCAGCAGTCTGCTGCTCCTGTTGCTGTGCAGGGGTTGAGACCTCTATCTCCGTTGGGTGTGTAGTCCGGCGGGGCTCTGACCGAGGGCTCTGCAGTGGCATGGAAGTGTAGCGCTTGGAGAGGAGCCCCCACTTCCTTGAGGGCTGCCACCAACCTCCCTCTCATGAGACAGGTCCCCCAAAGTGCCTTCAAGTGGCTTGAGAGCACCTTGCTGCACATCAGGGGGGCTATGGGGACCTGTATCTACAATGGCAGTCCTACTCAGAAGGACTTCCATGAAGGTCTGGTTTCTCTGTTCAATAGATGCCCATCGCTCCTCAAGAGATGTCATTCTATTCTGAACACTCACCATGTTTTCCATACCCTGGCGACTAACCTCCTCCATGGCCGTAGCCCTCCTCTCCTCTACTGTAGCCAGCCTTACCATGGAGGCAGCAATCATTTCCACGTAGGTAGCCATCCTTTCCGTGTTGATGCGTTCATGCGCCAATGACTCCACAAAGGCTCTGCTTATGTTCGCAATGGACTCCTCCATTCACTCCACACTCGCAGTGACCCTAGAGACAAAACCTGCCAGAGCCTCCTGCATCTGTGCCTGGAGTTCCATCACCTCTGATCTTACGGATGGACCCAGAGGCAGAGGGTCGACATGCAGCTGAGCTGAGCTGGCAGAGTCCTGCGCCCTCCGACAAGGACTCTCCACTGCTGTCCCTGTCTCCACAATCTGCTGATGCTCACTTGTGAGCTATGATACACCAGGTGACAACTCTACTCTATGTCCCGAAGGTCCCTGCGCTGGTGCTGGGTGCACTTATTTCTGATGACACTGCGCCCTCAGAGGTTGCAGATTCCTCTGAGGAGTCCGGCTGCTCAGGCTCTTCACCTGCACCGTGGGGATGGGGGCTCTCGATGGTCCTGTGGGGGAGTCGAGGAAAAAGTTAGAGATGTGATGCCAAGGTTACATGCACATTGCATTTTGCAGATGATCATAAGTCCATATGATGTAGCTTCAGAATCATTATCAGCGACTCATGCAATGCCAATGAGAGAGATGGAAAACTATTCTGTCACCAGCTTGCGGGGATGCTCCTGCCTGTCCTTCCCCAACGTCCACATCTCAGTCAGCCCCGGCAATCTCCAGGACGCCCTCCCAGGGGGTGAGCTGGGCTAATAAGGGCGGCCCTCCTCCTGTCCTTGCTCGCTCTCTCCTGTTGTGAGCTCTCTTTTCCTGCAATGAGGGAGACAAGTGGAGGTTGAGTGAGAATGAAGGAGTGAGTGCAGAGATTGCATAACATAGATACTTAGAAGGTGACAAAGATGGAGTGAGGTTACAGTACCAAGGGCCCTCCCTGTGTGTTGTCAGTTGTGTTCAAAGCATCAGAGTGAGAGGGAGTGTGAGGGCTGCATGGTGGCATAGTTCTGTGAATGTGAGCATAGAGAGAAGAAATGGGTAAGGGTGCATGGATGTGAGTGTCTAGTGGGATGTGCAGGAAGAGATTGCTAAAGCTGAGTGCTGGTGAGGAAAGGCAATGGGGATCAGATTGAGGGTGATGGAAACATCATACAGTACTTACTTTTCCAGTGCGAAGAAGGTCATGGAATCTTTTCCTGCACTACAACCACGTTCTTCGTGTTAGCCCCAAGGAGTTGACTTGACCTGCCACCTCTAGCCACACAGCCTTGGTCTGGCTGGGAAGCCTCTTCCTCCCTGAAGAAGGGAAGAGCACCTCCCTGTGGGCCCTAGGTGTAGTGAAGCCTCATCAAATTTGGGTGCAGATCTGGCCCACCCGCTGGCCATTCCTCCTGCAGGCTCCTGTGCCATCTTAATGTTGAAGGTTGGAAGCCTGCAGAGGAAGCAAGGCTTGCTGTGGACCTTAAAAGCAGCAGCAATGATGACATCATATTCTGCGACTTTCTGACTGGAAATACTCAATTGCCAAGGCTTCCCACATGCTGGAAATCAATTGGCCAATTGTGTTAAAATTGCATCAGTCTCACAGACCCATTTACAATCGTGTTGGAATCATTAAATTCGGGGAAACCGCCAATTCCCTGCACCTGAACGAAAATCGACCCCTATGACTCCTGTAAGGTGTCCAATTAGGTAGAGTAGCATAGCACTCACTCTTTTTAGGTGAAGTCCTGAGAGAATATTCGGGTAAAATGTTGATAGTGTTGGTGAAGTCTTGACAAAGTGTCCTAGAATGTCTCCCGATGTGTTTTAAAAGTCCTCTTCAAGACACTTTGTAGTCAGTCGATATCAATCAGCAAGTAAACATTGAAAGCCTGAAGGGATAATTACTAGTCCTAGCCCCTTTAGGGCTACCCCGGATCAAGCGTATTCCTCAGACGTTCACTTTCAACTAAAGTTTGATGTAGCCGAAGCCTAAAGACGCTTAATTGGGTCTAAAGGTCTGGACTACCTCTCTCTAAAGGAAAGGAACAACCTGAAAATGTTACCGTCCTTCAGATAGCACTTTTAATAAGCTTAGCTAGACTGTAACATTCCGGATATTATGAGGGTCCAGAAAACTCCCCCAGAATTCTGCAACTCCTCGCCAAAGAGCGTACAGAGATTGAGTTTGCGAGTTTGATACAGAAGTATTATGTGAGACAATTCTAAAAATATATAGATTTATTAAAGAACTGACATATAATTTACAGTTGATGAGTCAATCGCAACATTAACAGTTCCAAAAAAGAAAGCTTACAATTCTATTATCAGAGAACCTACTCTCAAATCTTAACTTCGCCACAGTTTTATAGTTCTTAGTTTTCTACAGGATATCCACCAAAATCACCAAGATCCCTGAGGTACAAAGAGTTGGAGACTTACAGAGCCACCTCTGAAGCTGAGAATCACTTTGCCCCTTTAAAGCGAGTCTACTATCCCATTTGAGAGTTCAATATTTATACCCTTTTCCAGTGGTATTTCCTTTAAGGTTTTCTGCTGATGTAAGCTAATTATCTCTAGTCATTTTTCTGCTGATCCCTGCAATTCTTACAGTTAACTCAGCTGGTAGCAGTACAGAACCATGTCTCTCCTCTAGGTGTTCTAAGCTTATCATAAAAAATGGTGTAACAGCAGGTGCGCTTTGCATGGTATCATTTTTACGAAGGCAGATGTTTGTTACTTTTATGTGCTTCTTTACGAGGTGTAAATTAGAACACCTTGTACTGGGTAACTATTGTCTTGTTCCCAAAGGTTCAGACTGTCAGGAGCCTTTAACCTTCTGTTTCAATAAGGTTATTGATTCAGTGTCAACAACTATCTTATCTCAATAGCCAGAATGCTATCACAGCTTTTTCATCGTTCGGTTTCTAGATTTCCAGACCCAGTTTGTCATGTTTTAATAAGGCCAGAATTCTTTCATAGAATGGTGTATTTTTCTGAATAGGTTTTATGGCCTATTCCGTCACAAGCCGAGTATGGGTCGAAGAAGCACTCAAAATATTCAGCAAGGACTTATTTATTCCTGTTCAGCTGGCCGCTGTTAGGAGAGTTTGTTCAATTTAGCGTTATCTACCAGAATGTCGTGCAGCCTCTTTACTGAGCACTAGCAGGCAATTTAATTGTCAACCAGCCCCCTAATGATCCTCTGGGTGGCATTTCCTAGCACTGGCTTCAACTCCTATACCAAGGTGGCATCTTGCACTAAACACGGGTTAAACCGGCATTACACCTCAAGACCCCATCTTGGCCACCTCTTTACCTGTATAGGGCCTAAAGTATTCAGCCAAAATCACCCCTGCCTGTCTGTACCAAGATTCATAACAGTAGAAGGCCCTGTAGCTCTATGCACTTAGTTCATTTTGGGAGCAGCCAGACAGATTGCATAGCCTTTACTGATTCTGTAATATCCCATGCTCCTATGATGATGTACTTCATATCAGAGATTGGCCCTGAAATTAGATCAGGGGCTTGCTGCCCGTGCAAGCCCCCGATCTGCACTCACCCTGCGCGCCGACATCTGAAGCCCGGGCCTGCTCGCATTTCCTCTCACTGGCCCGGTTCAGCTGTCGGCGCGCTGTGCTAACCTGATCCAGCGGCGTAGTTAGTGCGATGTGCCGGCTGGGATCAGGTGAGCACTGTGCAGCAAATCAGGGGAGGGGAAACTCATTCATGAGTTTGACAGTAAGAGCTGTCAAACTCATGAAAACTACGGGGGCCCAAAACACTATTTAAACTTTAAATAATAATTTAAAAAACATCCCAATCATTAAATTAAGTATAAATAAGTTTTAAAAAATAATTTAAACAATATTTTTTTTTTTGAGAAAAATAAATTTTTAATAAAAAGGGTCTAAAACTAAACTTACCTTATTGTAGATTCTTTAAAATAATAAACCTGTGGAAAAAAAAATTCTAAATTGCACTAAAACACCACTTACCTGTAAAAATAAATACTTACGTGTGCTTTTTACAAGCGTAAAGACCGGAGACCTTTACACATGCGCAAATCCCCCAAAACAGAGGAAATCCAAGACGCACGCACTGCCCCCTACAGCGCACGCGCTAGCCTCTTCACCTCTTGGGTTAGAGGAGAGGAAATGCCGGTTTTCAGCGCATGCGCTGTGCATGCTGAAAACCGGCATTTCCTCCGGCCAGACGCGTGAGCACCCCTTCCGTACTCACGCGTTTGGGGAGGAATTACTGCCCCATTATTAACAACATTGAAGAGCTGTGTCTGGGCTGTTAGTTTTGCTTGTTGCACTTGACAGGCACACAGGAGCTGCTATAGTTGCATCTTATTCCATATCCGTTCACAACATCTACCCTCTCCTGCCTGTGTGCTTGCACTGCTCTCCCAGATATTAGAGTTGGAAACTTCCTTCCCTGCATGTCTGCAGGAGTTCAAATATGGGAATGAACCATCAGCTGCTGAATTAGTGCTGGAGCATGCGCTGCTCTCGGGAAATCTAACTTGTATTAATGTCCCAGTACAATTCCTTTTAGTCTTTTTCTGCTTATGGCAGCTGCCAGGATCAAATTTGAGACTTCTGTCCTGCTACAGTTGTTTCCAACTGCTTATTTTTGTTAAATAGTGAAACAAAAGCACTGAAATGGGCATTTAGTTACAGAGTTCTTTAGTTTCAGAGCCATTTCTTTAACAGGGCAATCCCAAATCTGTAGATTGTGCCATTTTTTCATAGACCTAGGACCATTGTTGTGAGGTTTCCACATTGCAAAAACTGGATGCCCATCTTTAGATTTGAACTGCAGCTATCTGAAAGAAAGAAAGACATGCATTTAGATTGCACCGTTCACAGCCTCAGAATGTCCCAAAGCACTTTACAGCCAATGAAGTGCTTTTTGAAGTGGAGTCACTGTTGTAATGTGGGAAATGCGGCAGCAAGCTCCCACAAACAGCAACGTGATAATGACCAGATGATCTGTTTATTTAGTGTTGTTGGTTGAGGGATAAATATTGGCCAGGACATGGGGAGAACTCCTCTGCTCTTCTTCGAATAGTGCCATAGGATCTTTTACGTCCAACTGAGAGGGCAGACGGGGCCTTGGTTTAACGTCTCATCCGATAGACGGCAGCTCCGACAGTGCAGCACTCCCCTCAGTACTGCACTGGAGTGTCAGCCTAGATGTTTGAGCTCAAGTCTTTGGAGTGGGAACCCGGAACGCAGCTTTGGGGGAGGGGGAGGGGGAGGGAGAAATTTGCCATCTGTCAGTAATTTTTGTATTAATTTGCCACAGTGCAAGAAATGCAATACCAGATGTAAAGTCAGAGTTTGGTCTGAGATTGATCCCGTTTATGAAATGGATTTAAAACAGTGGGAATGGTTTTCTATCAGCAGGCAAACCAATCCACTACTGAGGAGGTGCGTCCAACAAATTGTAACTACATTCCATTATTTGAACAGTTAAGTGGTGTGCACACATGGACATGTAGGAGTAAGTGAAAGAGGAGGTAGTTGAGATACTGGATGGGGTAAAAATTGATAAGGAGGAGGTACTAGAAAGGCTGGCTGTTCTTAAAGTAGATAAGTCACCAGGACCGGACGGGATGCATCCTAGGATGCTGAGGGAAGTAAAGGTGGAAATCGTGGAGGTACTGGCCATAATCTTCCAATCCTCCTTGGATACGGTGGTGGTGCCAGAGGACTGGAGAATTGCAAATGTTACACCCTTGTTCAAAAAAGGGTGTAAGGATAAACCCAGCAACTACAGGGAAATCAGTTTAACCTCAGTGGTGGGGAAGCTTTTCAAAATGATAATCAGGGACAAAATTAACAATCACTTGGACAAGTGTGGATTAATTAAGGAAAGCCAGCATGGATTTGTTAAAGGCAAATCGTGTTTAACTAACTTGATCGAGTTTTTTGATGAAGTAACAGAGAGGGTTGATGAGGGCAATGCGGTTGATGTGGTGTACATGGATTTCCAAAAGGCATTTGATAAAGTGCCACAGAATAGGCTTGTCAGGGTTAGGTTGATTGGCCATGATAAAAATTGGCCCTTAGTGTTAGGGGTGATTAAATACGTGGGGTTACAGGGTTACGGGGATAGGGCTTGGGTGGGATGGCTGTCGGTGTAGGGACCGGGTGCTAGGGTTTGGATGATCAACCATGATCTCGTTGAATGGCGGAGCAGGCTCGAAGGGCCGAATGGCCTACTCCTGCTCCTATCTTCTATGTTTCTATGTTTCAGCAAAGTTGAAGCCCATGGAATAAAAGGGACAGTGGCAGCATGTATACAAATTGGCTAAATGACAGGAAACAGAGAGTAGTGGTGAGCAGTTGTTTTTCGGACTGGAAGAAGGTACACAGTGGTGTTCCCCAGGTGTCGGTACTAGGACCACTGTATTTCTTGATATATATTAATGACTTGGACTTGGGTGTACAGAGCACAATTTCAAAACTTGGAAGTATAGTGAACAGTGAGGAGGATAGTGATAGACTTCAAGAAGACATAGACAGGCTGGTGAAATGGGCAGACACGTGGCAGATGAAATTTAACGCAGAAAAGTACGAAGTGATACATTTTGGTAGGAGGAACGAGGAGAGGTACTATCCTAAAGGAGGTGCATGAACAGAGAAACCTGGGGGTATATGTGCACAAATCATTGAAGAAGGCAGGGCAGTTTGAGAAAGTGGTTAAATAAGCATACGGGATCCTGGGCTTCATAAATAGAGGCAAAGGGCTCGATTGTAACAGCCCTGAGGAGGCGAGTTTGGAGGTGTGTCAACTGCTAAAATCGGAAAAAATGGTTTCAGACACCCAACCCGCCTCCATTCCGCCCCCACGCGATTTTCGTGAGTGTCTGTTCAGCTGCTCCCAAACTGATCCGACTCCAACCGGTGGAACATGTAGTTAAGGCAGTTAAGAGCCTATTTTGGCAGAGGTTTCCCATTTTCATGTCTCTGGCTCCTGTTTCCGGTCTTGTCAGAAACAGTCCTGCTGCAAGGAGACGAGTTGGTGGAGGACATGATCTGTAGTCATTGGTGCCCAACTTTAAAAGCGCTCCTGTAACATGGCTGGCATTCAAATGCAACAACTTTGTTGTTGGAGGTTTGGGATAAGATTTTGCAAATCTACTGACCTTGTGACTGGTCAAGCTGACACACATCTGCTGTTTGAACTGATTGGAAGAATTTCAGGCCATTTTGAGTGTGCGTTTGCAAGCTTCTTGCCTCAACTGAAACCTATAACAATGGGATGGGAACCACTTACATCCTCTCATCCTGGTCACCAGATTCGGAGGAAGAGCAACGCGGCTTAGTGCTGCCGGATGAACAAGTGGCTCAGCACACAGCCTCCTTGGAGGAAGATGACGAGGACGGGGACGGGAACGGGGACGAGGAGTGATGCCTTGTGGGGCCGGATGTGTCCAATCCAGCAGCAGGCAACCACATTGCTGGCCCTCAGGCAAGGGATGCACTCATCCATGCCAGATTTGTGTAATCTTATGCTTCAACCACAGGTGGCTGGCACATGGAGATGAATATAAGTCCGACATTTTCAAAACCCCAGGCATCATCTGTCCAATAAACGGTGGTTTGCGCTCAGAGTCACCACCAACATTCTACATGGAAATCACCCTGAGCCCTCACTCTTGAACTTCCATTTCCCAGAACACAGAGACCACACTTTAGGTGATCTCAGCAGATCATTAAACCTTTTCCACACTGAACCCATGTGCGTCTGCGCACAGACCTCGAACTCAGCTCAGCAATTTGCAGCCAAGCTGCCTTGGTTTGCTGAGGAGGCCTCCTTCCATTTCCAGAGAAGAGGAGCTCCTGACGTCCTCTAACTCCCTCAACAAGAGCATGGAGAGAGCCCTCATTGAACCTGGGTGCAGCCTTAGTTATTGGGGCTGCCGTTCCTGCAGCAGCCAGCACCTTTAAGAGAAAAAAGCATTAATATCACTAAGCCAATGATTGGAACAAATCTGGCATCTTTTTCATTTCACAGTCAGATAATAAATTGATACATTAAAAAATCATAAATATCTTTCTGGAATAATATGACCAGCAATTTCATTCATTAAATTTTGTTCAGAACAGACGCTGTCAACTCCCCTTTCTATATGTTACAGCACCAATCCATCCCATTGACATTTTTCCCAAAGGGGACATGGCCCCTTAAATTTTCATTCAAACAACGTGTCATCAGAGAAACTGACAGCCTCCAAGCAATTGCCTGGAGTGACCCGCACGTCGGACGTAAAGAGGCCAATCAACCCAAAATAGTAAGTGATGGGAGGCGGCAGCCGGGAGTGGATCGGCGAGCTGCCGAGCAGCGGGCCCGCCCTCAACCCGCCTCCATTAGTAAAATCGAGCCCTATAGAGTACAAAATCAAGGAAGTTATGATGAACCTGTATAAAACACTGGTTCGGCCTCAACTGGAGTATTGTGTCCAATTCTGGGCACCGCAATTTAGGAAGGATGTGAAGGCCTTAGAGAAGGTGCAGAAAAGATTTACAAGCATGATTCCAGGGATGAGGGGCTTCAGTTATGTGGATAGACTGGAGAAGCTGGGGTTGTTCTACTTGGAGCAGAGAAGGTTGAAAGGAGATTTGATAGAGGTGTTCAAAATCATGATGGGTCTAGACAGAGTAAATACAGAGAAACTGTTCCCATTGGCAGAAAGGTCAAGAACCAGACGACACAGATTTAAGGTGATTGGCAAAAGAACCAAAGGCGACATGAGGAAAAAAAATGTTTACGCAACGAGTGATTAGGATCTGGAATGTACTGCCTAAAAGGGTGCTGGAGAAAGATTCAATCATGGTTTTCAAAGGGGAATTGGGTAAGTATCTAAGGAAGAGAATTTGCAGGGCTACGGGGAAAGGGCGGGGGAGTAGAACTAGCTGAAGTGCTCTTGCAGAGAGCTGGCATGGGCTCGACGGGCCAAATGGCCTCCTTCTGTGCTGTAACCATTTGATGATTCTATTCCTGAATCTGGTGCTCCCAGCAGGGAGCAGCAATCCCAGGAGCTCAGGTCAATAAATCTGGAAGCTGGATCATGGTATCACTCATAGATGTCATACTGGGGAAGAAACTTTACTTCCATCCAAAATTGGTGCAAAGTCATTGGAGCGTCTAGCTCCACGCACTTGTCCATTCCAGCCCGAGACCAGAGCCAAATTTGATTCAGGCCTCAATTAAATCCCACTGGTGAGCTACAACCATGTGCCCAACTGCAGCTTTCTGGTGGTAGATGGTGGTAAATCAGCCAGCTTATACGCTGAGCCAACTGACAGGTCAGGTCCAGGGAGGGGGGGTTGAGGTGATTCCAGGGAGGGCCCTGAATGATCCACCAGCAGGCCAGAGTTTTTCTGTGAGCCCAGGAATAGCACTCTTGCTGTTCCTGGGCTCACAGAAATAAAAACGGAGAATTCTCTGGGTCTTTTTTTGAGTGACCTCCAGCGGACCCTTTAAGGATCGCTGGTTAGGCCACTCAACACCTGGTACACCTAACTGAAGTGTGCGTGGCGCATGCGCCATCCATTTATATTTGGATTTCGCACTCAGGGTCCTGTAACCAGTCTGAAAGGCTAAAAGTCACTCGAGCGCACTTCCAGCACAGCAGATTACAATGTGAAATTCGGAAGGCGTATGCTGATTTTATGCTAGCAAAACCGGGCAGCCGTGAGTTCCATTTTTCTCCACTCAGTGCAGACTAAATGCAACATTGGAACAGAATGGATTACCGTGGCCCACAGAGGGTTTATTTCACAGTAAAAAATGCTGCTGTTGTGTAGGTGCTGAAAGATGCATAGAAACATAGAAACATAGAAGATAGGAGCAGGAGTAGGCCATTCAGCTCCTCGAGCCTGCTCCGCCATTCAATGAGATCATGGCTGATCATCCAATTTCAGTACCCTGTTCCTGCCTTCTCCCCATATCCCTTGATCCCTTTAGCCTTAAGAAATATATCCAACTCCTTCTTGAATATATTTAATGAATTGGCCTCCACTGCCTTCTGTGGTAGAGAATTCCACAGGTTCACCACTCCCTGGGTGAAGAAATTCCTCCTCATCTCTGTCCTGAATGGCTTACCCCTTATCCTTAGACTGTGGCCCCTAGTTCTGGACTCCCCGGCCATCAGGAACATCCTTCCTGCATCCAGTCTGTCCAGTCCTGTTAGAATGTTATAAGTTTCAATCAGGTCCCCTCTCATTCTTCTAAACTCCAGTGAGTATAAGCCCAATCGACCCAATCTCTCCTCATACATCATTCCTGCCATCCCAGGTATCAGTCTGGTGAATCTTCGCTGCACTCCCTCCATGGCAAGAACATCCTTCCTCAGATAAGGTGACCAAAACTGTACACAATACTCAATGTGTGGTCTCACCAAGGCCCTGTACAACTGCAGCAAGGCATCCTTGTTCTTGTACTCGAACCCTCTCGCTATGAAGGCCAACATACCATTTGCATTCTTAACCGCCTGCTGCACCTGCATGCTTACCTTCAGCAACTGGTGCACAAGGACACCCAGGTCTCATTGCACTTCCCCTTCTCCCAATCTATTACCGTTCAGATAATAACCTGCCTTCCTGTTTTTGCCACCAAAGTGGATAACCTCGCATTTATCCATATTATACTGCATCTGCCATGCTTCTGTCCAATCACCCAACCTGCCCAAATCATACTGGAGTTTCTCGGCATCCTCCTCACAGCACACACGCCCACCCAGCTTTGTGCTGTCTGCAAACTTGGCGATATTACATCTAGTTCCCTTGTCTAGATCATTTATATATATTGTGAATAGCTGGGGTCCTAGGACCGATCCCTGCGGTACCCCACTAGTCACTGCCTGCCACTCGGAAAAAGAGCCGTTTATTCCAACTCTTTGCTTCCTGTCTGCCAACCAGTTCTTTATCCAAGTCAGTACCTTACCCCCAATCCCATGTGCCTTAACTTTACACGCTAATCTCTTATGCGGAAGCTTATCGAAGTGCATAATTTGTATGCATCAAGCAGCCTTATGCAATAAATTGACTTACACTAATTACTTCTGACAAAGCTCAATGTTCATTAAAGTGTGGTAGACAATAACTTTTAGAAGGGAAAGCATTTACCTCAGCCATTCCCCCCAGGCTGGATCACAGCTTTTTCTGAACACTTTCCGTTGCCTTGGTCCTCCTCGTCTGCTGAATTCTACGGTTTTTTTGCTTGTCTCCATTACATGAGTCAACTCTTTTGGACCTCCTGACAAATTCTGCTGAGTGAGATAGTGCTCATTTATTCTGTTGTCCAATTCATCTCAGGTCTTCTGCACTTGCTCCTTGTGTGGATTGTGGGAGAAAGGGAGTAGATTCCCCCATGTTAAATATCATTGCCCCTCCTCAAAACTACCTCATTGATAATTCGGGCCATTTCTAATTCTGTAAAATGTGCATTCCATGTTTTAGAGCCACTATGTTGAATTTTCTGATTTGCATTTCTGGATGACCACTATCTGAAGTCATATGAGGTAAAGAGGTTCATTTCCTGCCTCTTAATGTACTAAACTGTGATTATTGTGGCTGAACTCTGATTGTGTGGCTTAGCCTCGTGCCAGCTGATAGGTACATGCAGTTAATGAGAGAATGTTGTGCTCCTTCATTGATAGCAATTGGACAGATTGCCCAACAAATAATTGTGTGCTCTTTTGGTGCGATCAATAAACAAAAACTGTAACTTAACAAAAATACATCAAATGAAACTGAACAAATCAAATTGAAATTTGGTTGGCCAGGGTGATGATGCACTCCAGTCCCTGCGATGCCCACCAGTCGTGGAAGGCCTCGAGCGTGCCGGCAGACACCGCGTGCTCCATCTCCAGGGCCACCCGGGCGCGAACGTGGCCGTGGAAGAGAGGCAGGCAGTCGGGCCGAATGATCCCCTCAACTGCCCACTGCCTGGACCAGTTAATGGCCACTTTGGCCAGGCCCAGGAGGTCCCCTGCAAATAATTGTGTGAAGGGACTTAAATGCCCAACAGGTGGAAGATTACTTCCTATATCTTTAAAAGGATCATTTTACTTTATATCATCTCTTTTCATTGTTCCTTTTTGTCAGCTCTTTCGTGACCTTCCAACCATACAGGCCATGACCCCTGTTAGAAGCCTTTAGCATTTTTGTGCTAGTTTCTATCACAACGTTCCCATATACTAGGTGAGGAGTCTAAGTGAGGAGAAATTATTTTGCTGAAGATAAGGTTTGGCATGATCTATTTAATATTTTGTTTTTGTGGTTGTTTTGTTTGATGGATTCTGGTTTATGTTTCTTATATTAATTTTATTTATTGTGAAGTATCTGCCTGAGATTACATTTACAGTTGATGCCTGGGCTGGAGTTGTTGTATTTCACCACAGCTTTTTATATTCACCATGCTGTGTTCTTGGCCAGTGATTTTCAAATCTTCTTCCTATTGTCAGTAGTTTGTGAATTTAATGTCCGTTCTCCACTCTGAACTCTGCCACTCAAATTTGTTACTTTTCTCACTCACTGGTATCAACTCACCTCTGTCACGGAAAGACACTTCACTTTTCAAGTCACTCATAGGTTCTGCCAGAATTTATTTTCTTCCAAATCTTGGTGGTATCCAACTCTTGACAACAAAATATGACATTCATAGAATCATAGAAATTTATGGCACAGAAGGAGGCCATTAAGCCCATCGTGTCTGTGCCGGCCGAAAAACTGCTATTCAGCCTAATCCCACTTTCCAGCTCTTGGTCCGTACCTTTATAGGTTACAGCACTTCAAGTGCGCATCCAAGTGCTTGTGATGAGGGTTTCTGCCTCTACCACTCTTTCAGGCAGTGAGTTCCAGACCCCCACCACCCTCTGGGTGAAAAAAGTTCTCCTCAACTCCCCTCTAATCCTTCTACTAATTACTTCAGTTCTATGCCCCCCTGGTTATTGACCTCTCTGCTAAGGGAAATAGGTCCTTCCTATCCACTCTATCTAGGCCCCTCATAATTTTATACACCTCAATTAAATCTCCCCTCAGCCTCCTCTGCTCCAAAGTAAACAACCCCAGCCTACCCAATCTTTCCTCATAGCTAAAATTCTCCAGTCCTGACAAAATCCTTGTAAATCTCCTCTGCACCCCCTCTAGTGCAATCACATCTTTCTTGTACAGTAATGTGGTGACCATAACTGTTTGCCTTACTCTAGCTGTGGCCTAACTAGTGTTTTATACAGTTTTAGCATAACCTCCTTGCTCTTGTATTCTATGCCTTGGCTAGTAAAGGAAAGTATCCCGTATGCCTTCTTAACAACCTTGTCCACCTGTCCTGCTACTTTCAGGGATCTGTGGACATGCACTCCAAGGTCCCTCTGTACCTTTACACTTCTCAGTATCCTACTATTTATTGTGTATTCCCTCACCTTGTTAGCCCTCCCCAAATGGATTACCTCACACTTCTCCGGATTGAATTGCATTTGCCACTTTTCTGCCCACCTGACCAATCCACTGATATCTTCCTGCAGTCTACAGCTTTCTTCCTCACTATCAACCACACCGCCAATTTTTGTATCATCTGCAAACTTCTTAATCATACCCTGTCGATCTTATATGATCTTTGAGTTCCTGGACAAGGCACCAACAGGCAACAGCCAGTATATTTGAGCAATAGATCAAATTTATTAAGTTTAAAGCATAATCAATACTTAACAAAAGGTGATAGTTTTAATGAGTAGCTCGCAGCCCTTGGTCTCTGGAACCTCTCGGACACAGGTGACGTCATCTTAAGTCTGTTCCTTTGATCTCGCAGTACGTCTGTGTAAAGTTGTTCTTTGAGTATTGAGATTTTAACCCTTTTCTTATCAAAAGTTGGTTTGGCCAGTGTCCATATATGGTCTTTAACAAAATCACCTTTTTTAATTGGTTCTAATGGTCAAAATACCATTGTCACTCAGACTAAGGGTAGCATCTTGACCACTCCTTTTTCAAATACTTTTCCATCAACCCTATCCTGCTGTCTTGTTATCTTGTTTGTAGTTCTTCGCCCCATTGGAATTTACCATGTCTCTTTCATTTCCTGCCTCCCTGGTACAAGGCGTTTATACCAAGGGCCCATATCAGCGCTGTTTCACTAGTTTTGAGGTATCCAGACTATCTCACTTTAATCTACCAGATAAATACCTTACCTCCATGATCTCTCTCATGTTATGTCCTTATACTAATTATTTTTAAAATATCTTTGTAATTAGTTTTGTTAAGCGAATTCTAATTTCTACTTAGTATCATAATGGCCCAGTAATTCCGGTCCCAACGCGTGAGTACGGACGGGGTACTCATGCGTGGGCCCGTTGGAAGTGCCGGATTTCAGCATGCACAGCGCATGCGCGGGAAACCAGCATTTCCTCCAAGAGGTTCAGAGGTCCAACGCGTGCGCGCAGGACTCTGCGCGCACGCGTTGAACTTCCTTCTTTTTGCCAGGTTCGCCCGTGTGTAAGGGCCTCAACTTTTTAGAAATGTGAAAAGGAGACGTAAGGACTTGATTCTTTAAGGTAAGTGGTCTATTATTTAAAATTATAACATTTTTTTCATAGCTTTATTGTTTTTAAGGACTTTACAGTAAGGTAAGTTTATTTTTAGACCCGATTTCTTAAAAAATTATTTTTTTCAAAAATTTGATTAATTGTTTAAAATAGTTTTTTAAAGTTATTTATAGTTCATTTAATTAGTGGGATGTTTTTTAAAATTTTATTTAAAGTTTAGGTAGTGTTTTTGGCGCCCGTAGTTTTCATGAGTTTGACAGTTCTTACTATCAAACTCATGAATGAAGTTTTCCCTCCCCTGATTGGCTGCCCAGTGCTCACCTGATCCCAGCCGGCACATCGAACTAACTATGCCGCTGGATCAGGCAAGCACAGCGCGCTGACAGCTGAACCGGGCCAGTGACAGGAATTCCAAGCAGGCCCAGGCTTCAGCTGTCGGCGCGCCGGGTAAATGCACATCGGGGGCTTGCACACGCGGCAAGCCCCCGAACCTCATTTCTGGGCCAATATGTTATTTAGCAATTTAACCTTTACTCGCAGCCTGTGGCTGTTTGTTATCAAAGCTTAGTCAAAACTGCTTTTGACTGCCCTCGCAGCTGCATTCTGAACAAGTCTTAGCTTTTTAGTTACCCAGGAGTAATTATGGGTAATATTATTTGGTCAGTGGCTACACTTGAATTTATATGTATATGATTCTCATCTACTAAATATCTCTAAATATCAGCCTTTTGTACACCCCTACATTGAAGTCTCAATCATTAATATATACCACAAAAAGCAAGGGACCTAGTACTGAGCCCTGCGGAACCCCACTGGAAACAGCCTTCCAGTCACAAAAACACCTGGTGACCATTACCCTTTGCTACCTGCCACTGAGCCAATTTTAGATTTATCTTGCCACTTTCCCTTGGATCCCATGGGCTTTTACTTTTCTGACCAGTCTGCCATGTGGGGCCTTGTCAAAAGCCTTGCTAAAATCTATGTAGACTACATCAAACCCGCTACCCTCATTGAATTTTTTGAGGAGGTAACAAGGAGGATCAATCAAGTTAGTCAGATTCGACCTTCCCTTAACAAATCCATGCTGCTATCCTTGATTAATCTATGTCTTTCTAAATGATGAATAATACTGCCTCTCAGAATTTTTTCCAATAAGTTGCCCATTACCGAGGAAAGGCTGACTGGCCTGTAATTACTTGGTCTAACCCTTTTCTCCTTTTTTAAACAATGGTACAATGTAAGCAGTCCTCCAGTCCTTCAGCACCACACCTGTAGCCAGAGAGGATTGGAAAATGATGGTCAAAGTCTCTGCTATTTTCTCCCTTCCATCTCTTAACAGCCTGGGATACATTTCATCTGGGCCTGGCAACTTAGCTACTTTCAAAGATGGTATTGTGGTTTCAGGTTAGGAAACACGCAGAGCAAAACCAAATAAACAAAAGAAAGAACTTGCATTTATATGGCACATCGTCACATCCTCTGAATATCTGAAAATGCTTCACCGCTAATTAATTACTTTTGAAGTGCAGTTACTGTTGTTACATAAGCAAATGGGGAAGCCAATTTGTGGGCAAACAATAAATCACTGAATAGCCAGATGATCTGTTATTGGTTGGTATTTGTTGAAAGAGGGATGTTGGCCAGTGTACGAGGAGAACTCCTTGACATCAGTCAACAGTGACTGCACTGCCAAAGTAATTAATTAGTGGAGAAGCATTTTTGGATATTTAGAGGATGTGATAACGTGCCATATAAATGCATACTCTTTCTTTTGTTTTTGTGGTTCTGCTCTGCTTGTTTCCTAAACTGAACCCACAATACCATCTTTGAAAGTACCTAAGTTCCCATGGGGGAAAAACTCAGTTGGTTTGTGCCTCCCATTAGCGCCTTAAGAGGGTGCTAATGGGGTGCAAAGCAACTAGCGCCCGGACGCGGCGATATCTGTGCCTCTCGCGAAATTGACCAGACACTTTGCAGCGGTGCTAAACAATACCGCCCGATCTCCTACGCACGTAGATCTTGACGTCATTCGAGCGTGCAACGCGCTTGTGGCGCCCCGGAATGGATATTGAGTGGTGCCTCCCCTCCTTTCCGCCTGGCGCAAGCAACGACAGGTAGACGGGAACGCTTCCCAGTCGCTGTGGGGCTGGGGGAGGGCGCTATGTAAAGGCGGCCTCTTCCTGGCTTTTTCTGTGGTAGATATTTTTGCACCACTCATTCTGAGAGAGAGAGAGATTCTGAGAGAGAGAAGGAGGGACTTCTGCATAGAGTCAACGCTGTGTGAAGTAGTTTTGGCTACTGAGCATCACTTTGCAGGTACTTTGGTTTTTGACCTTCATTACTTTGATTGCCAGGAGACAATGGGGGCTGCACTGATTGGGGGCATCGTCCTGCGCCAACAGAATCGGAGGCCACAGAGATGCACAGATAGAGTGGCAATCATGGCCAGACGGAGGAGGGCCAACAGGCCTCTGTACAGGAGACCTTACCCTCCCAGGGTTTTTCGCCAACAATTCTCCTACATTAATATGTCAGAGGAGCAGTGTTTGCGAAGGCTGCGCTTCAGCAAAGAGGTGGTCACTGAGCTCTGCCACCTGCTGCAGCCAGATCTGCAGCCTCTACTGAGGACCAGGACGTCTCTGTCGTTGGCAGTAAAGATCACAGTGGCTCTGAACTGTTATGCCATCGGCTCCTTTCAAGCAGCTACTGGGGACATCGCCAATATCTCCCAGTTCGCGGTCCATTGCTGCATCTGTCAGGTCACAAATGCCCTCTATAAAAGGAGATGACAGTATATCTCTTTCTCCATGACCCGGGCCAAACAGCATGAATGCGCGTTGGGCTTTGCGACGATAGCGGGCTTCCCCATGGTGCAAGGCGCCATTGACTGCACACATGTGGCATTGCGTGCACCGCATGAGAATGCAAAGGATTTCCGCAACCGAAAGGGGTTCCACTCCTTAAACTTCCAGTTGGTCTGTGACCACAGATAGCTGATACTCGTTGTCAATGCCCGCTATCCTGGCAGCAGCCACGATGCATTCATCCTGCACCAGACTGCTGTGGCAGAACTTTTCCGGGCACCACATCACCCAAGTGGTTGGCTTCTCGGGGACAAGGGATATCCACTGTGCACCTGGCTGATGACACTGCTCCGTACCCCAAACACCCCTGCTGAGCTGCAGCACAATGAGAGCCATCTCACTACCAGGAACATCGTTGAGCACACAATCGGCGTGCTCAAGTAATGGTTCCGCTCAGGAGGAGCCCTGCAGTACTCGCTTGAGCGAGTCTCCCTCTTCATAGTTGTGTGCTGCATGCTGTATAACCTGGCAATCCTCAGGACCCAGGCAATGCCACCAGGCCTTGGAGCACCACCAGAGGAGGAAAAGGAAGAGGAGGAGGAAGAGGAGGAGGATGATCATCAGCAGCACCAAGGCGGGAGGGAGGCCCACAATGTTGAAACTGGAAGGGCCGACATCAACGTCTGATAGCAAGCCGCTTCTAGGCCCCTGCTGAGGAAATGGCTTCTGCCATTGAGAACAACATGAATGAAACCAACCCGCAACCCATAAGCCGGCCAATGCAGCAATGATTGCAAAGACCAAACATGTACATTTTGAATACAAAAACTTATTTATTTTACAAACTCTGTGTGTGTCATTTCCTCATGACAAACTAATAGAAAGAAACACAAAAAGACAGTCATTAACATAGCTGGTTCTCACAACCTGGAGATAATGTCCAAAACACTAAACAAAATTTGACCACGAACCTCGGCCTTTAATAAAAAATTGACCAATATTTTGTCACACCTCCTACTTTTTGCCCTTCGAGGGTGATCTCCTTCCCTTGCGCACTTCCTCCCTTCCCACCCTACTGCTCCTCTGTAATGGGACCCCAGTGGCTGCAGCAAGGCTGCTGGAAGGCTGCTGATTGTCAGAACCTGAGACTGCAGATGCCCTTGAAGGACGGCCTCGACCAGCTCTGGGCCTGGAGGGCCTGGCTGCAGACTGCTCCAACTCTGCATGGGCGGCAGCAGTCTGTCCTACAGGCAGTGGCAAGTGCAATGGAGAAGTGACAGTGGTGGCAGCAGGAATGCTGTCATCTTGAGAGAGGACAGCAACTCCCTGCTCGACCGACACACTGGCACTCCCACGGGGCAGCACTTCAGCATCCGGAGCAATCTGCTGGAGCAGAGATTACTGGCCTGCTGCGGCACGGTGAGAGCCCCGGGGAAATGTGTCCGAACCAGCGAGGATGGCAGCAGTCAGAGCTTGCGTGGCCTCAATCTGAGTCTGCATGAGAGCAGTCAGAGATGGGGTCATGGCAGCCAGTGACTGAATTGCAGCATTAAGCATTAGCGTGGCATCTGCCTGTGCTACAGCAAAGTGCTCCACACTCCTTACCAGTGATTCAATGCATTCAGGCACCCTTCCCACTACACCCATGAGCTCAGTGTGCATGTCCACCGCCTGGGTGTTCATTTCAGCAATGAGCCGCTCCTTCTCTGCGTCCAGTGCAGCAGGGCTCGCTGGCGTACTCTCCCTCTGGGGAGAAGGCCCCCGTGATTCCCTACCCCCATCGCATTGTTGCAGCCCGCTTGGTCCTGGAGCTTCACCCTCATCAGACCCTTCCCCCCTGTTCCCCTCCAGGGAAGGCGTGTTCCCAGTGTGGGCATGGGCTTCCTTGGGAGAGGGTGGCGCTGATGCTCCGGCTTCATCTTCCTCCTCGCCTGCAGCTTCACTCCCACCGGCAGCTTGATGGCCCGTCTCCTCAGCTGGTGAATCTGAAAGCAGGGAGGTACAAGACTGGCTGTAGTGTGAGGACAGGGGGGCAGTAAGGGAGGAATGAGTGCAGCGATTTAGTAAGTTGGATTGAAAGTGCCAAAGACTGGTGTTGTGAGGGACAAGTAGAAGGAGAGAGGACAAAAAGGTGATGACCTTACCATTGCTGTCCAGAACGGGGTTGGCCTCCCCAGGGGTGATGGGACCAATCACCCGGCTTGCCACAATCCTGTGGACGCGTGCCTCAAGATTGCTGAGGGGTTGCAGCTGAGGCCGCCCTCTACCCGTCCGTTGCTGCTGTCTCCTATTATGAGATAACTTGGCCTGCAAGAAAAAGGATGGCGTCTGAGTAAATATACAGCCATGGTCTTGCCTGATGTGCCTCCCATAGGTGAATAGCCCTTACTCTATGCAGCCATGGTCTTGCCTGATGTGCCTCCCATAGGTGAATAGCCCTTACTCTACGCAGCCATGGTCTTGCCTGATGTGTCTCCCATAGGTGAGTAGCCCTTACTCTACGCAGCCATGGTCTTGCCTGATGTGTCTCCCATAGGTGAATAGCCCTTACTCTATGCAGCCATGGTCTTGCCTGATGTGCCTCCCATAGGTGAATAGCCCTTACTCTATGCAGCCATGGTCTTGCCTGATGTGCCTCCCATAGGTGAATAGCCCTTACTCTATGCAGCCATGGTCTTTCCTGATGTGCCTCCCATAGGTGAGTAGCCCTTACTCTACGCAGCCATGGTCTTGCCTGATGTGTCTCCCATAGGTGAATAGCCCTTACTCTATGCAGCCATGGTCTTGCCTGATGTGTCTCCCATAGGTGAATAGCCCTTACTCTCTGCAGCCATGGTCTTGCCTGATGTGCCTCCCATTGGTGAATAGACCTTACCGTATGCAAAGTGTGGAATGTGCGTGTGTGTTTCATGAGAGGGCCATAGGTGTTGGATGAGTGTTGGGCATTGGGGTTTTAAGACCCTCTGGCCATAGAGTGAGGTTGAGATGGAGGGATGGAGAGGTATTGAAAAAAAGCCACTCACCCTGACGACCCGAGTGAGGTCGTTGAACTTTTTTCGACATCGAGTATGTGTACTGGGCAACATGCTCCTGGAGGAGACGCTCTGAGCCACCTCCCTCCACACTCTTCTGTAATTGCGTGGCAAAGGCCTCCTGCCACTCTCTGGGTACAGTATTGATCTTCTGCGCTCCACCGCACCAACCAGAGCCTCCAAGGCCCGCTCGCTGAAGCGCTGTGCTCATTCTCTCACCCACTCCATAGTCCTTGGCTGCAAGATTTAGGCACAGGTTTCTCCAAGCCGAGATTCAAGGTTCCAATGAACAGGGTGTGGCTGGAGAGCAAGATCGACCCTCCCCTTTAAGAACTGTCCGGCGCCAATGTGTCTGTGTTCCATCGCTAACTGACAGCACCTGCACTGCGCCCGCGCTCTGAGTTAGCGCCTCACTCCTCGGCCTTTGCGCCTTAAGACAGCTGTGCAGTGCCTGATTTAGCGCGCCAATCAACTCCACGGGCGATAAAAGCCAAGTTTGCAGTCGGAGGCGATAATTAGCGCACAGCCGATAATGGCGCTCCAATCGGGGCAATACTGAATTTTTCACCCCATAGCTCTCAGAAACAGCAGATTAGCGCACAGTTCAATGTAATGTCTGCACACTTTCAGCATGGGCTTTTTCCTCTTTTATTTCTTATATTTTTTCTACTTTTAATTTGCATTCCTAAAAGTCCAGTTGAATATTAAGTGATAGTATTTAAATAAATCACTTACAATTTCAAACCAATGGAATCTGGTACATTTGAAATTATATTAGAAAGTATTATAACTCCCATCCTGATTTCTTAACTTTTAATGTGACCTTTTTCAGTTCGTTGTCACATCCTTTTGGATTTTGTTCACGTATGACAGAGCATTGGTGTACCCTGAAGACCTCGATGAATTCATTCCTTTATGGCTGAACCATGCTGTGGTAAGTGTGAGCGGTTAAACATGGGAGAATTTATCTGCAATAAGAAAGTAACTGGCTGCCTTAGTTAAAGATCAGAAGTGTTTAAGTGCAATGTTATCAAAAACATTCGTGTCTGATTTTTTTTTACCGCTGGGTTTTATTAATCAATGGGCCATATTTTCTGATCGGAGGCTTCCTGCGTACGGAGGCCTCCGATCTGGAAAAAATCTACGGACTTACCTGAGGGCTCCCGAGGTCTGGACACTTCCGCTCCTGGGCCTCTCCAACTTGAAATGTGCACGGTCCACGTACTCCAGAGGCGCATGCGGTTCGCAAGCGTCCCTGGGATCACGTGGACCATGTGGAGCCAATAGGAGAGGGGATCTCCCTTCAAACACTTGACAGATAGACCTGTCAAATATATGAATGGAGATCATCCCAAAAACACTGTAAAACATTAAATACATTTTAAAAATCATCACATTTTTAAAATTAGTTGAAATTACAATAAATTAAATATTTTAAACAAAAAATTAATTTTTTGAAAAAAATAATTAAAGTTTTTTACGGGGCTAAAAATAAACGTTTTTTTTAAAAGTATTTTTAAATATAAATGAGTGAAAAGTTTTTTTTAAAACTTTTTTCAAAACTTATGCTGGTAAAAGCAGGCCTTACGTCTGCTTTTACCAGGCGTAAGATTTCTAAGGGTTTTCTGCGGAGAATCTCCAGAAAGCGGAACTGTCCGCCCGCAGAGGCCCTTCTCTAGGGCAGGCGTCCGATCTGTCAAGAGCATTCTGGACAGATCGGGAATACCGATTTTCAGCGCATGCGTATCGCATGCCTGAAACCCGCATTTCTGATGTCCCTACGGGTGTGTACACAGCGCGTACACCCCTGTAGGGATTGGCATATCCGGCCCAATGTGTTTAAATTTTATGTGGGAATGGTAATTTCAGTAACAATATTTAAAAAAAAAAATCACCAACAGCATTTATACCTACACTGTAATTGGGTAAACTGTCTGATCTGGTTTGGTGTTAGACAAATGGATTTTAAAAAGTCAATTTTTAAGCTTCATTTCAAGTGTCAGTCTTGGCTCAGTCAGAAGGTTGTGTGCTCATGGCCTACTCCAGAGACTTGAGCACATAACCTAGGTTGACATTCCAATGTAGTACTAAGGGAGTCCTGCACTGTTGAAGATGCTGTGTTTTAGATGAGATGTTAAACCAAGGCCCCATCTACCCTCTCAGGTGGATGGAAAAGATCCTACGGCACTATGTGAGGAAGAACAGGGGAGCTCCCCTGGTGTTCTGGGCAATATTTACCCCTCAACCAATGCCTAAAACAGGTGGTCTGTCATTTATTTCATTGTTGTTTGTGGGGCCTTGTTGTGTGATATTTGGCTGTTGCATTTCCCACATTATAACAGTAACTATGGCCCCGATAGTAACTCAGAGGCGCGTTGGGAGTGGTGGCATCTGATATCGCGTGGGAAACCCGGAAGAAAGTTCAGTTCGTCTGTCAGTGGCTTTTTAACTCAGCCAGCTCGTTAGCATTTTACTTCCTGGTTTGCCATCCGATGCGCGGTAGTGGGCGTAATGAGGACCCGCATGACATGATCTGAACTCCATTATGAAAAGGGCCAATCCGAAGATGGAATTTGGAGAAGTTGGAGTTGGAAACAAGACCAGACAAGACAATGGATTCCAGACAGGTAAAGGCTGCGCCGCAGTTCACTGACGCCTCCCTTGATGTGCTGCTGGGGTCAGTGAGGAGCCGGAGAGAGATAATGTTCCCCAGCAATGGCAGGAAGAGAACTTGCTGCTGACACCAAGAAGGCATGGATGGAGGTGGCCAAGGAGGTCAGCAGCAGGAGTGTAGTGACACGCTCATTCATTCAGGGCAGGAAATGCTTTAATGACCTAACCAGGTCAGGAAAGGTGAGTGCAATTGCACATTCTCCTTCATCCTGCTGTGCGCATCACCCACCCCCTCACTCTAACTAATGGTAGAAGGAGGGGCCATGACCACCCACATCTTTAATGATGACTGAGCCCAGCACGTGAGTGCAAAAGACAAGGCTGAAGCGTTCGCAACCATCTTCAGCCAAAAGTGCAAAGAGGATGATCCATCTTGGCCTCCTCCCACCATCACAGAAGCCAGGCTTCAGCCAATTCGATTTACTCCAGCGGATATCAAGAAACAGCTGAGCGCACTGGGTACAGCAAAGGCTATGGGCTCCGACAACATCCCGGCTGTCGTGCTGAAGACTTCTGCTCTAGAACCAGCTGTGCCTCTAGCCAAGCTGTTCCAGTACAGCTACAACACTGGCATCTACGTGACAATGTGGAAAATAGCCCAGGTATGTCCTGTCCACAAAAAGCAGAACAAATCCAATCCGGCTAATTATCGCCCTATCAGTCTACTCTCAATCATCAGCAAAGTGATGGAAGGTGCCATCGACAGTGCTATCAAGTGGCACTTACTCACCAATAACCTGCTCACCGATGCTCAGTTTAGGTTCTGCCAGGACCACTCGGCTCCAGACCTCATTACAGCCTTGTTCCAAACATGGGCAAAAGAGCTGAATTCCAGAGGTGAGGTGAGAGTGACTGTCCTTGACATCAAGGCAGCATTTAACCGAGTGTGGCATCAAGGAGCCCTAGTAAAATTGAAGTCAATGAGAATCAGGGGGGAAAACTCTCCACTGGCTGGAGTAATACCTAACACAAAGGAAGATCATTGTAGTTGTTGGAGGCCAATCATCTCAGCCCCAGGACATTGCTACAGGAGTTCGTCAGGGCAGTGTCCTAGGCCCAACCGTCTTCAGCTGCTTCATTCAGCTCCATTCGCAACTCTTCAGAAAATGAAGCAGTCCATGCCCACATGCAACAAGACCTGGACGACATTCAGGCTTGGGCTGATAAGTGGCAAGTAACATTTGCGCCACACAAGTGCCAGGCGATGACTATCTCCAACAAGAGAGAGTTTAACCACCGCCCCTTGATATTAAATGGCATTACCATCGTTGATTCCCACACCATTGATATCCAGGGGGCCACCATTGACCAGAAACTTAACTGGACTAGCCACATAAATACTGTGGCTGCAATAGCAGGTCAGAGGCTGGTTATTCTGCAGCGAGTGACTCACCTCCTGACTCCCCACAGCCTTTCCACCATCTACAAGGCACAAGTCAGGAGTGTGATGGAATACTCTCCACTTGCCTGGATGAGTGCAGCTCCAACAACACTCAAGAAGCTCGACATCATCCAGGCCAAAGCAGTCCGCTTGATTGGCACCCGATCCACCAACTTAAAACACTCACTCCTTCCACCACTGGCGTACCGTGGCTGCAGTGTGTACCATCTACAAGATGCACTGCAGCAACTCGCTAAGGCTTCTTCGACAGCACCTCCCAAACCCGCGACCTCTACCATCTAGAAGGACAAGGGCAGCAGGCGTATGAGAACACTATGACCTCCAAGTTCCCGTCCAAGTCACACACCATCCTGACTTGGAAATACATTGTCATTCCTTCATCCTATTCCTCCTAGTTCTAGACTCTCCAACCATGGGAAACAGCCTCTCAGCATCTACACTGTCAAGCGCTCTCAGAATCCAGTATATTTCAATGAGATCACCTCTCACTCTTCTAAACTCCAGGGAGCACATGCCGATTCTACTCAGTCTCTCCTCATAGAACAGCCCTCTCATCCTGGGAATCAGTCTGGTGAACCTTCATTGCAGAGCCTCTATAGCACGTATATCCTTCCTTAGGTACAGAGACCAAAACTGTACACAGTACTCCAGGTGTGGTCTCACCAAATCCCTGTACAATTGCAGCAAGACTTCCTTAGTCTTCCTCCAATCCCCTTGCAATAAAGACTAACATACTGTTTGCTGTAGTGTATGTACCTTTAAGGGGAGAACTACTTTTTACAGCTCCTGTATACTGTAGTACCGGCAGTGACCACACCTGTATATAAACCCTGAGTAGTGATCTGTACAGTTAGTTCTAGAGTAACCCTCATTCAGTAAACACCTGTTGAATCGTTCCCTGCAGTCTTGTTGTCTAATTATTGAAGGACACAACATCAAGATACACGGATCTAACATTGGCAACGAGCAGATTCGAACCTACCTGCAACTCTGCATCACCTCCCAGGGATTCGCTCCTGGAGAACAGTGGAAGAAGGCCGAGTCCAGAAGCACGGGCGTCGACCACGGGCAACCCCCCCCAGTCATCCAGCGGAGATTTGAGCATCGCAGGGGAGGCTGTCGAGAGCCAGGCTTGGCTTTCCAGTCACGCTAGTCCAGCAAAACGGGCTGGCAACAGGTACTGCGCAGACCAGCGGCGGCTAGAGCCGACCGAGCGGCACAGAAAAAGGCCGAGCAGCGTCGACGGGGGAGAGAGAGAGGGTAGAGCGCACAGGGCGCAGCCGGTGTTCAGGACCGAGCGGCGTCAACGGGGGAGAGAGGCAAGAGAGAGCAGAGCGCAGCCGGTGTTCAAGGGCCGAGCATCGTCAACGGGGGAGAGAGGCGCGCAGGAAAACGCGCAGCGTGCAGCCGGTGTTCAAGGGCCGAGCAGCATCAACGGGGGAGAGAGGCGCGCAGGAAAACACGAGGCGCTGCCATTGCCACGAGGACCGCAGAGAGCGGCATTGGCAGCAGCGCAGGAGCAGCGCACGAAACCCACAGGGCGTCGCCATTTGCCACGAGGACCGCCGAGAGCGGCATTGGCAGCAGCGCGGGAGACGCCATTTTAAGCCGCAGCGGGGAAGAAAGGAAAGCGCGGGAGACGCCATTTTAAGCCGCAGCGGGGAAGAAAGGAAAGCGCGGGAGACGCCATTTTAAGCCAGTCTAACCACACCCAAAAGTGCCGAAGAGTGGCAGTATCACAGCGTTCGACAATGAAGTCAAAGATTGGACGACATATGTAGAACGCATAGAAGTATTCTGCAAGGCGAATGAAGTGCCAGATGACAAGAAAGCGCTGGTATTGTTGAATTCAATGGGTGCAAAAACGTATGGCTTACTACGAAACCTAGTAACCCCAGAGAAGCCAGTAGAAAAGGATTTTGAAAACATAGTGTCAATCCTACAGGACCACTTAAACCCCACACCGCTGCTGATAGCAGAAAGATTTAAGTTTCACAAAAGGAACCAGCATAAAGATGAAAGTAATGCTGAGTATTTAACGGAACTGCGCAAGCTATCGAAACACTGCCAGTTTGGAACGGGACCAGCAGATACTTTAAGGGACAAGTTTGTGTGTGGGCTTCAAGGTGAAGGAACCCAGAAACGGCTTCTATCAGAAAAGGATCTTACGCTGGACAAGGCTTTCAGCATTGCAGTATCACACGAAGCAGCAGCACGGGGCGCGGCAGAGATACAACGGAGACCGCAAGAATATGGCACAAATAAAATGTCATACGGAACAGTGAAGTGCTATCGCTGCAGCAGAACAACACACGACCATAAGGATTGCTGGTTCAAGGACAAAGTGTGCAGACAGTGTGGAAAAGTAGGACACATAGCAAGAGTCTGCAGGTCAGGAAAGAAAACCAGCAGCAAGAAATCTCCACAGGAGAAGTACAAGAAGGTACATAAGGTGACGGAGAGTAGTGCAGACGAACAGAAAAGTGATACAGACTCTGGAAGCAAGGAGCTGGGTTGTCTGAAACTACATAATGTGATCAAAACGGAGGATCACCAAACTATCTGGGTCACGCTCAAGATAGCAGGAGTCCAAGTGAAAATGGAATTGGACACAGGATCAGCCCTAACAGTCATAAATCGAAGGGACTACAAGTGGCCATTCTCACATATACCCTTGAGAGATACAAAGATTGTCTTAAAGATGTACACGGGGCAAAAAGTCTACCCCAAAGGAAAAATAAGGGTGAACGTTATATATAACGGCAAGGAAACACCAAAAATGGACCTATATGTATTGCCAGATGGAGGACCACCACTACTAGGACGTGAATGGATCCGGAAGATACAGCTAGATTGGCATTCCATACAAGCACTGACTGTAGATGCCAAAAAGGATGACGACGTCACACCTGGACGACTGTCAAAAATGCTAACTGATGCACAAGAAGTGTTCCAGCAGGGACTCAGAACACTAAAAGGCATAACAGCGATGATTAAAATAGAGGAAAATGCAAGCCCAAAGTTTTTTAAGGCCAGACCGGCACCTTATGCGATCCGCCCAGCCGTCGAAGCAGAGCTGGAAGGTTTGGAACATTCAGGAGTACTGTCCAAAGTGGACTGGAGCGAGTGGGCTACACCCATCGTTCCTGTAATGAAGAGGTCGTTGAGTATTACGCCTGGGGAACCAAAGAAGGTTTGCATCTGTGGGGACTTTAAGGTGACAGTGAACCCAGTCCTTCACACTGTACAATATCCGCTTCCGCGGATTGAAGATATTTTCGCCTCGCTATCTGGAGGGAAACGCTTCACTAAGATTGATCTGGCCCAGGCGTACCTGCAAATGGAGGTAGAAGAAGCCTCGAAACACTACCTCACGATCAACACTCATAAAGGTCTCTACCAATACAACCGGCTGGTGTTTGGGGTAGCATCAGCTCCGGCTATTTGGCAAAGGGCAATGGATCAAGTCCTGCAAGGGATTCCAGGGACCCAGTGTTATTTGGACGACATCCTGGTCACGGGCGAAAATGACAGTGATCACCTCGCCAACCTGGAGCAGGTGCTCACTAGATTGAAGGAATATGGGCTCCGAGCTAATCGCCATAAATGTGAGTTTTTCCAGAAGCAGATCTCGTATTGTGGCCACGTTATTGATAAAGAAGGGTTACATAAGTCCCCTGAAAAGATTGAGGCAGTAGTCAAGGCTCCAGCACTGGAAAATGTGTCACAACTGAGGTCGTTCCTCGGGCTGGTGAACTACTACCATAAGTTCTTGCCAAATTTGTCTACAGTACTACACCCACTGAACACCCTACTGCAAACGGGGGTACCATGGAAGTGGAGTGATGATGTAAACGAGCTTTCCAGAAGAGCAAAGCATTGATCACATCAAAATAGGTGTCGGCTCATTTCAACCCAGCACTACCAATTCGGTTGGCGTGTGATGCATCACCCTATGGCATTGGAGCGTTGCTGTCGCACAAATTCCCGGACGGCTCGGAGAGGCCAGTAGCCTTTGCGTCTCGGTCACTAACCTCAGCCGAGCGTAACTACACCCAGATTGACAGGGAGGCCCTCAGCCTAGTGTGGGGAGTGAAAAAGCTCAATGACTATCTGCACGGGCAGAAGTTCACCTTGCTGACTGACCACCAACCACTTGTCTCCATCTTTAATCCAAAGAAGGGCGTTCCAGTGATGACAGCGCAACGGCTACAAAGATGGTCCCTTTTTCTAGGGGTGCACCAATATGAAATCGAGTATAAGGGCACGAAACAGCATGGAAACGCTGATTGGCTATCACGCCTGCCACTGCCTACTGCGGAGGAAGCACCAGCAGTGGATCCTGTCGAAATATTTCATTCGACTATAATTGAATGCTTGCCAGTAACTAACGCTGGTATAGAGAAGGAGACCCGAAATGACCCGTGTTAGAGCCGTGATTCTGAGAGTATGATGTTTTTCAATAACCACACGGATGCTGTAACTGAACAATCAACAGATATTTACTGGAGTAGGGTAATCTCAAGACTGGGGTACAGAGGCATGCTCAAGGCTTATATACAGGTGTGGTCACTGCCAGTACTACAGTATACAGGAGCTAAAAGTAGTTCTCTCTTAAAGGTACATACACTACAATTCCTCCCCTTTTAGATTAGTAGTACCCATAATATTCAAATAACAATTAACACTTTAACATGTACATTAAACAACAATAGTCCATTTATAGATTCAGTCTTTGGGGCGGCTTCCTGATCCTTTCGGGATAGCGCCTTCCCTGAGGTTCTTTTTCTTGGTGCGGAGGCGATTCTGGCCCCTTTTCATCGGTTAGTTCATCGGGTTCCACTGCTACTGTTTCGGAGGTAGATGCTACCGGTATGTCGGGTTCATCCCCAGGTACGCAAGACATGGGGTTGACTCGTTCCTGTGACGCTAAGATCTGATCAACGTGGCATCTCACAATGTTCTCCCCGACATCCACTGTGTACATTAATGGCCACTGCCGTGTGCATATCGTTCCGGTGCCATTTCTCTGTTCGGTAGTCACGGGCCAAGACTGGTTGTCCTACATTGAAGCTCCTTGTCGGCTTCTCATTGATGTGCTGGAATTGTTTATCCTCAACATTTCTTCGCACATTTGGTCTAAGCAAGTCCAGACGAGATCGCAACCTTCGGTTAAAGAATATCATGGCCGGGGTCTGGTTGGTAACTGCATGTGTCGCGTTTCGGTAGGCTAATAAGAAATTGTCCACCTTATGCTGTAGTGGAATTTCATCGTCGCACATGGCCTTTATCGCCTTCTTAAATGTTTGTACGAACCTCTCAGCCAATCCATTTGTGGCTGGATGATACGGGGCGGGTGTGTAATGCCTTACCCCATTCCTTCTCATAAAGTTTCGAAACTCTTCGGACACAAACTGTGGTCCATTATCAGAGCAAATCTGCTCTGGCAAGCCGTTTCTGGCAAATATGGTCCGTTGGACTGCAATCGTTTTCTCTGTAGTGGTTGAGGACATTTTTATCACCTCAGGGCACTTCGAATGAGCATCCACTGCTATTAAGAACATTGAGTCCATGAATGGACCAGCAAAATCAATATGCACCCGTTGCCATGGAGAGGAGGGCCACTCCCATGGGTGTAGAGGGGCATGTGCTGGTGCATTTTGGACCTTCTGGCATCCTGAGCTGCTCTTGGTTAGGTCTTCGATTTGTTGATTGATTCCCGGCCACCACACATAAGCCCTAGCAAGGCTTTTCATTTTCACTCCCCCAAGATGACCTTCATGTAGCTCATTTAGCACTCTCTCCCTTAACTTGGGTGGAATCACCACTCTGGATCCACACATCACTGTCCCCTGGCATACTGACAGCTGTTCTCTTCTGGATGAGAATGCTGGCAACAGTGAGTCGCCATGTGTTGGCCATCCCCTCACCGTCAAATCATATACCCGAGACAGCGTCGGATCATTGCGGGTCTCCTTCTCTATATCCGCATTCGTTATTGGCAATCGTTCAATTATTGACGAATAAAATATCTCGATAGGGTCCACTGCTGGTACTTCCTCCGCAGTAGGCAGTGGCAGGCGCGATAGCCCATCAGCGTTTCCATGCTGTTTCGTGCCTTTATATTCTATTTCATATTGATTCGCCCCTAGAAACAGGGACCATCTTTGTAACCGTTGTGCCGTCATCACTGGAATGCCCTTCTTAGGATTAAAGATGGAGACAAGTGGTTGGTGGTCAGTCAGCAAGGTGAACTTCTGCCCATGCAGATAGTGGTTGAATTTTTTTACTCCCCATACTAGGCTGAGGGCCTCCCTGTCAATCTGGGCGTAGTTGCGCTCGGCTGAGGTTAGTGACCGAGACGCAAAGGCTACTGGCCTCTCCAACCCGTCTGGGAATTTGTGCGACAGCACCGCTCCAATACCATAGGGTGATGCATCACATGCCAAACGAATTGGTAGTGCTGGGTTGAAATGGGCCAACACCTCTTTTGATGTGATCAATTCTTTACACTTCTGGAAAGCTCGTCTACATTCGTCATTCCACTTCCATGGTACCCCTGTTTGCAGTAGGGTGTTCAGTGGGTGTAATACCGTGGACAAATTTGGTAAAAACTTAAGGTAGTAGTTTACCAGCCCGAGGAACGACCTCAGTTGTGACACATTTTCCAGTGCTGGAGCCTTGACTACTGCCTCAATCTTTTCAGGGGACTTATGTAACCCCTCTTCATCGATGACGTGGCCACAATATGAGGTCTACTTCTGGAAAAACTCGCACTTGTGGCGATTAGCTCGTAGCCCATATTCCTTTAATCTGGTGAGCACCTTTTCCAAGTTGGCGAGGTGATCACTGCCATTTTCGCCCGTGACCGGGATGTCGTCCAAATAACACTGGGTCCCTGGAATCTCTTGCAGGACTTGATCCATCGCCCTTTGCCAAATAGCCGGAGCCGATGCTACCCCGAACACCAGCCGGTTGTATTGATAAAGACCTTTATGAGTGTTAATTGTAAGGTATTGTTTCGAGGCTTCTTCTACCTCCATTTGCAAGTACGCCTTGGCTAGATCAATTTTGGTGAAGCGTTTACCTCCAGATAGCGAGGCAAAAATATCCTCAATTCGTGGAAGCGGATATTGTACCGTATGAAGGACTGGGTTCACTGTCACCTTAAAATCCCCACAGATGTGGACCTTCTTTGGTTCCCCAGGCGTATTACTCAATGACCTCTTCATTACAGGAACGATGGGTGTAGCCCACTCACTCCAGTCTACTTTGGACAGTACTCCTGAACGTTCCAACCCTTCCAGCTCTGCTTCGACAGCTGGTCTGATCGCATAAGGCACTGGTCTGGCCTTAAGAAACTTTGGGCTTGCATTTTCCTCTATTTTAATCGTTGCTGTTATGCCTTTTAGTGTGCCGAGTCCCTCCTGGAACACTTCTTTTGCATCAGTTAGCATTTTTGACAGTCGTCCAGGTGTGATGTCGTCATCCTTTTTGGTCTCAAGCTTCAGTGCCTGTATGGAATGCCAATCTAATTGTATCTTCCGGGTCCATTCACGTCCTAGCAGTGGTGGTCCTCCATCTGGCAATACATATATATCCATTTTAGGCATTTCCTGGCCTTTATATATCACTTTCACCCTTATTTTTCCTTTGGGGTAGAGTTTTTGCCCCGTGTACGTCTTCAAGGCAATCTCTGTAGCTTTCGAGGGTATATGTGAAAATAGTCGCTTGTAGTCCCTTTGGTTTATGACTGTTAGGGCTGATCCTGTGTCCAATTCCATTTTCACTTGGACTCCGTCTATCTTGAGTGTAACCCAGATAGTCTGGTGATCCTCCATTTTGGTTACCTTATGTAGTTTCAGACAACCCAGCTCCTTGCTTCCGGAGTCTGTGTCACTTTTCTGTTCGTCTGAACTACTGTCCATCACCTGGTGTACCTTTTTGTACTTCTCCTGTGGAGATTTCTTACTGTTGGTTTTCTTCCCAGACCTGCAGACTCTTGCTATGTGTCCTGCTTTTCCACACTGTCTGCACACTTGGTCCTTGAACCAACAATCCTTCTGGTCATGTGTTGTTCTGCCACAGCGATAGCACTTCCCTGTTCCATAGGACATTTCATTGGTGCCATATTCTTGCGGTCTCCGTTGTATCTCTGCAGCGCCCCTTGCGGCTGCTTCGTGTGTTACTGCCATACTGAAAGCCTTGTCCAGCATAAGATCCTTTTCTGATAGAAGCCGTTTCTGGGTTCCTTCACTTTGCAGCCCACACACAAACTTGTCCCTTAACATATCTGCTAGTCCCGCTCCAAACTGGCAGTGTTTCGATAGCTTGCGCAGTTCCGTTAGCTACTCAGCATTGCTTTCGTCTTTGTGTTGGTTCCTTTTATGGAACTTAAGTCATTCTGCTATCAGCAGCGGTGTGGGGTTTAAGTGGTCCTGTAGGATTTCTACTATGCTTTCGAAATTCTTGTTCACAGGCTCCTCTGGGGTTATTAGGTTTCGCAGTAACCCATAGGTTTTTGCACCCATGGAATTTAACAAAACCAGTGCTTTCCTAGCATCTGGCACTTCATTCGTCCTGCAGTACACCTCAATACGTTCCACATATGTCGCCCAATCTTCGACTTCATTGTCGAACGTAGAGATACTGCCACTCTTCGGCATCCCTGGGTGTGATTTAACTGTCAAAAATGGCATCTCCCGCGCTTCCCCTTCTTCTCCGCTGGCACAGAATGGCATCTCCCGTGCTTTCCTTCCTTCCCACGCTCGCTCCTCTTCGCCGCTGCGGCTTCTAAAAATGGCGTCTCCCGCGCTCTTCCTTCTTCTCCGCGGCTCAATGGCGTCTCCCGCGCTCTCCCTTCTTCTCCCCGTGGACACTGTTCAGCCCTTGAGCCCTGGCTGTGCTCTGCGCGTTCTTTTTTTGTTTTGTTTTTGTGCACCTTTCCCGTTTCCGCCGCTCCGTCCTGAACCCGGCTGTTGCTTTACCCTCTCTCTCTCCGTTTTGTTTTTCCTCGACGCCGCTTGGTTTTCAACCCCCGGCTGCGCCCTGTGCGCTTCACCCTCTGTCTTACCCCATCGACGCCGCTTGGCTTTCTCTCCACCGTCGGTCGGCTCCAGCCGCCGCTGTCCAGGAAGGGTCTGCGCTGTACCTGTCGTCAGTCTATTGCTGATCGTCGTGGCTGGGGAACCAAGCTCGGCTCTCCACAGCCTCCCCTGCGATGTTCACTCTCTGCCGGACGACTGGGCGGTTGCTCGTGGTCGACGCCCGTGCTTCTGGCCTCGACTTTCTTCCACCGCCCTCCCGGAGCGAATCCTCGAAGGGAAATGCAGAGTTGCAGGTAGATTCGAACCGACACTCGTCGCCACTGTTAGATCCGTGATTCTGAGAGTATGATGTTTTTCAATAACCACACGGATGCTGTAACTGAACAATCAACAGATATTTACTGGAGTAGGGTAATCTCAAGACTAGGGTACAGAGGCATGCTCAAGGCTTATATACAGGTGTGGTCACTGCCGGTACTACAGTATACAGGAGCTGTAAAAGTAGTTCTCTCTTAAAGGTACATACACTAGAACCCGACACTGTCTCGGGTATACGATTTGACGGTGAAGGGATGGCCAGCACATGGCGACTCACTGTTGCCAGCATTCTCATCCAGAAGAGAACAGCTGTCAGTATGCCAGGGGACCTTGATGTGTGGATCCCGAATGGTAATTCCACCCAAGTTAAGGGAGAGAGTGCTCAATGAGCTTCACGAAGGTCATCTGGGAGGGGTGAAAATGAAAAGCCTTGCTAGGGCTTATGTGTGGTGGCCGAGGATCGATCAGCAAATCGAGGACCTGACAAAGAGCTGCTCAGGATGCCAGAAGGTCCAAAATGCACCACCACATGCCCCTCTACACCCATGGGAGTGGCCCTCATCTCCATGGCAATGGGTGCATATTGATTTTGCTGGTCCATTCATGGACTCAATGTTTTTAATAGCCGTGGATGCGCACTCGAAATGGCCTGAGGTGATCAAAATGTCCTCCACCACCACGGAGAAAACTATTGCAGTCCTACGGACTATTTTTGCCAGGAACGGCTTGCCAGAGCAGATTTGCTCTGATAACGGACCACAGTTTGTGTCCGAAGAGTTTCGAAGATTTATGAAAAGGAATGGGGTAAGGCATTACACATCCGCCCCGTATCATCCAGCCACAAATGGATTGGCTGAGAGGTTCGTACAAACCTTTAAGAAGGCAATAAAGGCTATGTACAATGACAACATTCCGCTGCAGCACAAGGTGGACAATTTCCTGTTCGCCTACCAGAATGCGACACATGCAGTCACCAACCAGGCCCCGGCCATGATGTTCTTTAACCGAAGGTTGAGATCTCGTCTGGATTTGCTCAGACCAAATGTACGAAGAGATGTTGAGAATAAGCAATTCCAGCACATCAATGAGAAGCCGACAAGGAGCTTCAATGTAGGGCAACCAGTCTTGGCCCACGACTACCGAACAGAGAAATGGCAACCAGGGACGATATGCACACGGCAGGGGCCACTAATGTACACAGTGGATGTTGGGGAGAACATTGTGAGACGCCATGCTGACCAGATCCTAGAGTCACAGGAACGAGTCAACCCCATGTCTCGGCCATACGTACCTGGTGAGGAACCCAACATACAGGTCGCACCTACCTCAGAAACAATAGCATTGGAAGCTGATGAATTAACTGACGACAGGGTGTTAGAATCGTCTCCGCACCAAGAGCGAGACACTCGGGAAAGGCATTATCCAGAAAGAATCAGGAAGCCTCCCCAAAGACTGAATTTATAAATAGACTATTTTCAATTAATGTTGCATGTTAAAAGTGTTAATTGTAATTAGTTTGATATTTAATTGTTAAATGAGTGTTATGGTACTGTTAATCTAAAAGGGGAGGAATTGTAGTGTATGTACCTTTAAGGGGAGAACTACTTTTTACAGCTCCTGTATGCTGCAGTACCGGCAGTGACCACACCTGTATATAAACCCTGAGTAGTGATCTGTATAGTTAGTTCTAGAGTAACCCTCATTCAGTAAACACCTGTTGAATCGTTCCCTGCAGTCTTGTTGTCTAATTATTGAAGGACACAACATCAAGATACATGGATCTAACATTTGCCTTCTTAAACACTTGCTGTACCTGCATGTTAACTTTCTGTATTTCGTTTACAAGGATGCCCAAATCCCTCTAAATTCCAACATTTACTAGTTTCTCACCATTTAAAAAATATTGGCCTAGAAATTGGGTATAGCCCTGCTTGAGGCGTTAGAACTGGCGCTGCGCAAAGTTTATAGCCAGACGAAACTTATCGCCGCCTGGCGCGATATTGGGTTGCATCGTCCCCAAAGGGGATTGAGGTGCGAATTCAGACATTGCACGGGCCTCCTAAGGCGCAAAACTTCCGGCGCTACCCAATATCGGCGCGGACGGGCGCAGCGCAGGTGATCTCAATTACCGATAACCACGAGACTTCCAGGCGCCGGCCGGCTCTTAAAGGGGTGGGTCAGTCAGCCTCAGCTTCCACATTCAATGCCCTGTAGGCCTCAGAATCGGCGCTCGCCCTTCTCTGGTGCAAAAAACTTGCTCAGGATGGAGAAGGTGAGACAGAGAGCAGAGCGCTTCAGCACTGAGGCTCTGGACCAGTTGGTGTCCGCAGTGGAGCGCCGTCGAGATGTTCTGTATCCTGACAATGGCAGGAGGCCGAATCAAAAGGAGTACCACCGAGCTTGGAGGGATGTTTCTCAGAGGGTCAACTCCAGCAGCATGGCGACCAGGAGCCCTGTTCAGTGCAGGAAGAAATTCAACGACTTCACTCGGGTCGTTAGGGTGAGTGTTGTTTATGCAAACTTCTGATTCCCTCCATCTGCACCTGACTTCGTGCACCCTGTTGCCATGATGCCCCAATGGCCATCTGGCAGCAAGCACCCATGGCCCTTTCTGGGCACACACATGGACATTTGACTCAAGGCATCATGTAAGGGCTCTTGCACCATGGGGGGCATGAGATGATCTCTCAAGGCATCATGTAAGGGCTCTTGCACCATGGGGGGCATGAGATGATCTCTCAAGGCATCATGTAAGGGCTCTTGCACCATGGGGGGCATGAGATGATCTCTCAAGGCATCATGTAAGGGCTCTTGCACCATGGGGGGCATGAGATGATCTCTCAAGGCATCATGTAAGGGCTCTTGTGCCATGGGGGGCATGAGATGATCTCTCAAGGCATCATGTAACAGAACTTCCCCTTCTTTCCCCTGCAGTCCAAGCTGGCGACGATCCGCAAGGACCAGCATCGAACCAGTGGCGGACCTCCACAAGTGGTCACTCTCACGGATCTCGAGGAGAGAGTGCACCAGATTCTTGGAGGACATCTGAGTGGTCCTGTTACCACTGCAGCTGCCAACCCCATTGTCGACAGCGAGGGTAAGGCTCTCACCTTTTCAGCTGTCTCCTTCCACTTGGTCCCCCCGCCAGCATGCTTTCTCAGTGTGCAGCCATGTCAGAGCCTTGCCGCAATCTGGCATGCCTTGCCGCCAACCTGTCCTTTTGCTAAAGCCACTCTTCCACCTCCCTGCTTTCAGATGCTGCATCACCAACTCGGGATCTGCGCCCTGAAGCTGCCAGTGCCAGTGCCTCCGGAGGCGAGGATCAGGAGGAAGCCGGAGCATCCGTTCCAACCTCAGGGGAGCCTACACATCTGCAGACTGGGGATAGTAGTTCCCTGGAGGGGAGTGGGGGGTGCTCTGATGATGAGCCAGTTGCCGGAACAAGCGGCCTGCAGCAACGTGAGGGGGGTAGGCAAGTTCGGCCACCGGCTCCCCGGAGGGCAAGGCAGGGAGTGATGACTGCTGCACAGAGTGCAGAGGAGGTGCATAGCCTGGCTGAAATGAGCACCCAGGCCCGGCTCAGGCACACTGAGCTGATGGCTGCAGTGGGTAAGATGCCTCACTCGATAGAAACACTGGCAAAGAGTGTGTTGGACTTTGGAGCAGCAATGGAGAGGACTGTCCAGGGCTTCGGGGCAGCAATGGAGAGGACTGTCCAGGGCTTCGAGGCTGCTATGGAAAGGACTGTTCAGAGCTTCGGACAATCCCTGGAAAGGTCTGTCCAGGGCTTGGCCGAGGCAGTGGAACGGACTGCTCCGGCCTTGTCCGAAGCAATGGAAAGAACTGTCCAGGGCTTCTCCGAAGCACTGGCACCTGCCACACAGGTCCTCACTGCTGCCACGCAGTCACTTGCTGGCCTCGTCCACACCCAGATTGAGGCAACGCGAACTCTCACTGCTGCCACCCTATCTGCATCAGCTAGTATCACTCCGGGCCGTTCCAGTACCATACAAGGCCAGGAATCAGTGGAGCAGTCGACTGTGGCGGATGAGCCGAACTGGTCCCCTCAGAGAGCCAGTGTGTCGTCCGACCATGGTGCAGGTGTCCTCTCTCGGCAGGTGACCATTGCTCATGCCACCGCTGGTACATCTGCAGTGCAGCTGCCACCACCTGCAGGCCACACTGCTTCCAGCCATGCTCAGATCAAGCAGCCTGCGTCCGCACCCTCCAAGCCCAGATGTCGTCCAGGCCGTCCCTCAGGGGCTTCTGCGCTTCCACACAGTCAGCAGGCGTCCCCCAGCCTTGACCCCACCACTGGGGTTCAACTACGTAGGAGCAGCAGGGAGGGAAGGGGCCGACCGCGAAAGAGAAGTCGTTCTCCATCAAGGGGCCAGCAGTAGAGGGCGGTGCTGAGATGTTTCTTTGGCCAAATTCAAGGACTCCCTCACCTGTTGTGATTGTTGGAAATGGTTTGTTTAGTTTTGCGGCTTTGCCGAAGAGTTAACTGTTATTTTGTTAGTTATGGTTTCTGTTGACATGACGTTGTTATGCTGGAAGGAAGGACTTGATTGACAATAAAGAAAAGTTTTAATTTTACAATGTTACACGTTACTATTTATAGTCATGCTGGCCTTCAGAGGCTTTGAAAGATCCGAAGTGCGCAGGACGAATGACACCCATCATTCCGCCAGAGGGGCCTCGAACCGAGTCCTGATGAGCCTCTGATGGATGGCCATTCCACTTTCAGGAGCCCTCCCATCTTCCTCCTCCTCCTCCTCCTCCTCCTCATCCGCATGCTCCTCCTCCTCGTCCGCCTGCTCATCCTCCTCCTCCTCCTCCTCGTCCGCCTGCTCGTCCTCCTCCTTCTCCTCCTCGTCCGCCTGCTCTGCTGGACCTTGAAGGACAGCTGGCATTAGCTGGGTGCGTCGAAACGCCAAGTTGTGGAGCATGCAGCAGACGACGACGATGTGACCCACTTGCTCCGGCGAGTACTGCTGGGCTCCCCCGAATGGTCTAGACAGCGGAAGCGCTGTTTGAGCACACCAATAGTGTGCTCGACAATGTTCCTGGTCGCCTGATGGCTGCTGTTGTACAGCTCTTCTGCTGGGGTGGCAGCCAAACGGAGTGGTGTCATGAGCCATGGGCAGAGAGGATAGCCCTTGTCCCCAGGAAGCCAGCCTCGTGGGCAAGCTGGCCCCTCAAAAAGGTCACAAGCTGAGGTCTGCCGCAAGATGAAGGCATTGTGGCTGCTCCCTGGGAATTGGGCGTTGACTGTCATGATCATTTGGCGGTGGTCACAGACCAGCTGCACATTGAGGGAGTGGAACCCCTTGCGGTTGCGGAAGTCCTCAGCATTCAGTAATGGCGCCCACAAAGCCACGTGTGTGCAATCAATCACCCCCTGCACCATGGGGAAGTCCGCAATGGCAGAGAAGCCCTGCGCGCTCTGCCTGCTTCTCCAGGGTCAGAGGGAAGGTGATGAATTGACGCCTTCTTCTATAAAGGGCAGCTGTCACTTGCCGGATGCAACAATGGACTGCAAACTGAGAGATATTCGCAATGTCCCCAGTGGCTGACTGAAAGGATCCGCTGGCATAGAAATTGAGGGCAGCAGTCACTTTAACGGCCGCCGACAGAGAGGTCCTGCACCGTAGACGCGGCTGCAGATCCTCAGCAAGCAGGTGGCACAGCTCAGATACAACCTCCTTACCGAATCGGAGCCTTCGAACACACTGCTCCTCCGACATGTCAAGGTATGACACCTGCTGCCTGAATACCCTCGCAGCGTACCCTCGGATTGGCCGACCTCCATTGCCCCTCCTCCTTCTGGCCAATCCCGGCCCTCTCTCCCGCCATCTCTCTGCCCCTTCACAGTGTCCGGCCATGAGGACGTGGCCCTCCAAAGCAGCTCCCATTTCGATGCCAGTTGGTCAAAACGCTGTTAGGTGTAGCGCTCCAACTGCTCCGGACAGGTTTGAAGGTCCCAAGTATTCTAAGGCTAAATTCAAAAAAATCTGCTCCACAATAGCTCACCAACTCTCTCCAGCAACGATCACAATGAACAGGCCAAGTGGCTGCAGCTTTTATACTAGAGCTGTCCCCTTTAAATAGCGCCCCCCGACTCCGAGAAGGGCCTGGTAACGTTCCATCGAACTGTCACTAATAGCGCTAGGCGCAAAGGTTCCGGGCGCCACCGAATATCCGGCCAGGGGCACCCAAAAGCCGTTGCACACTGAAATGACGTCATGATCTGCCTGCGCACGCGGGCGCGCGCTAACACTTAGCGCAGGCGTTAAATGTATAGTCAATATGGGAGGTGTCGCTATCTTCGTTGCGCCCGCCCGAACATTGGGTAACGCCCCAATTCTCGGGCTCTTTAGGCACTAATCGCTGGTGCTACCAACCGAATTTCTAGGCCATTCTGTTTTAATTAATGTTCTTCCTACCAAAGTAATAAATAACCTCACATTTCCCCACATTATACTCCATCTGCCACCATCTTGCCCACTCACTTAATCTGTCTATAAGCCTTTGCAGACTCTTTGGCCTAGAAATTGAGTGCCCTTAGCGCCGATTTTGCGGCGCTAGAGGGCCTAGCGCTGCATTTGGCGCCGGCGCCGAAATTGCCTGGGGCCCTTACGCCGCGGTAGACCGGTAGCGCTGCGCTGGCACCGATGACGTCATCGGTGTGCGCAGCGTCCCGGTTGCCATGCCGACGGGCCCCAGCGCCGAAATTCAGTTGCGGCCGCCTCGCCCGTGACAGCCGCAACTAAGACTCTGGCAACAGAGTCTTACGAGTCTTTGCGCCGACGCATTAAAGGCCCCGCGGCGGCCGGCCGCTTTCCCGCCGGCCGCCTGGCCGCAGCTCCCTCCCCGGACTTCCCCCCCCCCCCCCCCCCGGAACAGAAGCAAGCCCGGCACTTGTCCGAGGTGCCGGGCTCATTTTTTAAAAGATTTTCGCGGGCCGCGATCGGGTGCAGGCAGCTCCTCCTTAAGGGAAGGAGGAGGCCTGCACTTCCCGAGCCTGCCGCACCGCATCGGGTGCTGCAGCGCCGGAATTGCGGCGCGAAACGGCAGTTAGCGCCGATTTACCGCCGCAAAGACCCTTCAGTAGCGCCGGCAGCCGTTTGGGCGCGGCCCTGCTGAATTTTTGGCGCGCGCAGGGGGACTTAGCGCCGGCACTAACTTCCGGCGCTAAAGCCCTGGCTAAGCCAAAACTCAATTTCTAGGCCTTTGTGTCCTCCTCACAGCTTACTTTCCCACCTAGCTTTGTATCGTCAGCAAACTTAAATACATTACACGTGGTCCCTTCACCGAGGTCTTTGATATAGATTGTAAATAGCTGAGACCCCAGCACTGATCCTTGCACCCCACTCATAACCGCCTGCCAACCTGAAAATGACTTGTTTATGCCTACTCTTTGTTTTCTGTCCTTTAACCAATCCTCTATTCATGCTACTAAAGTACACCAACCCAATGAGAACTTATCTTGTGTAACAACATTTCATGTGGCACCTTATCGAGTGCCTTTTTTGAAAATCCAAATATACTACAGCCACAGATTCCCCGTTATCTACCCTGCTAGTTACATCCTCAAAAAACTCTAATAGATTTGTCAAACATGATTTCCCTTTCATAAAACCACGTTGACTCTGCCTAATCATATTATGATTTTCTAAGTGTCCTGTTAAAACTTCCAGCATTTTTTTGACGACTGATGTCAGGCTAACTGGCCAGCAGTTCCCTGTTTTCTCTCCCTCCTTTCTTGAATAGCGGGGTTGCATTTGCTACCTTCCAATCCACTGGGACCGGTCCAGAATCGAGGGAATTTTAGAAGATCACAACCAATGCATCCACTATCTCTGCAGCCACCTCATCTAGAATCCTAGGTTATCAGGTCCAGGGGATTTTTCGGCTTTTAGTCCCATTAATTTCTCCAGTACTTATTCTTTACCAATATTAATTACTAATATTAAGCACTCCTGGGTGGCCTTCCACATTCCACCCTACGAAAACCTGAGGTCATCCAAAACTCGGCTGCCCATGTCCTAACTCGCACCAAGTCCCGTTTGCCCATCACCCCTGTGCTAGCTGACCTACATTGGCTCCCGGTTAAGCAATGCCTCGATTTAAAAATTCTCATCTTTGTTTTCAAATCCCTCCATGGCCTCACCCCTTCCTATCTCTGTAATCTCCTCCAGCCCCACAAACCCCCGAGATATCTGTGCTCCTCTAATTCTGCCTTCTTGAGCATCCCTGATTATAATTGTTCAACCATTGGTGGCCGTGCCTTCTGTTGCCTAGGCCCTAAACTCTGGAATTCTCTGCCTAAACCTGTCCGCCTCACTACCTCTCTTTCCTCCTTTAAGACGCTCCTTAAAACCTACCTCTTTGACCAAGCTTTTGGTCACCTGCCCTAATTTATCCTTATCGGTGTCAAATTTTGGTCTTTAAATTCTCCTGTGCAGCGCCTTGGGACATTTTACTACTTTAAAAGCGCTATATAAATACAAGTTGTTGTTGTTGTTTAAGTTCCTCACTCTCATTAGACACTTGATTCCCCACTATTTCTGGTATGTTTTCTGTGTCTTCTACTGTGAAGACAGATACAAAATATTTGTTTAATACATCTGCCATTTCCTTATTCCCCAGAATGGAGGATGTGGTGTATATGCCTTTAAGAGCAATGGTGGTGTATGTGCCTTTAAGAGCCCCAGGTGTGCGTAATGCCAGTAATTGCCACTTGGGCTATATAAGCCTGTGTATTGTGTATATCCTTTAGACACCGCCCCCCCCCCCCAGACTTGCTTAGTAAATACCTATGAACCAACTCCTGTCTTCAGTGTCTTTATCTACACACGGACACTACAGTGGCGACGAAGTGGAAACGGACTTACCTGCAATTCGGCAGCACTCAAGGACATCGATTCCTCCAGCGTCCAGAAGACTCAAGGAAGTAATAGAAACTGTGGTTTCACCAGCTGGCCAAGCTGGTGGCAGGTACTGCGCTAATCCTTCCTGGGCGTCAGGCTGGGGCTCCAGCGGCGGGCTCTACAGCTGAGACAAGCAGCGAAATCGGAGGCAAGCAATAACGGACTGGGAGGGTGCACTCGGGAGACGGCCGGCGCGGCAAGCAGGTCAGCATTTAGACCTCCGTCGGGAACGAGTCTCCAACAGTGAATAAACGGAAACCACAGTAAAACAGCGTTGTTATCGGTAGCAGCGGCGGGAAAGCGCGGGAAGCGCCATATCTTTTTTTTTGAAATGCCTAAGTCTGGCAATATTGATGCTTTTGATAACGAAACAGAGCCTAACTTTGGCAATATTGATGTTTTTGATAACAAGATAGAGGATTGGACCACATATGTAGAAAGAGTGGAGGTGTTTTGCACCGCAAATGGAATAGAAGATGAAAAAAAAGCTTCAGTTCTTCTGGATCTAATGGGCGCAGAAACATACAAGCTGTTACGCAACTTAATCACTCCAGCCGAACCGATGGACAAGAATTTTGAAGAGATTGTTGATACTCTACACTGCCAATTCGAGGCAGGACTGGCAGATTCTCTGCAAGGCAAATTCATCTGCGATCCCCTAAGTGTAGAAACACAAAAGAAGGTATCTTCGAGAAAAGATTTAACACTGGACAAGGCTTTCAGTGCAATAGGAGTGGCAAAGATAAAGCAAAGGCCACAGGACTTCGGCACCCATGAAATGACACGGGGTTTCAAGAAATGTTATCGATGCGGCAGATCCAACCATGACCAGAGGGATTGCTGGTTCAAAGAAAAAGCATGCAAGCGATGCGGAAAGATAGGACACATTCCACGTGTATGCCGATCTGAAAATAAAAAATCCACCAACGGGAAAAGAATCAATAAGGAAAAGCACAGAAAGGTACAAATGATGACGGACAGTAGCTCCAAAGACCAGAAGAGCGATAGCGACTCTGGGAACAAGAGACTAAGCTCTCTCAAATTACACAATGTAATTGCCAATGAAGATTACCAAACCATTTGGGTTACCCTCACAATAGCAGGGTCCCCAGTTAAAATGGAGCTAGATACAGGATCAGCTCTAACCGTGATAAATCGACGAGATTACGAGAGGCTATTTTCGCACATACCTCTAAAAGACACATCCATTATCTTAAAAACATATACGGGGCAGAAAGTCTACCCCAAAGGAAAAATAAGGGTGCCTGTGGTATACAACGGCAAAGAAATACAAAAGTTGTATTTATACATTCTACAAGATGGTGGTCCACCGTTGTTGGGACGTGAATGGATAAGGAAGATACGTTTAGACTGGCACTCCATTCAGGCACTGACGGTGACCATTAAGGAAAAAAACAATGATGACATCATACCTGAACGATTAAAAGACATCTTGGCCAACGCCAAAGAAGTGTTTCAAGAGAAACTAGGAACCTTGAAAGGCATCACCGCCTCAATAAAAGTGGAAGATGCAGCAATTCCAAAAATTTTTAAGGCAAGACCGGTGCCATACGCAATACGTCCGGCAGTCGAGGCAGAGCTGGAGAATTTGGAAAAGGCAGGCGTATTATCCAAAGTAGATTGGAGCGAATGGGCAACACCCATCGTTCCAGTCATGAAAAAAGCATTGAAAAATAACTCTGAGGAACAGAGAAAAATTCGCATCTGTGGGGACTTTAAGGTGACTGTAAACCCGGTCCTTCACACGGTACAGTATCCTCTTCCGAGGATAGAAGATATTTTCGCCTCGCTATCCGGAGGGAAACATTTCACAAAAATTGACTTGGCACAGGCATATCTACAGATGGAGGTTGAGGAGACCTCTAAAAAGTATCTCACAATAAACACACACAAAGGCCTGTACCAGTACAATCGACTGGTTTTTGGAATAGCATCAGCTCCAGCTATCTGGCAAAAAGCTATGGAGCAAGTCCTGCAAGGGATTCTGGGGACTCAATGCTACCTAGACGACATCCTTATAACAGGAGAAAACGACAACGAGCACCTTGCCAATTTGGAGCAGGTGCTCACTAGGCTGAAAGAACGGGGCCTACGAGCAAATCGCCCCAAGTGCGAATTTTTCCAAAATCAGATATCATATTGTGGCCACATAATTAATAAGGAAGGGTTGCATAAGTCACCTGAAAAAATTGAAGCAGTTATAAAAGCCCCAGCACCTGAAAATGTTTCACAATTAAGGTAATTCCTGGGATTAATAAATTACTATCATAAATTTTTACCGAACTTATCAACTATTCTACACCCTCTTAATGATCTTCTACAAACAGGAGTGATTTGGAAATGGAACGAAGACTGTAAACGTGCCTTCCATAAATGTAAAGACTTAATCACATCCGAGAAAGTTTTGGCTCATTACAACCCATCACTACCAATCAGACTGGCGTGCGATGCATCCCCTTATGGCATAGGAGCGGTATTATCCCATAGATTCCCTGATGGCTCAGAACGGCCGATAGCTTTTGCGTCACGCTCATTGAACTCAGCTGAGCGTAACTATGCCCAGATAGACAGGGAAGCACTCAGCCTGGTATGGGGAGTGAAGAAATTCAACCATTACCTACACGGACAAAAATTTACCTTGCTGACTGACCATCAACCCCTCATCTCCATATTCAACCCTAAAAAAGGTGTCCCCATTATGACGGCACAAAGACTACAGAGGTGGTCCCTTTTTTTAGGGGCACACCAATACAACATTGAATACAAAGGGTCAAAACAGCATGGGAATGCTGACGGTTTATCACGCCTACCGTTGCCAACGATAGAAGAGGCACCTACAGTAGACCCAGTAGAGATATTCCACTCTACCATAGTGGAATGTCTACCGGTGACAAATTCTGCCATTGAAAGGGAGAAAAGAAATGACCCTACTCTCTCACAGGTCTACGATTTAACAGTGAAGGGATGGCCAGCACATGGCGAGCCACTGTTGCCAGCATTCTCGCAAAGAAGAGAACAGCTGTCAGTGTGCCGAGGAACCTTGATGTGTGGATCCAGAGTGGTGATTCCACCCAAACTCCAGGATAAAGTGCTAAAGGAGCTTTACGAGGGGCATCTGGGTGGAGTGAAAATGAAGAACCTAGCTAGGGCGTTTGTATGGTGGCCAGGTATCGATGGAGACATCGAAGAAATGACCAAGAGCTGCCTAGGATGCCAGAAGGTCCAAAACGCTCCACCACAAGCCCCTCTACATCCATGGGAGTGGCCCTCATCTCCCTGGCAAAGGGTGCACATCGACTTTGCTGGTCCATTTATGGACTCAATGTTTCTAATCGCAGTTGATGCACACTCCAAGTGGCCGGAGGTAATAAAGATGTCCTCCACCACCACGGAAAAAACCATCACAGTATTAAGGACCATATTTGCCAGGAATGGGCTGCCGGAACAGATATGTTCTGATAATGGACCGCAATTTGTGTCCGAAGAATTCAGAAAGTTCTTAAAGAACAATGGGGTAAAGCACTACACGTCCGCCCCATACCATCCCGCCACCAATGGATTGGCTGAAAGGTTTGTCCAGACCTTCAAGAAGGCCATCAAGGCCATGTGTAATGAAGACATAAAACTTCAGCACAAGGTGGATAACTTCTTATTTGCATACAGGAATGCAACACATATGGTTACTAACCAAACTCCCGCCATGATGTTCTGCAATAGAAACCTAAGATGCCGGCTGGATTTGGTCAAGCCCAACATCTGAAGGGACGTGGAGAACCGGCAGTTTCAGGGCATGAATGAAAAGCCAACTAGGACCTTCCAGATAGGCCAACCGGTTTTGGCCCGGGACTACCGTACCGAGAAATGGCAGCCTGGAACTATCTGCACACGACTAGGACCACTGATGTATACCGTGGACATCGGAGAAAGCATAATAAGACGCCATGCTGACCAAATCATAGAGTCATCCGAAAAGGGACAACCTACACCACCACTCTATACATCTAACGATGAAGTAGATATACCCATATCTACCTCCGATCCGGTGAGACTGGAACCCGATGAACCCGACACTGGCATTCAAGCCGAATCAGCCTTGCCAGAAGAACCTACTAAAGCACCAGAAACTACTACACCCCCGAGGCGTTATCCGGACCGAGTCAGGAAGCCTCCTGAGAGACTAACTTATAATTAATTAATACAGCAATGTATCTTATTTTGCATATAACATTTAATTAATAATTACTTAAAATATGATGTACTAGTTAGCTAGAAGGGGAGGAATTGTGGTGTATGTGCCTTTAAGAGCCCCAGGTGTGCGTAATGCCAGTAATTGCCACTTGGGCTATATAAGCCTGTGTATTGTGTATATCCTTTAGACCCCCCCCCCCAGACTTGCTTAGTAAATACCTATGAACCAACTCCTGTCTTCAGTGTCTTTATCTACACACGGACACTACAGAGGAGTCCACCTCAAGCATGAGTGGATTGGTGTCGCAGGGCATTGCGATGATGTGTTCTTTCATGGATAGAGGTTCAGCTCCGTGGAACATCAAACGCACCAATCAAATGAGTCCATGCCCGCCTTGACCATGGCCATGCAGACTCTGGATGACAACATGGCTGCCACCTTAAATAGGATGACAGATACCTTAGCAATGGCCTTACAATGCTGCACTGACCTGCACCAAAGTGCTCTCCAGCACAGTGGTAGCAGTGAAATGTGGCTGGGCCAGGAGAGGGATGACAGCGAAAGGAGACATGGAAGTGGGGACTCCACTCAGTGTTTCCACTTCTCACCCATTGCTCCCTCCTCAGTCAGTACCCAACATGCTGTCTCGTGTCCCAATGGCCGTGTCTACCACTGCACAGGTGCAGGTGGAGCAGTCTTTGGTGGGGCCCTCACGTGCTCCAAAGCCCAGAGGTCATGTAGGAATTAACAGCGGGGTTGGGGTTATTGTCTCTGGCCAGTCAGAAGCCTCTGAGCTGCTCCAGGGACCCCCATGTGGTTTCGAAGCGCTCCCCTATTCCTGGTTCTGACTGCTGGATTTATTCGGTAGCGATGTAGACAGAAAACGTGACTCGTGGTTGGGTGCAAAACAGACCAGCATTTATTGAAACAAAAAGAAGGAAGCAAATTGAAAATAAACGATACAGCACATTTATGCTGAAATACAGCACTTCACTTAACACAGTACACTTCTTGTCCACTAAAGCACTCGTTTACTTAATAGAACACTGTTGCTTAAATGCAGCACTTTACTTCTTAGTACAACACTGTTACTTAGATACAGCACTTTTTAAATACAGCTACTTAGTGTCCACTGAAGCATCTTTTCTGCTTAGTGCAACACCCTTTTAATAGCACTTTCAATACAGAACTCTTAGGCCTAGAAATTCAGTTGCGTTCGCCAGCCGTTAGCGCCTTAGGAGGGGTAGATCTCGAGCGCTAGGCACTTAGCGCCCGGGCGCAGGATGATCTGCGCCTACGCCCAACTTCAGCAGACATTTAGCGCTGGCGCAAAGTGTTTGCGCGCGCTCAGCTGCGCGCGCAACTTATGACGTCCTTTCGTCGTGCAACGCCCTTTGTGCGGCCCAAACCGGAACTTCAGTCGCGCCCGCCCAATGTGGGCGTGGCGGTGTTAAGAACTGTGAAGTGGAACGCAGCAGAGGCCCTGCGGGCCTTGGGGAGCGCTAATTAAAGGGCACTTACACTGAACTATAAAGGCCAGCCATTTTGCTGCAATGACTTTTCTGCAACGGATTTCTGGACAGAGACCAAGGAAGAGACCTTACTGATTTGGCCCAACATAGGAGAGGTATTTTTGGCTTCTGGCCAGTGCTTGGAAATTTGCCTCATTGTGATTTCATTGTTTGCAAGTATATTATGGGGGCTGCATGGGGTTCCAACCCTCAGTTCCAGCATTATGTGCGAAGGGCTCGCAGACGCTGTGTGAGAGGGGCAGCCATGCCTAGACGCAGAGGGGGCATCAGGCGTCGGCAACGTAGGCCTTACCCACTCAGGGAATACCGCCAGCAGGTGTCCTATCTCACCATGACTGCCGCGCAGTGTGTTAAGAGGCTGCGCTTCAGAAGGGAGGTGGTTGCAGAGATCTGCCAGCTGCTTCACAGAGATCTGCGTCCACAGCTGATGTGCAGGACGTCTCTGTCGGTGGAAGTGAAGGTCACGGTGGCTCTGAACTTTTATGCAAGCGGCTCCTTCCAAGCCGCTGCTGGGGACATAGCTAACATCTCCCAGTTCGCCGTGCATCGCTGCATCCGGCAGGTCACCGATGCCCTTTTCACAAGGAGACACCAATTCATCTCCTTCCCCATGACCCGAGAGAGGCAGGAGCAGCGTGCAGGCGGATTTGCGAGGATCGCCGACTTCCCCATGGTGCAGGGCGCCATTGACTGCACGCATGTGGCTTTGCGGGCACCTATTGACAATGCCGAGGATTACCGCAACCGGAAGGGCTACCATTCCCTCAATGTACAGCTGGTGTGTGACCACAGGCAGCGCATCCTAGCTGTCAATGCCCGCTTTCCAGGCAGCAGCCACGATGCATTTATCCTGCGCCAGACTACTGTGGCTGACATGTTGCAGGCACAGCCTCCCCCAAGAGGATGGCTTATCGGGGACAAAGGCTATCCTTTGTGTACATGGCTCATGACCCCGCTCCGCGCGCCCAGGACCCCTGCTGAGGAGGCATACAACGAAAGCCATCAAGCCACAAGGAACATCATAGAGCAAACGATTGGCATCCTCAAGCAATGGTTCCGCTGCCTGGATCGCTCCGGCGGATCTCTGCAGTATTCGCCGGATAGAGTCTCCCAGTTCGTCGTCGTTTGCTGCATGTTGCACAACCTGGCTATCCGCAGGACTCAGGCACTGCCACCTCACGTTGGACCACCACCTCAGGAGGACGAGCAGGAGGACCATGAGGAGGAGGAGGAGGAGGAGGAGGAGTACCAGCCCAGGAGGGAGCCACAAGGTCCAAGGGCCGTCCGTCGGCAGCTTATTGAACGACACTTCTAGGCCCCCTGTCAGGGAATGGCTTGTGGCAATGAAGGCACATGAATGCAGCCGCTCCGCAAGCCCTCAGCCGGTTAACACAACAACCACTTGAAACATCACACATGGACAAGCTGAATAAAGAAAAAGCTTTATTGAACAAACTCAGGGCCCTTCCCACATGAAACCCAAAAACAGACAACACCCCCAAAAAACAGTCAAAAACATATCTCACTCCCACAACCTGGGGAGGAATAACAAAACTTGTCCATCCAAATGGCCTTCATCCTCGGCCTTACCAAAAGAACCCCCCCCATAGACAACACAACCACCCCCATATAAAAAAACATTTGCCAACACACTCTACTTTGTGTGCCGAGAGGGCGAGTCCTTGTCCAGGCTTTTCCGGCCCCTGGCCGACCTGCTGCTCCGCCTCAACCTGGGCCCTGTGGGTGCTGCAAGGCTGGGGGAAGGTTCCTGAGGGGCACATTGCGTGACGGCAGATGCCCTTGGGGGTCGGCCTAGACGAGCTCTGGCCCTCGAGGGGCCGGCTGCTGACTGCTGCAGCTGTGGCTGGGCAGCATCAGTCCCTCCAGCAGCTCGTCGCAGCTTCGCTGGGGGAGTGGCAGTGGCGGCTGCAGCAATGGGGGCAAGCTGGCTGATGCCAGGCGCTCGCTGCTCGCCTGAGACACTGGCACTCGGCCGGGCTGGCACTGCAGCAAGCGCAGCAATCTGGTGAAGGCCAGACCGCTGTGCTGCTGCAGCGCGGCGGGTGCCCTGGCAATGCCTGCCTGACACAGCGAGTGTGGCAGCAGTGAGTGCCCGTACTGCCCTGGTCTGTGCCCGCATCAGACCAGCCAGTGACTGCACGGCACCACTGATCAACTGTCCACTCGCTGCCTGTGCTGCCCTGAATTCGTCCCGACTCGCGTCCTGTGCTGCCCTGAATTCGGCCCGACTCGCGTCCTGTGATGCCCCGAATTGTTCGAAACTCCTGGCCTGTGAGGCCCCGAAATCGGACACACTATGAGCCAGGGACTCAATGGCCTCAGGCAACCGTGCCACAACCCCCATGAACTCGGTGTGCCGACGATCCGAGTCCGCGGACATTTGATCGAGGAGGCGCACCTCCTGGGCGAGGACCGTCTCCGGACTGGAGGCCGGACTCTCCCTCTGGGGAGAAGGCAGCCGAGGTGCCCGACCCTTCCCGCGTGGCTGGACGCCACTGGGCACAGGAGCTACACTCCCCTGCAACACTTCCCCCCTCTGGGGAGAAGGCAGCCGTGCTGCCCGACCCTTCCCGCGTGGCTGGACGCCACTGGGCACAGGAGCTACACCCCCCTGCAACACTTCCCCCTGGCTCTCCTCCAGGGAAGACGTGTCCCCTCCATTGCCATCCCCTGGCGCGGATGAGTGTTCCCCCAATGGGCCGCCTTCCTCTTGCTCCTCCTCGTCCTCCTCTTATGAGGGACTGACACTCGCAGCTTCAGGGACCTCCTCCTCACCAGCTGAAAGCAGGAAGGCACAAGAGTAGCTTTAGAGTGAGGACAGGGCATCAGCGAGGGAGGCATGAGTGGTGGCATTCTGCGCATTGGTCGGACAGTGGCAAAGGATGTAGATCTGAAGCGCAAGGGGAACGAGGGAGGTCCAAAAGGTCATGTCCTTACCATTGGGGCCCAGCACAGGGTCGGCATCTCCAATTGCAACGGGGCCAATCACCCGGGCACCCATGAGTCGACCCACGCGCTCCTCCAGGTCACTGAGCTGCTGGAACTGGGGACGGCCTCCCCCGGTGACAGTCCGGCTCTTCAGATTCTGGGCCAGCTTGGCCTGCAAGAGAAAGGACGGCCTCTAAGTACAGTGTGGTGCCCTGTTGTTGTGTGCACTGCCTCCCATGGTCGAATAGCTTGGCCAGCGTGTAAAGTGCAGAAAGTGCAATTGATGTTCATGCCAGTGCCATAGCTGCTGGATGAGGGCTGGCCATTAGGCCTTTGAGGCCCCTTTGCCCATAATGTGAGGTGCACATGCAAGGATGAGGAGGACACTGGAAAGGGTACTCACCCTGACAATCCAAGTGAGGTCGTTAAACTTTTTCCAGCATTGGACAACAGTCCGGGGGACATCGCAGGTGGCTGTGACCCTCTGGGCAATATCCCTCCAGGCTCTCCTGTACACCCTGTTGGGAGGCTTCTTGCCACTGTCCGGGAACAAGATATGGCTTCTCTTCTCCAAAGCCCTAACCAGCACCTTTAAATCATGGCCAGAGAAGTGCTGCGCTCACTCACGGGCCCTCTGCATCCTTCCTGGCGCTATTTCTCTCCAGCAGCAGTGTTTAGGCCTAGCTGGAGGGCTGCAGTATCCAGAGCGTGGCAGCAGACCAAGTCGACCCTTCCCCCTTTAAGAGCTGGCCGGCGCCAGGGTGTCTGCTGTCAATCAAAACATGACCGCACCTGCGCTGCACCCGGCCTCGGTGGTATCAGTCTGCACCGCCGGCTTAGCGCCTAAGGATAGCCGTGCATCGCCAGTTTTAGCGCTCGAGCAAACTCCTTGGCCAAAGCTACTGAATTTCGGCGAACTGCCCTCCACTTTCCGGCGGGCGCAAACTTTAGCGGCCGCCCGACTTTACCGCCCCAAAAGTGGCTATACTGAATTTCTAGGCCTTAGTGTTCACTATATCACTTCTCTGCTTAGTGCAACACTTTTACTTAAATTGCACTCTTGATACAGAACTCTTAGTGTTCACTACAGCACTTCACTGCTTAGTGCAACACCCTTTTAATAGCACTTTCAATACAGAACTCTTAGTGTTCACTACAGCACTTTTCTGCTAGTGCAACACTGTTACTTAAATAGGGGAGGAGAAAATGGACACAATGAGGGAAAATTGACTAAAATTACAGTTTTAACAAAATTCCCCTTAATTCCCACCCCTTAATACCTATTCTAAGTTGCCTTGTAATGGGCCAGAAAGGGTATGCTCACCAATGAAAATGCCTGCTCCGTGCCCCCTGCAGTCTATGATCTTCACTGCCCTGAAGTACAGAACACCCCAGTATTTTAAAAGTAAACTGCTGGTATTCCACTCCTTTAGGCAGGCTCCCAAGTTGTAGAGGGCGCGAAGGCGAGGCCGCAGAGAGAAAGATCACTTCCTGAGAAGCTATCTTATACCCCATTTGGGACTGAAACCTTCCCGCCCAAATCCAGATGCATCTGGGCTAAACAAAAGGGATCCGATGTCCCCATTAAACTGTGATGGGTTTTGGATGAATTACCCATTTATCGTGATGGGTTTGTGAATGTATTCCCATTCATCATACTGGGTTTGAATAGAGCTGTCTTGGTTTGAAAAAAAAAGCTTGTCTTTCCTTAATTGCTGAGTAAACAGCCTTGGAAGTTAGTGTAAACAAAAGTCATTGTCCTGTGGTCAAACTGAAACTGCAGTCTCAAGTGGTTAATCCTTTGTGTAAACATTGTAGCAGTTTCTGTAAACAAACATCGATTGTCTCTGCAGGGAGGGAAACTCCCTGAACTGCCTTTGATTGGCAGTTTAACGACTCCATTGCTCCAGGGCTGGGATTTTTTTCTAAATCCTTTGTCAGCCATCTTTGATCTTCCCTTTTCATATGTCCACAGCCTGTGTTCTGCCACGAGGTCGGGCAGCCATCTTTGATTACCCCTTTTTCACAGACACATACATGCTGCCTTTCAAGAGAGACTGTCCTTTTGTCTTCTGCCATGAGGTCTGACGGCCATTTTGATCCCTGGATTTTTAAAGGTATATTACCCAGGTATTCTTTAATCAAAAATCAATCTTCGGAACTGTAGGGAATTTTGAAATTATTGCAAAATCCTTACAGTCATCAGCCAAGAGTATCTCAGCATTCAGAGCAGGGATCTGAGCAGCCTGCCTCTACCTCTGCTGAAGCCACAGGGGTTGCACCAGTAGGAGCAGAAGGAAAAGGAAGAGGAAAGCTTTGTAGTTACTCAAGGGTATGCACATGGGTATATGAGAAAATGTAATGTTGTTAAGTTTAGTTAAAGCACATACATTTTATTCTTTAGCACCACTTTCCCGTCTTGCCCATTCTTGGTTGCTGGGTGGAAAGTCGCATTTTAACTTGCTTGATGATGAATGGGAACACATAAATTGAAGGAGACCAATGGGGTGATGTAGCAGGCGTGCTTAGTTGTTTGCAGGACTGTTTGGTGTCGGTGACATTGGAGGTGGCGGGAAGAGTGGCTGTTGAATGTGCTTCTGACATCGGTCACTGGTGCAACCTAATTGAACCTTATATTAATGAGGGCATCCCAGGCAGCAATGTGAGCAGCTGATGGTACATTGGCCTCATCATCTTCCGAGGAGCTTGCGCACAAGCTGCCTAATGCGCTCAAGTTAAATGCAGAAGTCAGCAGGTTGGACCTGGCTTCCCTACACACTCGCATTTTTGCCACTTTTAACCCCCAACCCATACCCAAACCCATACATTCTTCCAGGTTAAAACTCCCCCCTACACTTCAAAATTACTTCATTGGCTGTGAAGCATTTTGGGATGTTCTGAGGTCACGAAAGGTGTTATATAAATGCAAGTCTTTCTTTCTTTTAACACAAATTTCCAGAGAGAAGGAAAGGTTAACTGAGCAAGAGAGATTAAAGAGCTAGAATAAGATGGGTAAAGTTTGAAGAAGCATCTTGAGGATGATGGGTCGGATGCCATGAGGTTCAAAGGTTAAGTAAATATAACAAGTAAATAAGACAACTTGATATTGGTCACATTAGCCTAACCAGAATGGAGGAAAGTGGTTTACCAAGTTCATTGAAGTTAGAGTTAATAGAATCATAGAATAATGCAGCACAGAAGGAGGGCATTCGGGCCATCCTACCTGAGCTGGCTCTTTGGTCGACCTATCCAATTAATCCCACACCCTGCTCTTTCCCCGTAGCCGTGCAATTTTTTTCCCTTCCAAGTATTCATCCAATCAATCTTGAATGTTATTATTGAATCTGTTTTCATCACCCTTTCAGGCAATGCATTCCAGGTCACAGCAACTCACTGTGTAAAAAAAAAGTTTCCTCACCTTGCATCTGGTTCTTTTGCCAATTCTCTGGTTGCCACTGGAAACAGTTTCTCCTTATTTACTCTATCAAACCCATTCATGATTTTGAACACCTCTAACAAATCTCCTCTAACCTTCTCTGCTCCAAGGAGAAAACCCCCAGCTTCTCCAGTCTCTCCACATAACTGAAGTCCCTCATCCCTGGTACCATTCTAGTAAATCTCTTCTGCAGCCTCTCCAAGGCCTTGATATTAATTCTAAAGTGTGGTGCCCAGAATTGAACACAATACTGCAGCTGAGGCCTAACCCGTGTTTTATAAAGGTTTAGCATAACTTTCTTGCTCTTGTATTATATTACTTTATTAATGGGCCAGAAATTCCAGAACGGGGCTTGCAGTGCGTGCAAGCCCCGTATTTGCACTTACCCCGCGCTCCTGCCGATCAGCTCCAGGGACGCCTGCACTTGCAGAAACTGAAAGAAGAATCCCGGGCAGCGTATGATGTCACGCCGCCCAGGAGTGCAGCCAGCGCGGAGCCAGGAGCGTGCAGTGTAAGTGAGACACGCCCCTTGAGGTCTCAGTTTCACTGGACACGCCCCCAATGTTTCTGTCAAGCTGCTTTGCTTTTTTACATGCCCTCATCCAGCAGCTATGGCACTGGCAAATATCCCACTGGATGTCAACCCAGAATTTAGAGCCGGAGCTCCGACTCCACTTGCCGGGACTGTCTGGAGCGGGGTTGGAAACCCTACCCTGATCTGGCCCAGCGGCGGGGATCCTACCGCTATGACAAAGGCCCAATCCGATTAGCAACGTGAAATGGCAGCATAGGGCTCCAGTCACGGGGAGGGAAAAGGCGCAGGAAACGTATGGGTGTCACCTTTTGTGCGGAGTGGGCCTTTTGCGTAGCAGTAAGCATCCCCGCCGCTGGGCCAGAAGGAGTAGGGTTTTGAACCCCACTCCAGACAGTCCCGGCAAGCTCCAACTTTAAATTCTGGGTGGACATCCAGCGGGATACTTGCGTCCGTGGGTGTTGGTGGCCCCCCCCCCCTCAGATGGGTTGTGGGAGCCCGTAAAACCCTCCCACCATAGGACTAACCACCCTAATGGCTGGTTCAAAGATGGTTACGGTCACGGAATGAGCGTTAATCACGGCCATAAATCCTTCCACCACTTCATACAGTTCCCCAAAGGGAACAGTGTGAGGATACGTCCGATGATGACCTCTTGCGCAATGCACCTCCTTGGACCCTCAGTCGCAGATGCGAGGGGGCAAGTCGTGCAATTGTTAAATTTTTTATTTTATTGACATGTAAAATGTTGGCCCAATAATTCCCTTCCAAATGCGCTAGTACGGTCGGGGTACTTACGCATCTGGCCGGATGAAATGCCGGTTTTCAGCATGCACAGTGCATGTGGGGAAAACCGGCATTTCCTGTCCTCTGAACGAAGGGGTTCAGAGGCAGAACGCGTGCGACTGCACAGGCAGCGCGTGCGCAGTATAATTCGCCGCTTTCATTAATGCTTTCAGTGAGGTCCAGTCATTACAACTTACACATGAAAAAAGCATGGGTACAGTTGCTCCAGAGGCTGCGGAGGAAGATATTTCTTATCGTGGAGCTTCTGAAAGTATGTATGTCTGTATATATTCCTTTGCGTGTTATGTATATATTCCTTCACTTATGTGTATGAATGTATTATTTAATTATGACTTTCAGAGAAAGTAACTTATTGGAAAATCATAATTAAAAACATACATTCATACACATTAGTAAAGGAATATAAAACATACATACATATACGTAAAGGAATATATGTGGACATACATACATAACTCATTCTCACATTCAATTCACACAGCCACAATTGCTCCTTCTACCTACCGTTCTGAAAACCCTTTTAAAAAAAAAATTTAAACTTTTAAACTTACTTAAAATTTCTTAAAATAACTTCCCTCCCTTTCCCAAACAAAAATATTGCATTTCAAAAGCTCCACGATAAAATATATCTTCCTCCGCAGCCAATGAACAACTTTACACTTGCTTTTTCAAGTGTAACTTCTAAGGACTTAACCTCACGGATTTCATGAATGAAATCCACGAAGTTCACTGCGCAAGCGCTGCCTGTGCAGTCGCACGCGCTCGAGGTCTGGAAATGCCGGCGTTCCCCGCATGCGCTGTTCATGCTGAACGCCGGCATTTCCAACGGCCAGAAGCGTGAGTAAGCCGACCGTACTCACGCTTCTGGCCTGGAATTTCTGGCCCAATAAAGCCAAGGATCCCTTATACTTTTTTAGCAGCCTTCTCAACTTGTCCTGCCACCTTCAAAGATTTGTGTACGTAAACCCCCAGGTTTTTCTATTGCTGCATCCACTTTAAAATTATACCATTTAGTTTTGACTGGCTCTCCTCATTCTTTCTACCACTTCACATTTCTCTGCATTAAATTTCATCTGCCATGTGTCTGCCCATTTTACCACTTTATGTCCTCCTGAATTCTGTTACTATCCTCCTCACTGTTTACTACGTTTCTGAGTTTTGTATCATTTGCAAACTTTGAAATTATGCCTTGTATACCAAAGTCTAGGTCATTAATATATATCAAAAAGAGCAGTGGTCCTAACACCGACCCCTGGGGAACACCACTGTATACGTCCCTCCAGTCTGAAAACTAACCAATCACCACTACTCTGCTTTCTGTCCTTTAACCAATTCGGCATACTTGCTGCCACTGCCCCTTTAATCCCATGGGCTTTCATTTTGCTAACAAGTCTATTATGTGGTACTTTATGAGCAAATGAACATGCGTCATGCAGCTAGATATTGTTAGAAGCTGGCTTTTGGGCTCCCCTTTACACATCCTAAAATGGCAATAATTTCAGTTTAAAGTTCCAATTAGAAAGTATGGTCTGCTGCTGCTCTGCATGTACGTGAAGCTGTGAGAAGTGGTCCTGGTGTCTGTATGTGGCTGCATTCAATGTGAAATGTAACATGTATACGTTGCTTTTCCACTTAGTTAAAGGAAATGCTGGGTAACTCTCTGGCAGATTTTCTCTGACTGATTATAGGCCCGGATTATACCGGAGTTGCACATGAGCGAAACCCTGGAACTTGCGATCTGTCAAGGTTTGCCTTGACAGATTGTACCCATCCGCTGTAAATTCACTTCACTGGCGCAGAGTTGAGCTATATGCCCAACTACTGTCCAGCAAATACCTACAAAACCCTTATGCCTGGTAAAAGCAGGCATTGGGCCTTCTTTTACCAGCGTATGGGTTTAACTAAATATTAAAATACATTTTTTTAAATGATTTAAACATTCACTTACATTTAAAATTAGTTTAGGTCAATTTTGACCCGGTTAAAAATGTTTAACTTTTTTTTTTTAATTACATTTTTATTTAAAATGTTTAATTAAAGGCTATTTTAATTAATTTTGAACCTGTGATCATTTATTTTTATTTCAGTGTTATGAAATTGTATTTATTAGGTGATTTCTGTTGTGTATGTACCTTTAAGGGAATAACTGGTCTTAGACTGCAGTACCGGCAGTGACCACCCCTGTATAAAAGGCCCTAGCAGGCTTCTGTAGTTTCAGTTTCAAGCTGCCTCTTGTTCAGTAAAGTACCTGTTAACTGTTCTCCCGAAGTCCGTGTATTATTGAGGCGCGGACTTTACAGTGGCGATGAGTAAGTTCGAACTCACCTGCAGTGTGGCATCATCTCACGGGGATCTCGCCTGAAAGGAAGGTCCTGGAAGGTCGTAGTCTGAGCAACGGGCGTCGACCGAGGGCAACCGCCCAAAGAATCCATCGGTGTTTGAAGAATTGCGGGAGAGACTGTGGTTCCAGCGAATCGTGCTGGTAGCAGGTAGCGCGCTGACCCTTCCGGACTGCGGCGGGCTCAAGCTCGATCGAGCGGCTCTACAAATCAGGCCGCGCAGCGTCGCCGGGAAAAGAAAACAAGAGAGAGAGGGTGGAGCGCACAGGGCGCAGTTGGTGCTTGAGAACAGGACAGCGGAGAGAAACTAAACGGGGGGGAAGGAAAGCGAGATATGCCGAAGCTGCGGGTTGCCGCCATTACCCCGTAGAACGCTAGGAGCAGCGTGGCAGTAAGGGGAAGAAGCAAAAGCGCGGGAGGCGCCATTTTATTCCATTGGGGAAGAAGCAAAAGCGCGGGAGGCGCCATTTTAAATCGCCCAAGATGCCGAAAAGTGGCAGTATCACTGCTTTTGACAATGAGGTAGAAGACTGGACCACGTATGTGGAAAGAATTGAAGTGTACTGCAAGGCAAATGAGGTGGCTGATGGAAAGAGGGCATCGGTATTATTAAATCTGATGGGTGCGAGTACGTACGGCCTATTGCGGAATTTAATTACCTCAGCTAAACCAATGGAGAAAAGTTTTGAGGAGATTGTTCATATCTTACAGGAACATCTAAGCCCTACACCACTGCTGATAGCAGAAAGATTCAAGTTCCATAAAAGAAACCAGCACAAAGATGAGAGCAATGCTGACTATCTTACAGAACTACGCAAGTTATCGAAGCACTGCCAGTTCGGAGCAGGACTGGCAGACACCTTACGGGATAAGTTTGTCTGCGGGCTCCAGAGTGAAGGAACCCAGAAACGACTACTTTCAAAAAAGGACCTGACGCTAGAACAGGCTTTCAGCGTGGCAGTATCCTGCGAAGCAGCAGCACGGGGAGCTGCGGAAATACAACAGAAACCACAAGAATACAGCGCTAACGAAATGGCGTATGGAGCCGAAAATGCTACCGCTGCGGCAGAACAACCCATGAGCAGAAGGACTGCTGGTTTAAAGACAAAATATGCAGGCAATGCGGGAAAATGGGACATGTAGCAAGAGTCTGCAGGTCGGGAAAGAAGACCAACACGACAAGAACTACTAAGGAACAGTACAGGAAAGTAAAGAAACTGACAGATAGTAGTTCAGAAGATCAGGAGAGTGATAAGGACTCCGGGAGCAGGCGACTAAGTTGTTTTAAGTTACACAACGTGTTCGCAAAAGAAGATCACCGAACCATTTGGGTCACCCTCATGATAGCAGGGTCCCCAGTGAAGATGAAATTGGACACAGGATCAGCCCTAACTGTCATGAATCGACGAGACTATGAGCGGCTATTCTCACACATACCCTTAAAGGACACGTCCATTGTATTGAAGACATACACAGGGCAAAAGGTCTACCCCAGAGGAAAAATAAGGGTGCCAGTTGAATATAACGGAAAGGAAACACAGAAACTATACATGTATATACTACGAGATGGAGGACCACCATTATTGGGATGTGAATGGATCCGAAGACTACAATTGGATTGGCATTCCATTCTGGCACTAACTGTGACTGACAAAAAAGATGATGACGTCGCACCTGGACGTCTGTCACAAATTCTATCTGACGCGGAAGAGGTGTTCCAACAAGGACTTGGGACTCTAAAAGGAGTAAAGGCAACCATAAAGATTGAGGATAACGCAACCCCAAAATTTTTCAAGGCCAGACCGGTGCCATACGCGATACGCCCAGCTGTGGAAGCTGAACTGGAGAGTCTGGAGCGTTCGGGGGTGCTGTCTAAGGTGGACTGGAGCGAGTGGGCCACACCCATCGTTCCTGTAATGAAGAAAGCATTGAGCAGCACGCCTGGGGAGCCAAGGAAGGTTCGCATCTGTGGGGACTTCAAGGTGACTGTGAACCCAGTCCTGCACAAAGTACAGTATCCGCTTCCGCGGATAGAAGATATTTTCGCCTCACTATCTGGAGGGAAACATTTTACAAAGATTGACCTGGCTCAAGTGTATCTACAAATGGAGGTGGAAGAAGCATCTAGGAAATACCTCACGATAAACACTCACAAAGGCCTTTACTAGTACAATCGACTGGTATTTGGGGTAGCATCGGCCCCGGCTATGTGGCAGAGGGCAATTGAACAAGTCCTGCAAGGGATCCCGGGGACCCAGTGTTATTTGGACGACATCCTGGTTATGGGCGAAAATGACAATGAACACCTTGCCAACCTGGAACAGGTGCTCACGAGATTGCAGGAATATGGGCTACGAGCCAACCGTCCCAAATGCGAGTTCTTCAGGAGACAAATCTCGTATTGTGGCCACATGATTGATGAGGAAGGGTTGCATAAGTCGCCGGACAAGATTGAGGCTGTAGTCAAGGCTCCAGCACCAGAAAATGTGTCGCAACTGAGGTCGTTCCTCGGGTTGGTGAACCACTACCATAAGTTCTTGCCGAATTTATCTACAATTCTGCACCCACTGAACGCCCTCCTTCAAACTGGTGTAACATGGAAATGGAGTGATGAGTGTAAGCGTGCCTTTCAGGAATGTAAGTGCCAAATCACTTCAAAAGAAGTATTGGCCCACTACAACCCAATACTACCGATTCGGTTGGCATGTGATGCATCACCTTACAGCATTGGAGCAGTGCTGTCACACAAATTTCGTGACGATTCAGAGAGGCCAATAGCCTTTGCATTGCGCTCGCTAACCTCAGCTGAGCGTAACTACGCCCAGATTGACAGGGAGGCCCTCAGCCTGGTGTGGGGGGTGAAGAAGTTCAATCACTATCTGCACGGGCAGAAATTCACCCAACTGACTGATCATCAACCCCTGGTCTCAATTTTTAACCCAAAGAAGGGCGTTCCGGTGATGACGGCGCAACGGCTGCAAAGATGGTCACTTTTTCTAGGGGCACATCAGTATGACATAGAGTACAAAGGTACGAAACAACATGGAAACGCTGATGGGCTGTCGCACCTACCGTTGTCTACGGCGGAAGAAGCACCTGCAGTGGACCCGGTGGAGATATTCCATGCGACCATTGTGGAATGTTTGCCTGTTACAAATGCAAGTATTGAGAAGGAAACCCGAAATGACCCGACACTCTCTCGGGTCTATGATTTGACGGTGAAGGGATGGCCAGCATATGGCGACTCACTGTTGCCAGCATTCTCGCCAAGGAGGGAACAGCTGTCAGTGTGCCGGGGCACCTTGATGTGTGGATCCCGAGTGGTAATTCCACCCAAGTTGAGAGATAGAGTACTCAATGAGCTTCACGAGGGTCATCTGGGAGGGGTAAAAATGAAGAGCCTAGCCAGGGCGTTTGTGTGGTGGCCAGGAATCGATAAAGAAATCGAGGATATGACCAAGAGATGCACAGGATGCCAGAAGGTCCAAAATGCTCCACCACAGGCCCCGCTACATCCATGGGAGTGGCCCTCATCTCCATGGCAACGGGTACACATTGATTTCGCTGGTCATTTATGGACTCAATGTTTCTAATCGCTGTGGACGCCCATTCGAAATGGCCAGAGGTCATTAAAATGTCCTCCACCACCACGGAGAAAACTATTGCAGTCCTAAGGATCATCTTCGCCAGGAATGGGTTGCCAGAACAGACCTGTTCTGACAATGGCCCACAGTTTGTGTCTGAGGATTTCCGGAGATTCCTGAAGAATAATGGGGTGAAACATTACACATCTGCCCCATATCATCCAGCCACAAATGGATTGGCTGAGAGGTTTGTTCAGACCTTTAAAAAGGCCATCAAGGCAATGTATAATGATGACACACCACTGCAACACAAGGTGGATAACTTCCTGTTGCTTACCGGACACATGCAGTAACCAACCAAACTCCAGCCGTACTGTTTTTCAACCGGAGACTAAGATGTCGCTTGGATTTACTCAAACCAAACATAAGATGAGATGTTGAGGATAAGCAGTTCCAGCACATAAATGAGAAGCCAACCAAGAGCTTCAAGATAGGGCAACCAGTCTTGGCCCGCGATTACCGCACAGAAAAATGGCAGCCAGGCACGATATGCACACAGCAGGGACCACTAATGTACACAGTGGACGTTGGAGAGAGCATCATGAGACGCCATGCTGACCAGATTCTAGAGTCACAGGAACAAGCCAAACCTGTACCACAAGCATGTGCACCTGGTAATGAGCCCGAAGTACAGATTGCGTCTACCTCAGAAGCAGGGGTATTGGAAGCTGACGAACCAGCCAATGACAATGAGCCAGAATTGACTCCACCGCCAGAACAGGATACTCGAGAAAGGCGCTATCCAGTCCGGATCAGGAAGCCTCCTCAAAGACTGAACTTATAAATGACTATTTCAGTTGATGTATATATTACTGAGAAAATTGTAATTGTAATTAGTTATTATTTAGTTGTTAAATGAATGTTATGTACTGTTTATCTAAAAGGGGAGGAATTGTTGTGTATGTACCTTTAAGCGAATAACTGGTCTTAGACTGCAGTACCGGCAGTGACCACCCCTGTATAAAAGGCCCTAGCAGGCTTCTGTAGTTTCAGTTTCAAGTTGCCTCTTGTTCAGTAAAGTACCTGTTAACTGTTCTCCCGAAGTCCGTGTATTATTGAGGCGCGGACTTTACAATTTCTATTATGTTTATGGGGATTTTGTACATAAATGGAATCCTCATAAGCATAACAAAAATCTCCCTTTGTCATTGGTTGGCCTGGCCCATGTGATCCTAGGGATGCTTGCAAGCCGTGCGCGCCCCTGGGATGCGTGGGTCTTTACACAGGCGTACGCCTACAGGCCCAGGACCGCAAGAGTCCGAAGTTCTGGAGCCATCAGGTAAGTATGGAGTTTTCTTGCGGTTCGGAGGTCTATCTTTCAAAAGTATGAAGAGGGATTCTCTTCTCTCATTGGCTCGCCTGGCCCACGTGATCCCAGGGACGCTTGCGAACCGCATGCGCCCCTGGGATACGTAGGCCCTGCGCATTTCGACTGTGGAGAGGCCCAGGAGCGGAAGAGTCCCGACCTCGGGAGCCCTCAGGTAAGGGCATAGATTTTTTCCCGATAGGAGACATCCACATGCAGGAAGCCTCCTATCGGAAATTACGGGCCAATATATCAATGTAAGTCTGTCTTTCAACCATGAAATAGTGTATTTGCGGCACTTTAAATCCAACCCTTGTCATTAATCTTAACTTGCCTTGGGAGCTGCCACAGGAATCTGCAGTTTGCTCTTAGAGACCCTATCATTCACAAAGCTCCCATGAAAGTTTATATTGTTATAGCCCATTTAAATGTTGCTTCTTCCTGTCCTGTTGAAGTCTTGTAAAATACTTAATTGCAGCTGGCTTTCCAGTGATTCTGCAGGCATTCAGCTCTTGTTTCAACAGAAACATTCCCTACATGTTCTGATACAAAAGAATTTTAAAAATGCAAAAAAATGAAGAAACACACAAAAAAAGGGGAAAAAAAGGTACTAAAAGGGTACTGCAAGAACAAAAATGAACAAAGTTATACAGTTACACAAGTATACAAATTGCCCAGGTAGGTCCTGTCCACAAAAAGCAGGACAAATCCAATCTGGCCAATTACCGCCCCATCAGTCTACTCTCAATCATCAGCAAAGTGATGGACGGTGTTGTCGACAGTGCTATCGAGCGGTACTTACTCACCAATAACCTGCTCACCGATCATCGGTTTAGATTCTACCAGGACTTCTCAGCTCCAGACATGGACAAAAGAGCTGAACTCTATAGGTGAGGTGAGACTCACTACTGAGTGTGACATCAAGGAGCCCTAGTAAAATTGAAGTGAATGGAAATCAGGGGGAAAACTCTTCACTGGCTTGAGTCATAACTAGCACAAAGGAAGATGGCTGTGGTTGTTAGAGGCCAATCATTTCCGCCCCAGGACATCACTGCAGGAGTTCCTCAAAACAGTCCTAGGCCCAACCATCTTCAGCTGCTTCATCAATGGCCTTCCTTTCATCATAAGGTCAGAAGTGGGGATGTTCGCTGATTGCAGTGTTCAGTTTCATTCGCAATTCCTCAGATAATGAAGCAGCTATGCCTCAATGCAGCAAGACATAGACAACATTCAGGCTTGGGCTGATAAGTGGCAAGTAACATTCGTGTCACACAAGTGCCAGGCAATGATGATCTCCAACAAGAGAAAATCTAACCACTTCCCTTTGACATTCAATGGCATTACCACCATCAAATCCCCCACCATCAACATCCTGGGGGTCACAACTAACCAGAAAGTTAACTGGACCAGCCACATAAATACTGTGGCTACAAGAGCAGGTCAGAGGCTGGTTATTCTGCAGCGAGTGACTCACCTCCTGACTCCCCAAAGCCTTTCCACCATCTACAAGGCACAAGTCAGGAGTGTGATAGAATATTTTCCACTTGCCTGGATGAGTGCAGCTCCAACAACACTCAAGAAGCTCGACACCATCCAGGCCAAAGCAGCTCGCTTGATTGGCACCCGATCCACCACCTTAAACATTCACTAGCTCCATCACCAGTGCACAGTAGCTGCAGTGTGTACCATCTACAAGATGCAATGCAGCAACTCACCAAGTCTTCTTGAACAGCACCTCTCAAACCAGCGACCTCTACCATTTAGAAGGACAAGGGCAGCAGGTGCATGGGAACACCACCACCTCCAAGTTCCCCTCCAAGACTTGGAAATATATTGCTGTTCCTTCATTGTCGCTGGATCAAAATCCTGGAACTCCCTCCCTAACAGCACTGTGGGAGTACCTTAACCACACAAACTGCAGCAGTTTAAGAAGATGGCTCACCACCACCTTTTTAAGGGCAATTAGGGATGGGCAATAAATGCTGGCCTTGCCAGCGACGCCCACATCACGTGAATGAATACAAAAAAAGATAAAGGTCTAGCCATTTAAGAACTACGTTTATCATGGAGCTTCTCTTTACACCCACTCCAGATATACAAAGGGAGGGCATAGTGTGACCCATTCTTCGTGGACAGAAATCACCCTGTTCCTTACTTGCATATACCCAATGATTTTAATATTTAAATTAAGCTCCTGCAGGTGCTGCATGAATATGGTGGGAATCTCGCAAAAGGGGAGTTCCTGCCCAATTTTCCAGGCCCTGCTCACACATTCTGTGCTGGAGCCCCGATCATCTGACTAGAAATAATGCATGTTAAATTATTTTACCAGAGCAACAACAACTTGCATTTATATAGCGCTTTTAATGTAGTAAAATGGCCCAAGGTACTTTACAAGGGTGTTATCAGACAAAATTTGACACCAAGCCACATAAGGAGATATTAGGACAGGTGACCAAAAGGTTAGCCAAAGAGGAAGATTTTAAGGAGCGTCTTAAAGGAGGATAGAGAAGTGGAGAGCTTTAGGGAGGGAGTTCCAGCCAGAGCTTAGGGCCTAGACAGCTGAAGACATGACTGACAATGGTGGGACGAAGGAAATCGGAGATGCAGAAGAGTCCAGAATAGAAACCACACAGATCTGGGCTGGATTTTCCGCCCGGAGGTGAGAAGGTGGCGGGCCCGCTGTTTGGCGGATTCCAGTCCCACTCCTGGTCGCAGCCGCCCTGCAATAATGATTTTCCCCAGATTGGCCTCATTAAGACCACTGTGTGCGCTAGCCGGCCCAATCGGTGGGTGCAGGTCGGCTGAGCATGCTTGATGACGCACTGGGAGCCTTTATGTTTAAGCGGGCCATGTCTCCTTTGATTAGTACTTTCTTTTTTCTGCTCCCGAGTGCTGGTTGCTGCAGGCATGACAGCACAATGAACCAAGGCTGCTCCCCGGTTTGATGATGACTCCCTCCGTGCTCTTGTGGTGGGAGTAAGAGGGCAGAAGGAGGTCCTCTTCCCTCCAGGTGGAAGGAGGAAGCCTCCTCAGCACACCAAGGCAGCCTGGCTGCAAATTGTGAGGTCAGTGCAAGGTCGGTCTGTACACGCACCTGGGTGCAGTGTAGGAAGAGATTTAATGATCTGCTGCGCTCAGCAAAAGTGAGTATAACATCACACTTACCTTCAATCTGCTTTCCATTTCTTCTCATCCCCATCACTCTGTATTGGCAACCTGCTCCTGCACATCCCAACTCACCCTAACATCCCTTGCACCCTCACCCATCCCCCTCTCTATGTACAGAATCACTTCACCATTTTACTATGCACCCCTCACACTCGCTCTCACTGTTATGCAATGACAACAACAAACAACACATAGGGAGGGACCTTGGTATCGGCACCTCATTCCACCATAGTCTCCCTCTAAACATCTATGTTATCCATTCTTTACACTCACTCCATCAATCTCTCCGAAACTCCACTTGTGTCCCTCATTGAAGGAAAAGAGAGCCCAGAATAAGAGAGACGGGGAGGACAGGAGGAGGCCCACCATCCATGGCGCATCTAACGCACGCTGAGGAGGCAGCTCTGGAGCTCATGGAAGGTACAGAGGAGCTGGAAGCGGGGGATGGAGAGACAGGCAGAGTACAGCAAGCTGGTGACAGAATTGATTTCCAACCCTTTGATTTTGCATTCATGAGTGACTCATATGGGATCTGATGTTCATAGAAATTGAGTTCTGATCATCTGCACAATGGGATATGTCTGTAGCCTACATAGCACATGTCTAATTTACCATTGTCCAGAAGGAAGAGCAGGAGGGCTCCTCAGAGGAACCTCCAGCCTCTGAGGGAGCAGCATCAGCAGAAATGTGTGCACCCAGCTCCAGCACCACTCTTTTTGGATGGCCCCAGAGGCTCAGCATCTACATGCAACTGAGCAGAGCTAGGGGCGCCCTGCGGCACCAGCGCAGAGACGCACACCTCGGTGGGTCATTTGCGAGATAGAGTAGTGTTGTCACCTGGTGTATCACAGCTCACAAGTGAGCAGGAGCAGATGGTGGAGACAGGGACAAGAGTGGAGAGTCCTCGTCGGAGTCTCTGGGGCCATCCAGAAAGAGAGTGGTGCTGGAGCTTCAGGAACAAGCGCAGAAGGTTCTGACTGGGTTTGCAACTATGGTAACTGCGAGTGTGCAGAAAATGGAGGAGTCCATCTCAAACATGAGCAATGTCGTGATGCACGCAATGACGAATGGCAACCTCCACGGAGGACATAAATCACCAGACACAAACCAACATGGTGACTTTTCTAGATAGATGGTCAGCTATGGAGGATAGATGGGCATCTCCTGGAGAGGAACCAGAGGTACATGGATGTCCCTGTTATGAGGACTGTCAGTACAGAGATGGGTCTACATGGCCCCACTGATGTGCAGCAAGGTGCTCTCCAGCTACTTGCTAGCAGTGAAGTGCGGGTGACCCATGAGAGGGATGGTGGTGGTCGAGAACAAGGAAGTGGGGGCTCCTCTCCAAGTGCACACACTCCCATGCCACTGCGTAGCCCTCGGTCAGAGCCCAAGATGCCTCACCCAACAAAGATGGCTGTCTCATAGAAACATAGAAACACAGAAGATAGGAGCAGGAGTAGGCCATTCGGCCCCTCGAGCTAGCTCCGCCATTCAATGAGATCATGGCTGATCATCCAAATTCAGTACCCTGTTCCTGCCTTCTCTCCATATCCCTTGATCGCTTTAGTCTTAAGAAATATATCCAACTCCTTCTTGAATACGTTTAATGAATTGGCCTCTACTGCCTTCTTTGGTAGAGAATTCCACAGGTTCACCACTCTCTGGGTGAAAAAATTCCTCCTCATCTCTGTCCTAAATGGCTTACCCCTTATCCTTAGACTGTGACCCCTGGTTCTGGACTCCCCGACCATCGGGAACATCCTTCCAGCATCTAGTCTGTCTAGTCCTGTTAGAATTTTATAAGTTTCAATGAGATCCCCTCTCATTCTTCTAAACTCCAGCGAGTACAAGCCCAATCGACCCAATCTCTCCTCATACGTCATTCCTGCCATCCCAGGTATCAGCCTGGTGAATCTTCGCTGCACTCCTTCCATGGCAAGAACATCCTTCCTCAGATAAGGCGACCAAAACTGCACACAATACTCAAGATGTGGTCTCACCAAGGCCCTGTACAACTGCAGCAAGACATCCTTGTTCCTGTACTCAAACCCTCTCGCTACGAAGACCAGCATACCATTTGCCTTCTTAACCGCCTGCTGCACCTGCATGCTTACCTTCAGCGACTGGTGCACAAGGACGCCCAGGTCTCATTGTACTTCCCCTTCTCCCAATCTATTGCCATTCAGATAATAATCTGCCTTCCTGTTTTTGACACCAAAGTGGATAACCTCGCATTTATCCACGTTATATTGCACCTGCCATGCTTCTGCCCAATCACCCAACCTGTCCAAATCATACTGGAGTTTCTCGGCATCCTCCTCACAGCACACACGCCCACCCAGCTTTGTGTTGTCTGCAAACTTGGAGATATTACATCTAGTTCCCTCGTCCAGATCATTAATATATATTGTGACTAGCTGGGGTCCAAGGACCGATCCCTGCGGTACCCCATGAGTCACTGCCTGCCACTCGGAAAAAGAGCCGTTTATTCCAACTCTTTGCTTTCTGTCTGCCAACCAGTTCTCTATCCAAGTCAATACCTTGCCCCCAATCCCATGCGCCTTAACTTTACACGCTAATCTCCCATGCGGGACCTTATCGAAAGCCTTTTGAAAGTCCAAATACACCACGTCCACTGGTTCTCCCTTATCTATTTTACCAGTTACATCCTCAAAAAATTCCAGGAGATTAATCTCTTCCCCTTCACAGCCGCAGGAGGAGCAGACTTTGGCGGAGCCCTCCAAGGCTCCCAAAACCAGAGGATGACCACCAAAGGCATCTAAACAGGTACAGCAGGGAAGTGAGCAGGCTGCCTCTACATCTGCTGAAGCCACAGGGGAGGCACCACGTAGAAGCACGCATAAGAGAAAGCTAACACACAAATGGTAGTCACTTGGGTGTTTTCTTATAATCCATAGTTATATTTGTGATCTTTATTTGTATTGTATTAAAGTAATGCGATGTGAATGATTCAATGCGTAGCCCTATGTATGCTCAGAATTGGAAGTGGCATAGTGAGGGGTGAGGGTGCCTTTCATCTGCAGTGATGGTGGGGAGAGTGATAGGAATGCACAATTCATTGTATAGATGCTGTATTCTGTGGAATGGAGATATGCCAACCTTCATGTGCATGTGCCAGCCACATGTCTGTGCTGCGTAAAGTTACGCGATTCTGGCATGGATTAGTTCATCCCTTGCCTCACGACCAGCAATGTGCTCGCGTGCTGGTCACAGTGGGACAGTCGCCTTTGCCAGGTCTTCCTCATCTGCAGCCTCATTCGGCCCTTCCTTCTGCTCCTCCTCTGAGGAGCCTGTGCACTGAGCCACTTGTTCCTCAGGCAGCAGTAAGCCACGCTGCACTGCGATGTTGTGCAGGACACAGCAGACGACGATGATTCTGGAGTTCCTGGCTGGTGCGTACTGTAGGGCTCCACCAGATCTGTCCAGGCATCTGAATCGCATTTTGAGCAAGCCGATGGTTTGCTCTATGATGCTTCTGGTGAAAATGTGGCTCACATTGTAACACTGCTCAGCTTCGTTTGATGGCCTCCTCATCGGTGTCATTAGCTACGCCTTCAGGGGATAGCCCTTGTCTCCAAGTAGCCATCCGGAAAGTTGGTTGGTGGATTGAAGAGCTGACTGGCGCAGGATGTACGAGTCATGGCAGCTACCAGGGAACTTTGCACACACATGCATAATGTTCTTCCAGCGGTTACACACTAGCTGCACGTTAAGGGAGTGGAAGCCCTGGCGGTTCACAAATACAGCTGGATTGTGATGGGGTGCCCTGATTGCCACATGTGTGCAGTCGATGACGCCCTGCACCCTTGGGAAGCCTGCCAGATTGGCAAACCCAACCGCACGCGCAGTAACACTTGCTTCATCCATTGAGAAGTGGATGTAATTGGCCGACTTGGCAAACAGGGCATTGGTAACCTGCGTGATGCATCTGTGTGCGGTCGACTGGGAGATGCCGCTAATATCTGTTGCTGATCCCTGGAAGGGCCCTGACGCAAAGAAGTTGAGGGCGGTGGTGACTTTGACAGCCACTGGTAAGGAGTGTCCCCCCGCTCCTCTGCGCTGCAGGTCTTGGTGCAGCATTGTGCGATGTCTGCGACTACCTCTCGCGAAAGTCTCAGCCTCCTTTGGCACTGCTGCTCACTCATGTTGAGGAAGCTCATCCTCGGCCTGTAAACCCTGTGTTGGGGGTATCTCTTGCGGCACGGGGCAGCCCTGCGCTGACGGCCTCTGCCCTGTGCAGCATCAGGTGGCTGAGGAGAAGGTTGGCGCTCTTGTTGTTGGTGCTGCTGGTGTGTCTGATTCTGCTGCTGCCACGGCTGCTTATCCACCGAATATGAGGACCAGGATGAGATGGTATAAATGGTTCCCATTCTGCTGGTATATTTGTCAGTTGAGGATGAGATGTTATAAGCACTCAGTCAATGTGGAGAGAGGTTATTCCAAGGAGGTCACAGTGCATATAGATCTCACAACACACACTTACGACCTCAATACAACTGAAATATGTCTTCCAAATCCTGAAATCAGAAAGTTCATGCATTTGAAATTGAACTGATGTGGCAGGTTAGCTTTTATGCTGCAGTTGCAGCTGTGAACTATTCAGTTTGTTGGAACACCCGACACAATCAGCTGGCGTGTTTGTCAAGTGATGTGGAACACAGTGGAAATATGGCAAAATTGAAAAACCCTGTCAAAATAGCATTTAACATGTAGTTAACAACCTTAAGTGTCTCTCCCGCCGCTATGGTGTCGGGTCTGATCGGGAGTCGCAGACCCGACACTTTGGAAAGTCGCGTGGAGGCGGGTTCGTGGCGGGTTCGCAACCCGCCGTCAACCATTTTGGATTTAACTCCTGACCCGCATTCAAACCCGCCCTCTGAGCGCTGGCAAAATCGTGGCCAGAGTTCTTGTCGGGCTGTTGGGCTGGAGGAGGTTACAGATATAGAGAAGTGCGAGGCCATGAAGGGGGTTGCACACAAGGAGGAGAATTTTAAATTTGAGATATTGTGACCTCGAGCCAATGTAGGTCATGGAGCACAGGGGTGATGGGTGAATGGGACTTGGTGCGAGTTAGAATACGGGCAGCAGAGTCTTGGATGAGCTGAGGTTTACGGCCAGGAGAGCTTTGGAATAGGTGAGTGGGAGTAACAAAAGCATGAATGATGGTTTTAATTCAAGATAGGAACAGTGAAAGTTGTATGTCTATGCATGCTTTAGTTGCTTATAATTCAGTCTTTCTTCCTAAAGCGTCAGCTTGGATCATTTGATCACCATTGCACAAAAGGTTGTGAGTCATACCCCACTCCAGGTAGAATCATAGGCTGGGATTTTTGTGGAGGTAGATGAGTTGGGGGTGGGGGGCGTCCGAGGTGAGTGGGAATCCCGGGAGGCCGGGTTTCCCACAGGCCCTGCTGACTTTAATGTCAGGGCCTGATTTGCATGTGAGGCAGCCAAATATTGGTGATGAAATTGGTCCTTTGCAGGTAATAATCAGCTGCCTGTTTTACGTCCTACCTGACTAATGGAAAAGAAAATCGTCAGGGGTGTAAAACAGGCTTCCAATTCACTCTCACCCAAGACCAATTGCCCCCCCATTAAATTCTAAATCATTGGAAAGCTGATCTTAAATAAATAAATTTAGAAGAGTTCAACAGAACAGGAAGATCCTTAAAAAAGAGGGAATCTGTAAAGTTGGCTTTTAAAACACAACCCATCAGTCCAGTCAGGATCAACAAAGCATCTATCTGCAAGATACCGATTCAGTGCATTTGGCTAGTCAATTTAATGATGGGCATTGCTTTTGAAGAATACAATCACAGTATTTAATGAATGAAAGACGGTGTGTCAGGGCTATCTGCTGGCTGGCAACTGGAACCAGTTTGCCCACAACTGCCACCAATTGTATCTCCAAGCCATTGCAGACCCAGCTGACAATGACCAGGTGCAACTCCAGGTCAGCACCAAGGTGCTTGCAGAGCTATACCATCTGCAGCAGGGTTACTTGTAATCAACACCAACTAGGGACATCACTGCCAGTGGCAGCTAAGGTGACAACTTCCTTGTCAGCAGCTCTTGTTGGACTACTGCATAGCTGCAGTATCAGCTGATTTGTGTCCACAGATTTATCAAACAAGTGACTAATGCATTGCTGAGCAGGACCAACACTTTCATCACCTTTCACACTGAATAGCAACAGGAGCATAACGTGACTGCCCAGTTTCAATGGTATGTTCACACAGGCTGAACCTGACAGGGTGCAACATTGGTGCCCTATTTTACTCTGAACTGATCTTCAAGCCTAGCCTGTTGATTTCCAGATCTACAACATTTCCCACCTCCACTTCTACTTCTCCCCTACCTGCTAAAACCCTCACTTATGCCATTGTCATCTCCAGGTTTGACCTCTCCAGTGACCTCCTCACCTGCCTTCTGAGTTCCATCCTATAGAAACTCCAATTCACCCAAAGCTCTGCTGCCCACATGCTGTCCTGCACTGACACCCACTCCCTGATTACCCTTGTCCTCACCAACTTCCATTAGAGCAATGCATTGAATTTAAAATCATACTCATCTTTAACAAATCCCTTCATGAACTCGCCCTCCTAACCTGTGCAAGCTCCTCTAGCCCTATGTCCCCTCTGCTATTTTGACTCTGGCTACCTTTATTGTCTTGGCCTGTTGCGCTGGAACTACCTCCTTAAACCCCTTCTGCTTTGCCACCTCTCTCCTAATGTTCAAAAATGTCCCCCAAAACCTGCATCATTGACCACATTTTCGAACACCTCCATTAGCTCTTCTCCAAATAGGGATTGCCATCTGATTTCACCTGTGTGAAGCACCTTGGAGAGTCTTACTACATTAAAGGTGCTATATCAATGTAAGTAGTTATTGCCATTTGCTGTTGTTAGAATCTTCATGATGCAGAACGCAAGGCAAAATGGGAGTACTGTAGTTCTAATCCATGCAAGTTAACATAAGAAATAGGAGCTGGAGTTGGCCATTTGGCCCTTTGAGCCTGCTCCACCATTCAATAAGATCATGGCTCATCGTCTACCTCAACTCCACTTTTCTGCACTATCCCCATATCTCTTGATTCCCTTAATATTCAAAAATCTATCGATCTCTGTCTTGACTAAGCCTCCACAGCCCTCTGGGGTAGAGAATTCCAAAGATTACAGTCTTGTTTTGCACACTTTGTACAAAAATAATAAATTGCAGGACACTGGAGTATTACAGTTTAACTCTTTTATTAAGCATTAGGTCTGATGATCTTACTCATAGCAGTACCAGTGGGGAAAGCCTGGTATTAGGACCCCTAGCCTGGGTCTTCAAAACAATAGTAGTCCTTACAGATGCCTGCAGGCCAATGACAACTCAGCATGTGATCACATGTGAATACAATAGGTATTCCTTACAGATGCCTGCGGGCCAATGATAATTCAATATGCAAATGTTACATCCCCTTTCTTTTAAAAGAAAAATGTTATGCATTACTTTTAAACCTTTCTTCTACATAATGTTCTCGGTAGCATAAACATATAAGTAAACTCAGCATTTAACTAGCACTGAAAAACATCTCAACGTTTCAATAACGATGTACAGTTTTATTTTAGGGCAGCGATCCGCCTACACCCTTTGACAGTTCACAAGTCAAGGATAACTCTAGGCTTGACCTCTCGTCCCGACCTTGTGTGGTATGAAACTGAGCATGCTCCTGAATCGGTCAACAATTCAGGTTCAGCTTTATGTTCAGGTAAGTATGATGTGTTTTGTGTATTGTTCTGTTCATCACACTCTGTTGAACTGATCCTCTCATCAGAATGACGGTGTTGTTCCTTGGTGTTCAGGAGGTGCCTGCGATTGCGACAGTACACCTGTCCTTCTGGGGTGCGGACGTGATACGATCGCTCAGTGTCAGCTGGCTGGATGACGACTGCTGGCTTCCAGTAGTCATACTCGTGGATTCTGATGGATTCTCCATTATGCAGCGGTGGCAGTAGTCTAGCTGACCTGTCATAGTATCTCTTTCGGTGTTGCTGTCTCTGTACACGTTTTGCATGCACTTGCTTGCAGCTGACGACCTCTGGCTGCAGCTGTTGGTTGGTGCTTGGAAGGATTGAACGAAGTCTGCGGCTCATCAACAGCTGTGCTGGTGACTTGAAGTTGTCAACCGGAGTGTTGCGGTACTCAAGGAGACTGATGTAGGGGTCTCTTTTGTCCGCTTTGGCTTTGTCCATGAGTGTTTTTGCAATCTGGACAATTTTTTCAGCAAGGCCATTACTTTGAGTGTAATGTGGGCTTGATGTGGCATGTGTGAAATCCCATGCCTTGGCAAACAACTCGAACTCTTTTGATTTGTATTGGGGGCCATTGTCTGAGACTAAAGTCTCTACCATGCCATGCCTGGCAAAGGCTGCCTTTAGCTTGTGGATCACAGCTGCAGATGTGGTGCTGTGAAGCTTATCCAGTTCAAAAAATCTGCTGTAGTAATCAACAGTCACTATGTAGTCCTTGTTGTTCCATGTGAACAGATCCGTTGCCGCGACCTGCCAGGGCCTGTCTGGGATACGGTGAGGTATCATGGGCTCTTTGACATTTGATGGGCGGCGTTCTAGACAAATGGAACATTTTCCGACAATGTCCTCAATGTGTTTGCACATTCCGGGCCAAAACATAATGTCACGTGCTCTTTGTTTGCATTTTTCCATGCCCATATGTCCAGCATGAATTTTTGTCAACATCTTTTCTCTGAGACTGGTAGGAATGATGATTTTCTCCCCTTTGAAGACAATTCCGTTGATTTGTGACAGTTTGTCTCTGTGGTTCCAGAATTCAGATATGCTCTGAGGGCATTTCTTCCTTTCCTCAGGCCATCCTTCATGTATGACTTTGCTCAGCAGTGTGAGTTGTGCATCTTTCTCTGTTCCTGCTCGGATCTCCTTCAGTTTTGAGTCACTCACAGGTAAGCTGTTGTACACCATGTGCACCTGCACATCCATGCCTTCACTGAGGCTGCTGTCCTGGTAGCTAAGAGACTTTCTGGAGAGCGTGTATGCAACAGGAATGTCTTTGCCTGGACGGTGAATGATTGTGAAGTCGTACTTCTGTAGCTGAAGGATCATTCTCTGTAGCCTTGGTGGGGCTGCGACTAGTGGTTTCCTCATGATTGACTCGAGGGGCTTGTGGTCGGATTCCACAATGACTTGTCGGCCATAGACGTACTGGTGGAAACGCTTACATCCAAACAGAATTGCATATAGCTCTTTCTCGATTTAAGCATAGTTGATTTCACTGTCTGTGAGAGATCTGGAAGCGTAGCCGATGGGCTTAACTTCTTGCAGTAATACTGCACCTAGTCCGTACTTTGACGCATCCACTTGTAGTCTGAGCTCTTTGTTGGGGTCGAAGTAGGCAAGAACTGGTCCTGGTTCTCTGGTGATTAGGTCTTTCATTTTCTGAAATGCTGTGTCATGTTGTTTGTCCCACAGGAACTCATTGGATTGTTTGAGCAACTGATGCATGGGTGTGTTGATTTCGGAGAGGCTCGGGGCAAACTTGGCTAAGTAGTTAACCATGCCTAGTACTGTCTCTAGCTCTGCGCGGTTCTTCGGCGGCTCCATCTTCTTGATGGCGGTGATTTTCTCTGGATCCAGCTTAATGCCATCAGTTGGGAGGAGATGCCCAAAATAACTGATTTCGGTGAATCCGATTATGCTTTTCTCGGGGTTGAGCCAGATACCTTTCTCCCGTGATCTTTGTAGCATCGCACGAAGGTTCCTGTCATGTTCCTCTCTATTCCTGCCATAGATGAGGGTGTCGTCTACGATTGCGACTACTCTGTTGAGGCCTTCATACGTTTCGTCGATCTTCCGCTGGAATTCATCCTGAGCTGAGATAAGACCAAATGGTAAACGCAGAAATCGGTAGTGTCCAAATGGTATGTTGAACGTTGTTAGCTTAGATGACTCTTCCGTGAGCTTGATAGTCCAGTATCCTGATCGGGCGTCCATTACACTGAAGTAATGTGCTCCCACTAGCTTGGGTGTGATGTCATCTAGCGTTGGTAGAGGGTAGTGAAGGCGTTTGATAGCCTTGTTCAAATCTCTGGGGTCGAGACAGACTCTGAGCTTGCCTGTACGTGGTTTCTCAACCACTACTAACACAGTCACCCACTCTGTCGGTTCTGTTTCCTGGATGATGATTTCTGTATTCTCCATGCTCTGCAGCTCCTCCTTCAGGCAACTACATAGAGCAAGGGGTATCCTTCTCAGTGGGCAAACCACAGGGGTTGCTGCTGGGTCAAGGTGAATAGTGCATTCACCTGGGAATAGTCCGATTCCTTTGAAAACGTCAGCAAACTCCTCCATGACTGTCTGCTTCTCAACTGGTGCTGTCAATGATAGCACTAGCTTGACAAGGTCCATGTCTAAACATGCCTTTAGACCTAGCACTGGAGGTGCTCGAGTGTCAACTATGTAAAAGTCCAACATCATGTCGCTTTCTTTGTACTTGCATTTCAATACGCATGTGCCTTTTACAATGAGCTGCTCACCCCCATAGCTGGTCAGTCTGCATGAGGTGGGCTGTAGCTCACACTCATCCTTCAAGCTGTGATACTCACTCAGAGGAATTACATTAACCTGAGCTCCAGTGTCTAGTTTAAACCTAAGCTCTGTGCCCTGTTTTCCTATTTCAATATCTGCAAAGGCTTGCTCAGTCTCTGAAATCTGTTTTTTCTGTGGAACAGAATCAATAAACAGTTCCTCTGCATTTGGCTCTCTATCTGGCATTTGGCTGTCATTCACTGTGTGTACTGCTTTCCAAAAACCGTCCTGCAAACTTTAGCAAAGTGGTTCCGTTTACCACATTTAGCACATTGCCTTCCTTTGGCAGGGCATTGCTCCTTTTCCCCATGCATCTTGTTTCCACAAAGGCAGCAGTTTTTGAAGCATTTTATGTCTGTGTTGCTCATTTTTAGAACTCTCTCTGTTCTTTCTGTTCTGAAACATGCTCTCTGGGCGGTGTTCTTTGGTGTGTGTCTATTAACTGCGTGCACTGTCTGTTCATGCGAGCTGCTCGTGGCGCCGGTTATGGTTTTCAGCTGTGCTTGGGCTATCTCGTGTGATCTCGCTTTGTCCATAGCTTTGTCCAGCGTTAGCCCGGACCCAACATTCAAAAGTTTCTCTCTCGCTTTAGCTGAATGTATTCCAAACACGATGCGGTCTCTGACCATCTCATCTTTATCTGCATATTCACAGGCCTAGAAATTCGGTTGGTTGCGCCAGGGATTAGCGCCTAAAGAGGGCAATAACTGGGGCGATAGCCAAATTCCGGTGGGGCGCAAGGCGTTTAGCGCCTCGCCCCATATTGAGTATGCATTTAGCGCCGGCGCTAACGCTTAGCGCCCGCTCATGGGCACAGGCTAATTATGATGTCATCTGAGTGTGCAACGCCTTTTCAGCGCCCCAGATGGGAAATTCAGTGGCGCCCCCCTCCGTAGCACCTGGCGCTATTAGTGACAGTTTTCCTGGGCCTTACCAAGTCGCTTTCGGGCTGGAGGAGCGTTATTTAAAGGGGACTGGTGTGGTTTAAAAACGGCACACATTTTTGGTGCACAACTTCCTCGAGAGCTACAAAGAGTTGCTGACCTGCACACTGAGAGCCATTTGACCACTGGGCCCATGCTGGCAAAGGAACAGCAGCCTTCTGACCATCGCCTTGCTGTTGGTGAGCCTTGACAACGGGAACCTTCCTGTGGGCACTTATTATGAGGCCTGCATTGGAGGGGAACGTCCTGCTGCTGAATCATCTGGAAAGGGCACTGAGACGCTGGGAGAGGGGGGCGGGCATGGCCAGACGGAGGAGGGCCAACAGACGTCGCCACAGCAAACCTTACGCTGGCAGGGTTTTCCGACAACAGTTTTCCTACATGAACATGCCGGAGGAGCAGTGTGTCAGAAGGCTGCGATTTAGAAAGGAGGTGGTGACTGAGCTGTACCAGCTGCTACAGCCAGATCTGCAGCCGGTCTGATACCCCCAAGCCTGTGAAGGGCAAGATGCATGTAAATAGCAGGCATGGCCATTGTAAATGAAGAAAGTGTTTCATTACACAAAATGTGGTTCCTTCAAACATGAGAAAGCTATGGTAACAGAAAGCAAAACTAATACATTGGCACATAACTGCCTCTCAAACCCGGGAGACTGTCCAAAACATAAATCACATTCCGACCATCTTCCTTGGCCTTGATTCCACTGTGCCAACCAAAGCATCCAATACCCCATCAGTGAGGCGTTCCGCCCTCTGCCTCACCCTTTCCATTTCTTGCTAGGCTGGTGCGCCACAGGTAGGCTCCCACCGCTTTGAAGGCCTACAAGGCAGTGAGTGTGTCTGGTGATGCCAATTGACCTGCCCCTTTAAGAGCTGTGTGTTTCAGGGAAAGTGATTATTGAAAGCACCTGCGCTGCGCCCCGCCGCAGCGATATTGGGTAGCGCCTCCGCGTTAGCGCCTTAAGAGTCGCGTGCAGCGCCTGATTTACTGCCGCAAACACCATCAGGGGCACAACGACCCAATATCGCGCCAGGTGGCGCTAAGTCGCAGCTGGCGGTACTCTTAGCGCTTCGCCAGATCTAATGCCCCAAACGGGGCTGTACCGAATTTCTAGGCCACAGTCTTTTACCAGCAGTTTTAACTCACTCACGAACTGTTCAAACGACTCACTAGCTCCTTGTACTTTCTCCTGAAACTTGTACCTAGCGAATATCGTATTTGTCTTGGGCATCACATATGATTCAAAACGGTCAAAATAACTTTTCAGTACCTTTGCTTCATCTGCAGTGAGAGACTATGTGTTAAAAATGTCTCTCCCTTTTTCTCCGATCCACAGGAGTAGGTAGCTGCATCTTTCTTCCTCCCCTTTGCTTTTCAGCGGACCCGAGAACATCAACTCCACATGTTGCTTGAACTTGTGCCATTCTCCAAATAAATTCAAAGATTCCCAATTCATTCGAGGCAAGGGAGCTCCAACGATGTACATTTTCAATCCCTGTTCTGACACCATGTCTTGTTTTGCACACTTTGTACAAAAATAATAAATTGCAGGGCACCGGAGTATTACAGTTTAACTCTTTTATTAAGCATTAGGTCTGATGATCTTACTCATAGCAGTACCAGTGGGGAAAGCCTGGCATTAGGACCCCTAGCCTGGGTCTTCAAAACAATAGTAGTCCTTACAGATGCCTGCAGGCCAATGACAACTCAGCATGTGATCACATGTGACTACAATAGGTATTCCTTACAGATGCCTACGGGCCAATGATAATTCCCTATGTAAATGTTACAATTACCAACCTCTGAGTGAAGAAATTTCTCCTCATCTCAGTCTTAAATGGCCGACCCTTTATTCTGAGACTGTGACCTCTGGTTCTAGACTCCCCAGCCAGGGGGAACATCCTCCCTGCATCTGCCCTGTCAGCGTACAGATGTATAGCTGGTCTATGGGCTTACAATCTATCGTCCAGATATTTCAAATTTAATTTTAGCATTCAAGTCTTTCTTTTATTAAAATCTCATGGGAGGCTGAAAGGGGTTAGCGCTGTCTCCCAATCCAAAATGATCTGGAGGGATCAGAAAGAAGATGTCTCAAATAAATCAGCTAAAATAAAGTAAAAGTCATGTTATGCATGACAATCACCCGCCACAAATAGATATGTAAGAAAGCTGGCCCGGCTAACATTTTAATCCTTTCATGCTGGAATATGGTACAGTAATCAGTCAGAGAAGATTGCCCAGCATGCTCCTGACATAACAGAACATAGGAACAGGAGTAGGCCATTCAGCCACTTGGGCCTGTTCTGCCAATAAATTAGATCATGGCTGATCTGTATCTTAACTCCATCCACCTGTCTTGGCTCCATATCACTTTATCACTCTTGGCTAGCAAAAATCTATTGATCTCAGGTTTAAAATTATTAATTGAGCCAGCATCTACTGCTTTTTGTGGGAGAGAGTTCCACACTTCGACCACCCTTTGTGTAAAGAAGTGTTTCCTAACTTCTCTCCTGAATGGCCTGGCTCTGATTTTAAGGTAATGTTCCCTTGTTCCAGACTCCCCCACAGCAGAAGACGTTTCTCTCTATCTACCCTGCCAATTATTTTCAAAATCCTAAAATCCTCAATCAAATCAACCCTTAACCTTCCATATTCCAGGGAATACGAGCCTAGTTTACGTAATCTCCCCTCATAACCTAACTCTTAGAGCTCTGGTAACATTCTGGTGAATCTGCACTGAACTCCTTCCAAGGCTAGGTGTGGTGCCCAGACTGTGCACAGTACTCCAGGTGTGGTCTAACCGGGGCTTTGTATAGCTGTAGCAAACCTTCCTCCCCTTTATATTCTAGCCCTCTAGTTATAAAGGCTAACACTCCATTAGCCTTTTTGATAATTTTTTGTATCTGACTACTACATGTTAGTGATCTGTATACATGAACCTTTAAAACTCTTTGGACCTCAACTGTTCCTAGCTTTTCACCATTTAAATGATAAGTGTCAGCGTGGCTCAGTGGTAGCACTCTCGCCTCTGGGTCAGAAGGTTGTTAGTTCAAGTCGCACTCCAGAGACTTGAGCACAAAAATCTAGGCTGACATTCCAATGCAGTATAGAGGGAGTGCTGCATTGTTGGAGGTGCCATCTTTTGGATCAGACGTTAAACTCAGGTGGACGTAAAGAAAGAAAGAAAGACTTGCATTTATATAGCACCTTTCATGACCACTGGACATCTCAAAGTGCTTTACAGCCAATGAAGTAAAAGATCCCATGGCACTATCTCGAAGAAGAGCAGGGGAGTTATCCCCAGTGTCCTGGCTAATATTTATCCCTCAATCAATATCACTAAAACAAATTGGCCTAGAAATTCAGTTGGTTGCGCCAGCCGCTAGCACCTTAGGAGGAGTAGATGTCGGGCGCTAGGCGGCTAGCGCCCGGGCGCAGCGTGATCTGCGCCTCGCCCCAACTTCACTAGAGATTTAGCGGCGGCGCAAAGTCTTTGCGCGCGCTCAGCTGCGCGCGCAGATCATGACGTCATTTCCTCGTGCAACGCCCTTTGTGCGCCCCCAACCGGAACTTCAGTTGCGCCGCCCCATTGTGCGCCTGGCGCCCCTAGCGACTGTTAGAGTGGAACGGTGCTCAGCCGATGCGGGGCGCGGGGGGCGCAAATTAAAGGGCACTCCTCCTGCACTATAAAAGGCTGCCATTTTGCAGCACTCCTTCTTGACAAATGGATCTTTGGAGAGAGACCAAGGTAGATAGCTTTCTGCTTTGGCCCAACACTAGGACAGGTACTTCTGGCTTCAGGCCCCAGCTTTCAAAAAGTTTTTGCCTTCATTGACATCTCATTGTTTGCCAGCATATTATGGGGGCTGCAATGGGTGTCAACGCTGGCTTTCTCAATTACATCCAAAGGGCTCACAGACGCCGTGAGAGAGTGGCAGCCCTGGCTAGACGGAGAGGGGGCAACAGGCGTCGGCAAAGGAGGCCTTACCCACCCAGGGTATACCGCCAGCAGTTCTCCTATCTCAACATGTCTGACGAGCAGTGTGTTCGGAGGCTGCGATTCAGAAGGGAGGTGGTCACAGAGATCTGCCAGCTGCTTGGCGGTGATCTGCAGCCACAGCTGAGGAGCAGGACGTCTCTGTCAGTGGCAGTGAAGGTGACGGTGGCTCTCAACTTCTATGCCACCGGCTCCTTCCAATCCGCTACTGGGGACATTGCCAACATCTTCCAGTTCGCCGTGCATTGCTGCATCCGCCAGGTGACCAATGCCCTTTTCAAAAGGAGACATCAGTTCATCTCCTTCTCCATGGCCCTTGCCAAGCAGCAACAGCGTGCAATGGGCTTTGCAGCATTCGCAGGCTTCCCCATGGTGCAGGGCGCCATTGACTGCACGCATGTGGCTTTGCGGGCACCTCTGGAGAATGCCGAGGATTACCACAACCGGAAGGGCTACCATTCGCTGAACGTCCAGCTGGTGTGTGACCACAGGCAGCTCATCCTAGCTGTCAATGCCCGCTTTCCAGGCAGCAGCCACGATGCCTTCATCCTGCGACAGACTTCTGTGGCAGACATGTTCCAGGCACAGCCTCACCCACGAGGATGGCTTATCGGGGACAAAGCCTATCCTTTGTGTACCTGGCTGATGACCCCACTCCGTGCGCCCAGCACCCCTGCTGAAGAGGGATACAACGAGAGCCATCAAGCGACCAGGGACATCATCGAACAAACAATCGGCGTCCTGAAGCAACGGTTCCACTGTCTGGATCGTTCCGGTGGAGCCCTACAGTATTCGCCGGAGCGAGTCTCCCATTTTGTGGTCGTTTGCTGCATGCTGCACAACCTGGCTATCCGCAGGACTCAGGCACTGCCACCAGAGATTGGAGGACCACCTCAGGAGGAGGAGCAGGAGGAGGAGGAGGAGGACCAGCACAGGAGGGAGGCACAAAGTGCAAGGGCCGCCCGTCGCCAGCTTATTGAACGTCGGTTCTAGGCCCCCTCTCAGGGAATGGCTTGTGCCAATGTCAGCAGATGAATGTAGCTGCTCCACAAGCCCTCAGCCGAGCAGGGCAACCAGGACTTAACCAAAAAACCATGCACACTGCAATTTAACAACAATAATTTATTGAAAACCTCTGCCCTTCCCACATTACATGCTCATGTGGAGAAGCCCCCTCCAAAAACACAAAACTACCAGTCTCGGCCTTACAAAAAGAAAGAAAGACACCAGTCTCGGCCTTACAAAAAGAAAGAAAGACACCAGTCTCGGCCTTACACAAAAACAACTGCACCAGTCTCGGCCTTACAACAAGCACCAGGCATTTGTGCATACCTCTACTTTTTGCCCTGCGAGGGCGATGCCTTGCGTATCCTTGCCTGGCCCCTGCCCGCTCTGCTGCTCCTCCTCAATGGGAGCCCAGTGGCTGCAGCAAGGCTGGGGGAAGGCTGCTGAGGGGCAGATGGCGAGACGGCAGATGCCCTTGGGGGTCGGCCTGCACCAGCTCTGGCCTTGGAGTGGCCAGCTACTGACTGCTCCAACTCTGGCTGGGTGGCAGCAGTCTGTCCAGCAGCTCGTGGCAGCTGCAATGGCAGAGTGGCAGTGTCGGCTGCAGGAATGGTGGCAACCTGGCAGATCGCAGGTGCTCGCTGGTCGCCTGAGACATTGGCACTCGCACGGGCCAGCACTGCAGCATGCGCAGCAAACAGCTGAAGAACAGACTGCTGGGCTGCTGCAGCACGGCGGGTGCCCTGGCGATGCCTGGCTGATCCAGCGAGGGTGGCAGCAGTTAGTGCCCGTGTGGCCCTGGTCTGTGTCCGCATGACACCAGCCAGTGAATGGACGGCACGACTGAGCACTTGGCTAGAAGCCGACTGTGCTGCCGCGAAGTCCTGCAGACTCCTGGCCTGTGCTGCTGCGATGTCCTGCAGACTCCTGGCCTGTGCTGCACTGAATTGTTGCAGACTCCTGGCCTGTGCTGCACTGAATTGCTCCAGACTCCTGGACTGTGCTGCCCCGAATTCCTGCACACTCCTTGCCAGTGATTCTATGGAGTCAGGCATCCTTGCCACTGCAGCCATGAGCTCAGTGTGCCTGCGCTCAGCCTGGACAGCCATTTCCTCTAGGAGGCGCACCTCCTCTGCGCTGACCGTCGCAGGACTGGAGGCTGCACTCACCCTCTGGGGAGAAGTCCGCCCAGCTTCCCCACCCCTCCCGCGTTGCTGCAGGCCGCTGGGCCCCGGAGCTTCACTCTCCTCCGACCCGTCCCCCCGGCTCCCCTCCAGGGAAGACGTGTCCCCTACATCGCCAGGGGCTGGCGCGGCTGAGGGTGGCACTGATGGGCCGGCTTCCTCTTCCTCCTCCTCGTCTTCCGAAGGGCTGACAGTGGCAGCTTGAGGGCCCGCCTCCTCACCTGGCGAGTCACCATCTGAAAGCAGGAAGGCACAAGAGTAGCTTTAGAGTGAGGACAGGGCGGCAGCGAGGGAGGCATGAGTGGTGCCATTCACCGCATTGGTCGGACAGTGGCAAAGGATGCTGATCTGATGCGCAAGTGGAACGAGAGAGGTCCAAAAGGTGATGCCCTTACCATTGGTGCCCAGAACAGGGTCGGCATCTCCACTGGCGACGGGGCCAATCAGCCGGCCCACCATAATGCGCTCCACACGCTGGTCGAGGTCGGAGAGCTCTTTGAGGTCAGGACGGCCTCCCCCGGTCTCAGTTCGGTTGCGCTGGTTGTGCGCCACCTTGGCCTGCAAGAGAAAGGACGGCCTCTAAGTACAGTGTGAAGCCCTGATCTTGTCTGCACTGCCTCCCATGGTCGAATAGCTTCTCCAGTGTGTAGCCCTGATCTTGTCTGCACTGCCTCCCATGGTCGAATAGCTTGTACAGTGTGTAGCCCTGATCTTGTCTGCACTGCCTCCCATGGTCGACTAGCTTCTCCAGTGTGTAGCCCTGATCTTGTCTGCACTGCCTCCCATGGTCGAATAGCTTCTCCAGTGTGTAGCCCTGATCTTGTCTGCACTGCCTCCCATGGTCGAATAGCTTGTACAGTGTGTAGCCCTGATCTTGTCTGCACTGCCTCCCATGGTCGAAGAGCTTGTACAGTGTGTAAAGTGCTGAATGTGCAAGTGATTTTCATGCCAGACCCATAGCTGCTGGATGAGGGCTGGCCATTAGGGCTTTCAGGTCCCTTTGCCCATAAAGTGAGGTGCACATGCAAGGATGAGGAGGACACTGGAAAGGGTACTCACCCTGACAACCCGAGTGAGGTCGTTGAACTTCTTCCGGCATTGCACAGGAGTCCTGGCAACCACGCTGTTGGAAGACACCCTGTTTGAGACCTCCCTCCAGGCTTTCCGGTAGGCGCTGGGCAGCGGCCTCTTGCCACCTTCTGGGAAAAGAACATGGCGCCTGCGCTCCACTCCGCCAACCAGCAGCCTCAGGTCACCGTCGCTGAAGCGCTGCGCTCTCTCCCTGGCCTTCTCCATAGCCCTGGGCGTTGTGCAGGTGAAGCTGAAGTGGTCAGGCCTAGGTTGAGGGCTGCAGTGTGCAGGGCGTGGCAGGCAAACAAATCCACCCTCCCCCTTTAAGAGCTGTCCGGTGCCAGAGTGTCTGCCGTCAATCAGCAACTCGCCGCACCTGCGCTGCGCCCGGCCTCGGGGGTATCGCTCAGCACCGCCGGCTTAGCGCCTAAAGATAGTCGTGCATCGCCTGTTTTAGCGCAGCAGCAACCTTTTGGGGCGATGCGACTGAATATCGGCGAAGGGGGCGCGACTTTGCGCCGGGCGCAAACTTTAGCGGCCGCCCGACTTTACCACCCCAAAAATGGCTATACTGAATTTCTAGGCCATTATCTGGTCATTATCACATTGCTGTTTGTGGGAGCTTGATGTGCGCAAATTGGCTGCCGTGTTTCCTACATTACAACACTGACTACAGTTCAAAAAGTACTTCATTGGCTGTAGAGCGCTTTGGGACATCCTTAGGTCATGAAAGGCACAGTATTAAGATAGCATCACTGCTATCAAAGGAGGGAGATTTAAATTACAGTGCAAAATAATATCCATCTCCTTTACCGCTGGCATAGTAGCTCCAAGATGCATTGCAGCTTCTTACCAAACTTACTTTGACAGCACTTCCAAGCCAAGCCACCTCTACCTCTGAGAATGTCAACAGAAGAAATGTGCTGGGAACATATTGCCTTTGGTTTCCTTCCAACTTACACACCATCGTGACTTGGACGTATATCACCATTTCTTCATTATCGCTGGGACAAAATCTTGGAATTCCCTACTTAAACCCATCATGGAAGCACTTTCGCCACAGAGGCTGCAGCGTTCGAAGGAGAACATATGAACATATGAAAATGACGGGCAGGAAAAGACCAGCTGATCCATCAAGCTTTCCCCATACCACAATGGCTCGAATATCATGGCTAATCACTCCATCCCTCCCCATTCCCCCTCACACCCATTCCACAGCATGTAATCTCCTGGGAGAGGCACAATAACAGAAAAAGCCCAGGGCCAATAAGAGAAAAAGTAGTCTGTAAAATTCCTCTCTGACCCCCCTCAAGTGATCAAAACCAGTCCAGGAGCTCACATGGACCAAGTGGTACCTATAAGGACATTGGGGGAAAAATTCAGTATCGCCCCGTTTTTGGGGCGCGATTATCGGCCATGCGCAAAGTTTAGCGTCTGGCGCTAATTATCGCCTCCAACTGCAAACTTGGCTTTTATCGCTCCCGGAGTTGATTGGAGCGCTAAATCAGGCGCTACACACCTCTCTTAAGGCGCAAAGGCCGAGGAGCGAGGCACTAACTCAGAGCGCGGGCGCAGCGCAGGTGCTGTCAGTTAGCGATGGAACACAGACACACTGGTGCCAGACAGTTCTTAAAGGGGAGGGTCGATCTTGCTCTCGAGCCACACCCTGCTCATTGGAGCCTTGAATCTCGGCCTGGAGAGACCTGTGCCTAAATCTTGCAGCCAAGGACTATGGAGAGGGCCAGGGAGTGAGCACAGCGCTTCAGCAAGTGGGCCTTGGAGGCTCTGGTTGGTGCGGTGGAGCGCAGAAGATCAATACTGTACCCAGAGAGTGGCAGGGGGCCTTTGCTGCGCGATTATAAAAGAGTGTGGAGGGAGGTGGCACAGAGCGTCTCCTCCAGGAACATGGTGCCCAGGACCCATACTCAATGTAGAAAAAATTTCAACAACCTCACTCGGGTCGTCAAGGTGAGTGGCCTTTTTTCAATACCTCTCCATCCCTCTATCTCAACCTCACTCTATGGCCAGAGGGTCTTAAAACCCCAATGCCCAACACTCATCCTCTCATGAGACACACACGCACATTCCACACTTTGCATACAGTAAGGGCTATTCACCTATGGGAGGCACATCAGGGAAGACCATGGCTGTATATTTACTCAGACACTGCCCTTTTTCTTGCAGGCCAAGCTACTTCATAATAGGAGACAGCAGCAATGGACAGGTGGAGGGCGGCCTCAGCTGCAACCCCTCAGCGATCTTGAGGCGCGCGTCCAGAGGATTGTGGCAAGCCAGGTGATCGGTCCCGTCACCACTGGAGACGCCGACCCCATTCTGGACAGCAATGGTAAGGTCATCACCTTTTTGTCCTCTCTCCTTCCACTTGTCCCTCACAACACAAGCCTTTGACACTTTCAATCCAACTTACTAAATCGCTGCACTCATTCCTCCTTACTACCACCTGATTCACCAGCTGAGGAGATGGGCCCTCAAGCTGCCAGTGGAAGTGAAGCTGCAAGTGAGGAGGAAGATGAAGCCAGAGCATCAGCGCCACCCTCTCCCAAGGAAGCCCATGCCCACACTGGGAACACGCCTTCCCTGGAGGGGAGCAGGGGGGAAGGGTCTGATGAGGGTGAAGCTCCAGGACCCAGCGGGCTGCAGCAACGCGATGGGGGTAGGGAAGCTCGGGGGCCTTCTCCCCGGAGGGAGAGGTATGCCAGTGAGTCCTACTGCACTGGACGTAGAGGAGGAGTGGCTGATCGCTGAAATGAACACCCAGGCAGTGGACATGCACACTGAGCTCATGGGTGCAGTGGGAAGGGTGCCCAAATGCATTGAATCACTGACAAGGAGTGTGGAGCATTTTGCTGTAGCACAGGCGGATGCCACGCAAATGTTTAGTGCTGCAATTCAGTCACTGGCTGCCGTGACCCCATCTCTGACTGCTCTCATGCAGACTCAGATTGAGGCCACGCGAGCACTGAATGCTGCGATCCTCGCTGGTTCGGACACATTTCCCCGGGGCTCTCACCGCGCCGCAGTAGGGCAGCAATCTGTGCTCCAGCAGATTGCTCTGGATGCAGAAGTGCTGCCTCGAGGGAAAGCCAGTGTGTCGGTCGAGCAGGGAGTTGCTGTCCACTCTCAAGATGACAGCATTCCTGCTGCCACCACTGTCACTTCTCCATTGCACTTGCCACCGCCTGTAGGACAGACTGCTGCTGCCCATGCAGAGTTGGTGCAGTCTGCAGCCGGGCCCTCCGGGGCCAGAGCTGGTCGAGGCCGTCCTTCAAGGGCATCTGCAGTCTCAGGTTCTGACAATCAGCAGCCTTCCAGCAGCCTTGCTGCAGCCACTGGGGTCCCATTACGGAGGAACAGTAGGGTGGGAAGAGGGGAAGTGCGCTAGGGAAGAAGATCACCCTCGAAGGGCAAAACGTAGGAGGTGTGACAAAATGTTGGTCATTTTTTTATTAAAGGCCGAGGTTCGTGGTCAAACTTTTGTTTAGTGTTTTGGACATTATCTCCAGGTTGTGAGAACCAGTTATGTTAATGACTGTTATTGCATCTTGACCGAACAGTAATGAATAGAGGAGACGGAATGTACCTTTTACTATTTACTGAGTGAATGGGTGGACATTACAGCACATTGTCTGCATGGCAGAACCCAAAACTGAAGGTGAAAGACAAAGTAAAACCGAGCCCCCCAGCACCCCCTTCAGGTAACACCCGGGAACTGGGACAAACTTAATTGAAGCAAAACTCAAAACACAACAACTGTCTTTTTGTGTTTCTTTCTAGTAGTTTGTCATGAGGAAATGACACACACAGAGTTTGTAAAATAAATAAGTTTTTGTATCATAATGTACATGTTTGGTCTTTGCAATCATTGCTGCCTTGGCCAGCTTAGGGGTTACGGGTTGGTTTCATTCATGTTGTTCTCAGTGGCAGAAGCCATTTCCTCAGCAGGGGCCTAGAAGCGGCTTGCTATCAGCCATTGACGGACGGCCCTTCCAGTTTCTACATAGTGGGCCTCCCTCCCGCCTTGGTGCTGCTGATGATCATCCTCCTCCTCTTCCTCCTCCTCCTCCTCTGGTGGTGCTCCAAGGCCTGGTGGCATTGCCTGGGTCCTGAGGATTGCCAGGTTATGCAGCATGCAGCACACAACAACGAAGAGGGAGACTCGCTCTGGCGAGTACTGCAGGGCTCCTCCAGAATGGTCCAGGCCAGCGGAACCGTTGCTTGAGCACGCCAATTGTGTGCTCAATGATGTTCCTGGTAGCTAGATGGCTCTCATTGTACCGCAGCTCAGCAGGGGTGTTGAGCGTACGGAGCGGCGTCATCAGCTAGGTGCACAGTGGATATCCCTTGTCCCTGAGAATCCAACCACCTGGGTGATGTGATGCCTGGAAAAGTTCTGCCACAGTAGTCTGGTGCAGTATGTATGCATCATGGCTGCTGCCAGGATAACAGGCATTGACAGCGAGTATCAGCTGTCTGTGGTCACAGACCAACTGCACATTTAAGGAACGGAACCCCTTTCGGTTGCGGAAATCCTCTGCATTCTCATGCAGAGCACGCAAAGCCACATGCGTGCAGTCAATGGCGCCTTGCACCATGGGGAAGCCCACTTACCTCGCAAAGCCCATAGAGCACTAATGCTGCTTGTCCGGGGTCATGGGAAAAAAGATGTACTCTCGTCTCCTTTTATAGAGGGCATTTGTGACCTGACAGATGCAGCAATGGGCTGCGAACTGGGAGATATTGGCAATGTCCCCAGTAGCTGATTGAAATGAGGCAGTGGCATAAATGTTGAGAGCCACTGTTATCTTCACTGCCACCGACAGAGACGTCCTGGTCCTCAGTTGAGGCTGCAGATCTGACTGCAGCAGATGGCAGAGCTCAGTGACCACCTCCTTGCTGAAGCGCAGCCTTCGCAAACACTGCTCCTCAGACATATTAATGTATGAGAATTGTTGGCGAAATACCCTGGGAGGGTAAGGTCTCCTGTACAGAGGCCTGTTGGCCCTCCTCCATCTGGCCATGATTGCCACTCACTCTCTGCGTCTCTGTGGCCTCCGATTCTGTTGGCGCAGGACGACGCCCCCAATCAGTGCAGCCCCCATTGTCTCCTGGCAATCAAAGTAATGAAGGTCAAAAACCAAAGTACCTGCAAAGTGATGCTCAGTAGCCAAAACTACTTCACACAGCGTTGACTCAATGCAGAAGTCTCTCTTTTTCTCTCTCAAAATCTCTCTCTCTCTCTCAGAACGAGTGGTGCAAAAATGTCTACCACACAAAAAGCCAGGAAGAGGTCCCCTTTAAATAGCGTCTCCCCACCCCCCCCACCAGCCCCATAGCAACTGGGAAGCATTCCAGTCTACCTGTCGTTGGTTGCACCAGGCGGAAAGGAGGGGGGGCGCCACTCAATTTCCGTTCCGGGGCGCCCCAAGGGCGTTGCACACTCGAATGACGTCAAGATCTGTGTGCGCAGGAGATCGGGGCGGTATTGTTTAGCGGCGCCGCAAAATGTCCGGTCAATTTCGCAAGAGGCGCAGATATCGCCGCGTCCGGGCGTTCGTTGCTTTGCGCCCCATTAGCGCCCTCTTAAGGCGCTAATGGGAGGCGCAAACCAACTGAATTTTTCCCCCATTTTGCCTTCTATATGATGTCATCTCTGGCGCAGTCAGGAACTGATCCAGCTCCATCTTGAAATCATGCAGAGAGTCAGAATCCAGCACACACCAGCCGGCAAGGCATTCCAGAGGGTCACTACATTCACTACCAAACATCTAACCTATTTCTACTCTTACTTAGTTCAAACTCATGTCCCCTGGTTTTCCCCAATCTGTTAAACTGGAATAATTTATCAATAAGGACGCTATCCAGCCCTTTAATTATTTTAGAGACCTCTATCAGGTCACCTCTAAATCTACGCTGCTCTAAAATAAATAGACTAAGGTCCTTGAGCCTATCTGAGTAGCTGAGGTTCTTTAAGCTAGGAATCATTCTTGTAGCTCTCCTCTGGACCTTTTCTAAGGCCACTATGTCACCCACCATGTGGGGGGACCAAAACTGGGCACAGTACTCTAGATGTGGTCTGACCAGCAATCCGTATAGTGTCAAAATGGTGTCCTTTGATTTATACTGAATGGTTCCATTAATATAAACCAATACTTTATTAGCTTTAGCTACAGTTTCTCTACAGTGATCTGTGCACAATAACACTAAGATCTTTTTCTTTCTCGACCTCTTTCACGATTGTGCCCTACAAATTATGCGTGTATTCTGTGTTGGCCCGACCAACATGCATGACACTACATTTATCTAAATTAAATGCCATTTGCCAATGTGTGGCCCACTCCCCTCGCACATCTAAATCTTTTTGGATTTGATTGCACTCGTCTACTGTCTTAAACCTTGCACAGATTTTGGTGTCATCTACAAACTTACTTACCATACTCCCAACACTGCTGTCCAGCTCATTAATAAAGACCGTGAAGAGCAGCGGGCCTAGGACCGATCCCTGGGGGACGCCACTAGTAACTGAACCATGTCTGTTAACTACAATTTCTTGGCTGTGGAATTAGAGCCAATTCCTAATCCAACATTTCAAATTTCTATTGATACCACAAGATTCCATCTTGTGAAGTAAACTAGTGCAAAGTACCTTATCAAAGGCTTTCTGAAAGTCCAGATAGACAATTTCTATCAGGTTTCCCTCATCCACTGCTCTAGTGATTTCATCAAAAACTCGATCAAATTTGTTCAGCATAACCTATTTTTTCGGAAGTCGTGTTGTGAATTTCTAATGGCTCCCTTGCTTTCCCAGTGATCATAAAGGGCATCTCTTATGATCCCTTGTAGCATCTTCCCAATAATGGATGTCAGGCTGATAGGCCTATAGTTCCCTGGCTCTGATTTGTCCCCTTTTTTGAAAATAGGAACTACATGAGCTAGCTTCCAGTCTAAGGGAACTATCCCTGACTCTATTGAACTATTGAAGATATGGGAAAGGGGCTCACAGAGCACCTGGCCCTTCTCCTTAATCACCCTTGGATGGATATTATCCAGACCTGGAGCCCTATCAATTTTGGGCTTCCCTAATCTATCCAAAATGATATTTCTATTTATTTTAATACTAACAATTCTATTCAATACTAAGCACCCCAGCTTTGGAACATAAGCATCATCTACAGGAGTATAGACTGATGCAAAATCGTCATTCAGCAGCTCTGCCATAACCTGAGAATCAGTTTGAATCTGCCCTACGGTATTCTTTAGTGGCCCTATGGTCCTTAATAGTCTTTTGACTTCTGACCTAGCTAAAAAAAGCTTTTGCTATTACTCCCACAATTACACACCATTTTCTTTTCCAGAGATCTCTTGGCTAACCTTATGGCTATTTTCTCTTCCTTAATTGCAGGTGATTAGAAGATCTATCACCTTCTGAGGGTAAAAAGGAATGGGCAGGAAATCTGGCCTCATCAGCATTGCCTACAGCCTGAGAACAGATAAATAAATAAAATAGAATGTTTGGATCTCCTCATAAACACCCGAACCTTGTCCAATTTAGATCTTCTCAGTATTGGGGTAGCCTGTCCTTTAACAAATGCAGCTTATGTAGTGAGGACTGCCATTTTACATATTTTGAATGTGTTTCAGTCTTCATAACAGTAAGTGCTAAGTGAGTGAAAGCCAATTGCATCTGGGATCCTATTGCAGATCTCAGATAATGTGAGTCTACAGCACAGAACGACTCATGATCCAAAACTGCCTAGCACTAACAGGATCAGTTTATGAATTTGCATACCAGCTGCTGAGCCATGCCCACTGTGAGTGTATATCAGGGGTAATTCCCCAATCCTATCTTGTGGGGAAACTGCACTTCAAGGGATTGCAGGTCAGAGATAATGTCCCACTGGGAACGTGCAATAGTGAAATTACCCCCATCGGGAATCCAAGTGTGCTCGCGCCCCCCAACCCGTTATTCTGTCTGAATAGGCGGTAAAACATGGGGAATGTGCAACCAAAATCCCAGTAAGCACTCCTGGTGGGTGAAGTTCTGTGCATGGAGTGCAAATTCATCAAATTAATCACTTAGTAGTTCACCTTACAAAGCAAGGGTGGCTGGTGTGGGAAATGAAAACAAATACTTACTTTGGTTCCCTTGCCCTTCCAACAAGGGGGAAGGGTAAGGGAACCAAAGCAAGGGCTCCTTGGTTAACGAGGGAGATAGAGAAGATGATGAAACAAAAAAATTGGGTGCATGATGCATGTCAGATGAATTCTTCAAGGGAGAACCAGACCAAATACAATAAGTTGAGACAGGAAGTGAAGATGAAAATAAGATTGGCAAAGAGAGAATATGAAAGTAGAATGGCAGTTAACATAAAAGGGAACCCAAAAATCTTCAACCGGCATGTAGTAAGAGGCAGGGTGGGGCCTATTAGGGACAAAGAAGGTGTTATATGCTTAGAGGCACAGGGCAAGGCTAGAATACTCAATGAGTACTTTGTATCAGTGTTTACTACGGAGGTGGATGCTGACAAAATATCGGTAGAAGCAGAAAACTTAGAAGCAATGGAAGGGGTGAAAATTGATAGGATGTACTAGAAAGGCTGGGTATGCTTAGAGTGGACAAGTCACCTGGTCCAGATGGCTTGCATCCCAGATTGCTAAGGGAATTGGGGGAGGAGATAGTGGAAGGGCTTGCCATAATTTTCCAATCTTCCCTAGATGTGGTGGAGGTGCCTGAGGATTGGAAAGTGGCAAATGTGACACCATTGTTCAAGAAAGGGTGTAAGGACAATTCTAGTAACTACAGGCCGGTCAGTTTAACATCAGTGGTGGGTAAAGTTTTAGAAACAATAATCAAGGAAAAAATGAATGGGCTCTTGGAGAGGTTTAAGCTAATTAAAGAAAGCCAACATGGATTTCTAAAAAGGCAGATCATGTTTGACTAATCTAATTGAATTTTTTGATGAAGTAACAGGGAATGCAATGGATGTTGTCTACATGGATTTTAGGAAGGTGTTGACAAAGTACCACACAGAAGGCTGGTTAACAAAATTGAGGCTCATGGAATAGGTGGGCCAGTGGCAGCTTGGATAAGGAATTGGCTCAAGGATAGAAAACAGTGAGTTATGGTAAATGGCTGTTTTTCAGACTGGAGGATGGTAGACAGTGGTGTTCCCCAAGGGTTAGTGGTCACTGCTTTTTTTGATATATATAAATTACCTGCATATTGGAATACAGAGTCAGGGGGGAAATTCATTTGCTTTGCGCCTCCCGTTAGCGCCCTATGTGGGCGCTAATGGGGCGCAAAGCAACTAGTGCCCAGGTGCGGTGATGTTTGCGCCGCTCGTGACATTGACCAGACATTTTGCGGTGGCGCTAAACACTACCGACATGAACTCCTGCGCCTGTAGAGCGTGATGTCAGTCGAGCGTGCAATGCCCCGGTAGCACCCCGGATATTGAGTGGCGCCCCCTGCCTTACCGCCTGCCGCTAGCAACGACAGGTTGAGAGGAGCATTTTGCAGTCGGGAAGGGACTGGGGGAGCGCTATTTAAAGGCAACCGCTTCCTGCCTTTTTTTGTCTGCGACATTTTTGCACCACGTATTCTGAGAGAGAGAGGGACTTCTGGAGAGATTCAATGCTGTGTGAAGGAGTTTTGGGTACTGAGCAGCACTTTGCAGGTTCATTTTGAATTGACCTTCCTAGCATCAATTTAGAAGAGACTATGGGGACTGCACTCGGAGCTCTTTCCCTGGGCCTCTCCATTGTTCTTTCCAGCAGATTTGATGTACAGGTCACTCCAGGCCGAGATTCAAGGCTGCAATGAGCAGGGTGTGGATGGAGAGCAAGATCGACCCTCCCTTTAAGAACTGGCTGGCGCCAGTGTGTCTTTGTTCCATTGCTGACTGACATCACGTGAGCTTCGCCAGCGCTCTGAGGTAGCGCCTCGCTCCTCAGTGTTAGCACCTTAAGAGAGTGTGTAGCACCTGATTTAGCGCTCCAATCACCTCCAGGAGCGATAGAAGCCAAGTTTGCAGTCGGAGGCAATAATTAGCGCCAGGCGCTTAACTTTGCGCTCAGCCGATAATTGCGCCCCAAACGGGGCGATACCGAATTTCTCCCTCTAGAATTTCTAAATTTGCTGATGACGCCAAACTTGGGGGTGTGGCAAACAGTGAGGATGATACCAATCAACTGCAGCAGGACATAGAAAGGCTAGCACAATGGGCAGATAAATGGCAGATGGAATTTAATACAGAGAAGTGTGAGGTGATGCATTTTGGCAGAAGGAACAGGGAGAGGCAATATACACTTAATGGCACAGTTTTAAAGTGTTCAGGGACAGAGAGACCTGGGAGTTAATGTGCATAGGTCCCTGAAGGTGGCAGGACATATTGAGAGAGTGGTTAGCAAAGCATATGGGATTTTGGGCTTCATAAATTGAGGTATTGAGTACAAAAGAAGAGAAGTTATGCTGAACCTTTATAAAGCACTGGTTAGGCCACAACTGGAGTATTGCGTCCAGTTCTGGTCACCAGGAAGGATGTGTAGGCCCTTGAGAGGGTGCAGAGGAGATTTACCAGAATGGTGCCGGGGATGGGGGATCTTAGCTACAAGGACAGGTTGGAAAAGCTGGGATTGTTTTCATCAAAGCAAAGGAGGTTGAGGGGTGACTTGCTAGAGGTGTACTAGATTATGATGGGCTTGGACAGGCTAGATGGTGAAAGGCTGTTCCCACTAGTTGATGGTACAAGGACTAGGGGACACAGATTTAAGGTTTTGGGCAAGAGATACAGGGGAGATGTGATAAAACTTTTTTATGCAGTGAGTGGTGAGGACCTGGAACTCACTGCTGACGGAAGTGGTGGAAGCGGAGACACTCAGGGCTAAAAATTCAGTTTGGGACGCCAAGCTCGCCTGGGCGCCGGAATTACCGCTGCGCGCGGAGCCACTTGCGCCATCCGGATATTCAGTTTCTGCGCCCCAAATGGAAGCGGGCCGTTAAACGAGGCTTTCCGCGCCCCGCTTGGGGCTCTGAAACTGAATATCGGCGCGCTAAGGGCCGCAGCGCCACACGCTGCGGCACGGCACGCTGCGGTACTGTAGGCCTTCCTCCCACTGTTAAGGGGGAGGTGCCTGCAACAGCGCGATCCCCGCTCGCGAGTGCCGGCAAATGAGCCCGGCACCAAGGAGAAGTGCCGGGCTCTCGGGAAACAGCTGGCAATGCCGCGGGGGGGGGGGTGTAGGAGGCCGGGGACGGAGGTGCGGGCAGGCGGGCGCCGAAAAAGCGGCCGGCCGCACCTCCACCTTAACTAGCGCCACTACCGCCACAGGTAGGCCCCTGTGTACCGGTCGCTATTTGCGGCCGGCGCTGAAGAGGCGGGCGTGACCAAATATGGCCATCGGGGCGATAGCGGGGCGCTGCGCACACCGATGACGTCATCGATGGTGGCGCAGCGCTACAGGCTAACGCCGCCATTAGCGCCCCGCTAAATATCGCGGTAGGTGTGGCCAGTGGCGCAAAAGCCACTGAGTGCCCTCTTTGGGCGCAAACTGGTGGCGCAGGCCACTGAATTTCTGGGCCTCAATGTTTTCAAGGGGAGACTTGATAGGCACTTGAGGGAAATAAACTTGCAGGGCTATGGGGATAGAGCGGGAGATTGGGACTGACTGGATTGCTCTACAGAGAGCCGGCACGGACTCGATGGGCTGAATGGCCTCCTTCTGAGCTGTTATGACTCTATGACTTGTGATAACCTGAAACGAATACTTAATTTAGAACAGGAGTTTCAACAAATGTTCCTGAAACTGTCTCGCTATGAGTAACCAGTTTTGTGGCAATATAATACTGTTAACTGTAAAAGATATTAGTTAACATGTAGCACACAGCCCAGTCATATATCAGCTGATCGATGCGGTTAATAGTCTGAATAAACTAAGTGCTGAATTTTATATTTAATGTAAGTGTCAGCACAGTGTGGGTGTTGACGAGCTGTGCTTCAGGGAATCAGTATTCATGAGATCATTTATTGTGATACTTCCAGAGATGTTTGGGTAGAAAATGGCCTTCCTGTGCACATTACAAATCCGGAGACCATCTTCCTACCTACAGTAAAAGGAATAGGCATGAAAAGAAGAGAAAATCAATGGCTACTGATTTATTATTGACTGGTACATGAAGGAATGATTTTTCATAGGATGGATGTGCCAGCTATGTTGGCACAGTCTTAGTGGGTGGATTTCCTTATCAAGCCCATGGTGCTACAGTGAGATATTGGACAGGGTTCATGTGCCCATGAAATTGATAGGGACCTGGCACCAAGTGACCATCTGCCCAGTACTGACAGAAGGTCTCCACCCAAAACCTTTGTCCGTCTTTTCTTTTTACAGATGCTGACTGACCTGTTCTGTAGCATCAGCATTTGATGCTTTAATTTCAGATTTTGTTTATTCCTACTGCTTATGGATGGTGCAAGATCTAACAATAAGAAAGTAAGTTTTCCAAAGATGTGCAGTTAATATTTTCTTCAGTAGTGGGTATTGTGCAGTGCAGCGATCGTTGCAGTTCTGCCATCTTACATTCTGTACAGGCAGGTTTGTGGGGCATCTGATTGGTTTGGAATAATGGTGGCTGATTTTGAAAACTGCAGAATCACAAGGATTTTGCTGAATACAGCAACAGTTGTGCAACACAACCATGATTTGTACAATCTATTTTAATTCATGCTACCAACTATATATTAAGCTTTATTTTCAAAAACAACTGGAATAATATTGTTATGTGGCATACTTGAGCACAAAATCTAGGTTGACACTCCAGTGCAGTCCGGAGGGAGTGCCGCACTGTTTAAGGTGCTTTCTTTCAGATGAGACATTAAATCGAGGCCCCATCTACTCTCTCAGATGAATGTAAAAGATCCCATCACACGATTAGAAGAAGAGCTTGGGAGTTCTCCCCAGTGGGTTGGCCAATCCCTCAACCAACATCATTAAAGCAGATTATCTGGCCATTATCACATTACTGTTTGTGAGAACTTGCTGTGTGCAATTTGGCTGTTGCATTTCTTACATTACAACAGTGGCTACACTTCAAAAGTACTTCATTGCATGTAAAGTGGTTTGGAATGTCCTGAAGTTGTGAAATGCCATATATAAATGCAAGCTTTTCTTTCTTATTACAGCACACTATAGTATTGCCACTGATCCTGCTGGAGCTCTTCATTATACCTCACCAATATCCAAAACGAAGAACCGGGCTTCTCATCCTAGGAATTTTCTCCATTTCCTACTTGCTGTGGTAAGGACTGCACACAGACACATGAACATGAACAAATGGAAAAACAATGCATTTCCTTTCAAATTTTTTAAAATTCCAATCACGAAAATCTCTGTGCATATTTGATTTTTTTCCTTAACGAAAGCAACATCTTCCGTATGTCTTGAGGTCTTTCATTATATTGGCAGAGGCCACTTGTTTCTTCTAACCTCAGATTAATAAGGTTGGACATTATGGTAAATGTTCTGCTTCTGTGTGTGAAGCCTTTCCCTCTGGGATTGCATATCAGGAAGTCACTCTCGTGAAGTCCTAATTTTGTGTTGCAATGAATGGAAAATCTGGAGCTTTGTACTCTTAATTTCCTGATATATGCTGCTAGTAGCTAGGGCGTTGCATTGGGAGTACAAGTGCAGAAAACTGAAATAAAGAAACATTTGTTTGAAAGGAAGGCTCTGTTTTTATTTTAAACTGGTAGGAAGTATCTAGTCATGATGCTCCAGCCATCATGTGTGTGGGGCAGGCTTGATTTTCTGTCTGTCATTTTTGTATGCTCATAAATATAGATGAATAAAGGCTCTTCAGCCCATCTAGTTCACCTTCCATACAAGCCCATAGACCCCCCACCCAACCACCTCAAACGTCCTCTCAAATGACTCCAGACTTTTTGCCTCAACTACCCTAACCAGGAGCCCATTCCAGGTATTAAGCACTCTTGGTCCTGACATTATTTCCAAACATACCTCTATCAGTTTGTTACTATATCTGCCTTGTTCTGCAGTCAAGGTTCAACTTGAAATAATACACAGGATGAACCTTTTCTAATCCACTTGGTATCTTGAATAGCTCCAACAAGATGTATAAATTTATCTATCAAATTCAAACTAGGGTTGTTATTTCATAAATTTACTGACAAAACATAACATACTCATGTTTTCAATAAAATAAAGTAATGGAATCCATATAGTCAAACTCCTAATCCAAGCATAATGCTCCAACGTGTGTTCCATTCCCATTCCCCTCTGTTACACCAAAATTCCAACCAGTTACTACTTTTTGATGTAACAACAGAAAATGCTGGAAAAACTCAGCAGGCCAGGCAACATCCGTGGAGAGAGAAATAGAGTCAACGTTTCGGGTCGAAACCCTTCTGCAGAACTGAGAGAAAGGGCAGGAAATGAAACAAAAGGCAGTTTCATTTCCTGCCTTTTCTCTCAGTTCTTTAGAAGGGGTTCGACCCAAAATGTTGACTCTATTTCTCTCTCCACGGATGTTGCCTGGCCTGCTGAGTTTTTCCAGCATTTTCTGTTGTTATTTCGGATTTCCAGCATCTGCAGTATTTTGCTATCGTACTACTTTCTGATGATTTGATTCAGTAATTAAATTCTCTTTAATATTCTCTTTAATATAGGGTTCTATGGGTTTACTATGCGGCTGGAGCCTGGGTCTATCCCCTGTTGGGCCTATTTAATCGACTTGGCCTGGTGTTATTTTTCTCCGTGAGTCTTCTGTTGGTGGTATTCTTATATCTCCTGGGGGAGAGGCTCACCTTGTTAACCTGGGGTAAGTAAATATTCATCTATTACATTCACATGATGACAAATGACAGGGGTATAGATCTTCAGATACTCAAATCTTTTTCAACTTTTTCAGTCAGTGGTGCATCAAGATTTATGCTTGCAAGCAAGAATTTTCAGTTAACTAATGTTGTGAATTACAGCATGCATGCCGACCTAGAAAACTACCATAAGCTGACCAATAAATTCAAACAAAGCAAATCAAAACAGCCTTAATATAGTCTTTATAACACAAGAAGACAAAGGGGTAAATTTCTGTTTGCCTACCACCCCATTCACACTGTAAAGCGGGACAGCCGACAGCCGAAAATGAAAAAGAACCCTACCACTCAATGGCTGCCCGAGGCCCGCCCGACCTGATATTCAAGTGGGCCTCAAAATGGGCAGCCAGTGCCCCGGCTAGAAACAGGCAGGAGCCTTATTAAAATATTTAAATCTGGGCCCTATGCCATTTGTAGGACCCTGATGCGAGTTTAGTATTCCACTGGGCGTTGACCGGCCTAACCAGCGGTCCTTAAAGGGGTCGCTGCGGACAAATCCGAAAAAGCGCAAAAAAAGGCGTGCCACTGATTTATGTAGCACCCGGAGATTGTTCAATGCTCCTCCTAGCCCCACAAAAATCTTCCCACCCACTACTGGTAGCTCAGTGGCACCCCTGGGAATGCTTCCACCCCCACCCCCCCCATAATGTTTAACTTCTGGATCAGCTCCGCGAAGGAGCTGTCGGATTTCCCACTCGCTGAGTGCGTCAAACATAGAAACATAGAAGATAGGAGCAGGAGTAGGCCATTCGGCCCCTCCAGCCTGCTCCGCCATTCAATGCGATCATGGCTGATCATCCAAATTCAGTACCCTGTCCCTGCCTTCTCCCCATATCCCTTGATCCCCTTAGCCTTAAGAAATATATCCAACTCCTTCTTGAATATATTTAATGAATTGGCCTCAACTGTCTTCTGTGGTAGTGAATTCCACAGGTTCACCACTCTCTGGGTGAAGAAATTCCTCCTCATCTCTGTCCTAAATGGCTTACCCCTTATCCTTAGACTGTGACCCCTGGTTCTGGACTCCCCCGCCATCAGGAACAGCCTTCCTGCATCTAGTCTGTGTAGTCCTGTTAGAATTTTATAAGTTTCAATGAGATCCCCTCTCAACTTCCTAATCAAATTAAAATGAGTACAGTAGGACACAAGCTTGTTATATCATAAGCTGCAGGTACATCCACCAATCACGGTGAATGGTAGAAACTACTGACAGAAGATGTAAATGCAAACAGCAAGAGATTTATTTTCCAGTGAGGTCTGGAGGCTTGCTCGCTACAACTTGTCAAAGGCTTGTACTGAAAATAAAACCATTACACACGTTGATCATTAAACAAAACATTAAAATGCATAAAAACGTGGTTTTCAGGAACAGGCACAGGAAGCTGAATTCTTGGCTCTCAGATGAACCTAACTGTCCGTTTGGGGCTTGTAATCTATTATTGATTATTAATGCTGCTCCTCACATTTCCCTGTGGATGTTGACAGCTCCAATACAGATGGTGAGGACTCTCTCCACAGTTACTGTATGGTAACAACAAGCCCTTCACATATACAAACTGAAAAGAACCTTCAAAATTATAGAATAGAATTGTGAATCATAACAATCTATATTAAACATCATTGTGGTACACTGTGGTAAAAATCCTAAGTATGGGAATCGCATTATAATTTCTTAAATTATGTATAAATTATCACCATTCCAACCACATTCACAATTTTATTTGCAGGCCGTGAAAATTCCACAAGTGCAGTGACAAGAATGCTCAAAGAAAGCAATTAATGTACTTGGATGATCCTTATGTCGAAAAAGCAATTGCAAATAGTCTAGAAGTAAATAAACCTCCATTAAGTCTTCCAGGAAAACATTTTTTTTTAAAGCTGCATTTTAGCAGCTTATTTGTTAGATAGAACAAAGATTAAATTGTGGCGACACGCCACCACTGGACATAATCCGCTCACGGCGGCACGGACAGTCTAAGCAGAAGCCCCCAGCCGGGGGCCCTTTCCTCCAGCAACTTGTTTCCCGCAGGGACAGGCTGCCGGGAGCACTTCCTGTCTGGGGAGTATTTAAGTGGATGCGCGGGCTTTTCTAGTTCCTGTTTGCCATGTGGTTAGAATAAAGCAGTTGTGTTTTCAATAGCTCTGGTCTCGACTCCCACGTTTGCCGCGGTATCTCAACACTGGTGACCCCGACGCTCAGGACGAATCCTAAGCTAGCATGGCGGATACAAACGCAGTCACGGTTAAATTACCAGACTTTTGGGAGAACCTCGCCGAAGCCTGGTTCGTTCAAGCTGAGTCCAGATTCCGGCTGAAAGGCATTACAGTCGACGCCACGAAATACGACTACCTCGTCGCCTCGCTCACCTACGCTACAGTCCCCAAGGTTTGGGCAGCGCTGCAGGATCCACCAACGGATGGCAAGTACGAACATCTGAAGGCTGCGCTACTTAAAAAATTTCAAACGTCCTCTTACCAGCACCACTGCCAACTCCTGGACCTCCCCGGCCTTGGTGACGCTTCACCATCAGACCTGCTCTCCCACATGCTGTCCCTCTCAGACGACAAAAATCCCGGCGCCCTTTTTCGCACGCTTTTCATTCGGCAGCTCCCCGCCAGCATCCGCCCACTCATTGTGGAGTCTGGCTCCACGGACCTGAATGATATAGCCGAAAAGGCCGACCGGCTGCTCTCTGCACAGGCCGCTCGCGACGTCGCGCCCGACCTCACGGCAACGACCACGCGGTCTTCCCGGCCCGTTAGGCCCGACCGCCCTACCACTCCGGGTCACTGCTACTACCACACCCGTTTTGGCGCTAGGGCTCAACGCTGCACGCCGCCGTGTACCTTCAAAACCCCCCCCGCACCGGCCCCCGCGATGGCCGCGGGGCAGAAGGAGCCCCTACTGTACGTCACTGACGACAGAACCAACCGCCGATTCCTGTGCGACACAGGGGCCCAGCACAGCATCACCCCCACCTCCGCCCTCGAGATCCAACGTGGCACACGGGGTATCACACTGGCTGCAGCCAATGGCTCTGCCATCCGCACATATGGCACCCGCATGGTCACGCTCGACCTCGCGGGCCGCCGCTACCGCTGGGAGTTCCTCACAGCCAAGGTCCTCTGCCCACTCATCGGCGCCGACTTCCTACGCGCCCACGGCCTCCTCGCCGACATTCCGAGGCACCGCCTCGTCGACATCAACACTATGGCCCCCATCCCCGGCGCCTTTACCCCGGCCCGTTCGGCCGGCCTGACGACCTACTGCCTCGCCAACGCCACGGACGACTACTCGGCACTCCTAGCTGAGTTTCCCGCCCTCACTAACCCGACCTTTTTGGCCAAAGCCACAAAGCACGGTGTGGAACACTATATCCCCACCACCGGCCCCCCAGTTTCTGCCCACGCCCGCAGACTCAACCCGGCCAAGCTGGAAATCGCGCGGGCCGAGTTCGCCACCATGGAACAACTCGGCATCATCCGCCGCTCCAGCAGCCCTTGGGCCTCGCCCCTCCACATCGCCCCCAAGCCCGGCGGAGGCTGGCGCCCTTGCGGGGACTACCGCCGCCTCAACGACGCCACCACCCCCGATCGATACCCGGTGCCACACATCCAGGACTTCTCGGCCCGACTGGCCGGACGAACCGTCTTTTCCAAAGTCGACCTGGTGCGCGGTTACCACCAAGTCCCCGTACACCCCGCGGACATCCCCAAAACGGCCGTCATCACCCCATTCGGCCTGTTCGAGTTCCTGAGGATGCCCTTCGGCCTCAAGAATGCAGCACAGGCTTTCCAGCGCCTTATGGACTCAGTCCTCCGGGACCTGAACTTCCTATTCGTCTATCTAGACGACATTCTCGTGGCCAGCTCCTCCAAACAGGAACACCTCGAACACCTTCGCATCCTGTTCGGGCGCCTAGCCCAACACGGGCTCATCCTCAGCCCGGCGAAGTGCCAATTCGGCCTCACCGACATCGATTTTCTCGGTCACCACATCACCCCTGCTGGGGCCGTCCCCCTGCCCAACAAGGTGCAGGCCGTCCAGCAATTTCCCCGCCCCACAACCATCAAGGGCCTCCAAGAGCTCCTCGGGATGGTGAACTTCTACAACAGGTTCATCCCCAGAGCTGCAGCCCTCATGAAGCCCCTATACGACTCCCTCCGAGGAAAATCCGGCAAGATGGACGTAGCCTGGACCACTGACACGGCAGCCGCCTTCGACGCCACCAAAAACGCGCTCGCCGACGCCACTCTGCTCGCGCACCCGAAGGCCGATGCCCGGGTCGCGCTCACCACTGACGCCTCCGACCACGCGGCCGGGGCCGTGTCCGAGCAGTGGGTCAATGGCGCGTGGCAGCCACTTGCCTTCTACAGCCGCCAACTGCGCCCCCCGGAGGTCAAATACTCCACTTTCAACCGCGAGCTTCTCGCGCTCCACCTGTCGGTCCGCCATTTCAGGTTCCTCCTGGAAGGCCGCCACTTCACCGCGTATGTGGACCACAAGCCACTCACGTACGCGATGGCCAAGCACACCGAACCCTGGTCCGCTAGGCAGCAACGCCAGCTCGCGGCCGTGTCCGAGTTTACTACGGACATCCAGCACGTCTCCGGTAGAGACAACGTGGTCGTCGACTGCCTTTCCCGTCCCGCCGTCTGTGCGAATCACCTCGCGGTCGACTACGCACAACTAGCAGCGGCCCAGCTCACAGACCCAGACCTCCTCTCGGCGGCTACCAGCCTGCCAGGGCTACGCCTAGCCAAGGTCGCGCACGGGCCCGAAGCCACGGCAGTCACTTGCGACGTCTCACTCGGCCAACCCAGGCCGGTCGTCCCTGAGACCTGGCGCCGCCGCGTTTTCGACGCGCTCCACGGGCTCTCTCACCCGGGTTCCCGCGCATCCGTCAAACTCCTCTCCAAGCGCTTCGTCTGGCGCAGCCTCAGCAGAGATGTTCGGACTTGGGCCACCTCCTGCCTCGCCTGCCAATGGGCTAAGGTACAGCTGCACACCAAAGCACCCCTGGGAGACTTCGAGGTACCCAGCCGCCGCTTCGACCACGTACACGTCGACATCGTCGGTCCCCTGCCGCCATCGCAAGGCCAAACTTATCTCCTCACGATGGTCGACCGCTACACACGCTGGCCTGAGGCAGTGCCGCTGACCTCCACCACCACAGCCGACATCGCCAGGGCGTTCGTTAACACCTGGGTTGCGAGGTTCGGCGTACCGGCCGACATAACCTCCGACAGAGGCGCCCAGTTCACCTCTGAACTCTGGACGGCCACAGCACGCAACCTCGGGGTGACGCTCCACCGCACCACGGCGTACCACCCGCAGGCCAACGGGCTTTGTGAACGCTTCCACAGGTCACTCAAGGCCTCACTCCGCGCCGGCCTGCAGGACAGTACCTGGACTGACCGCCTACCGTGGGTGCTACTCGGCCTACGCACCGCGGTCAAGGAAGACCTCCAGTCCTCGGCAGCGGAGTTAGTCTACGGACAACCGCTGCGTGTCCCAGGTGAATTCCTCCCGGAGCCTAACAAGCCTTGGTCGGCCGAACAGCAGCGGCTCAACTCTTTCTCTTCCGCTCAGCAGTTCGCCCCACTTCCGGTCAACCGACACGGCGAACCCGCACCTCACGTCCCGCCAAATTTACAGCAGGCGCGCTTCGTCTTCGTGCGACACGACGCACACCGCGGGCCCCTGCGACCCCCGTACGACGGACCGTGTGAGGTACTACAAACCGGGGACAAGGTCTTCAAGCTGCGACTCGGCGACAGGGTCGACACAGTCTCCATCGACCGGCTGAAACCAGCACACACAGAACCAGGGGAACAGGTCCCCGTGGCCCAGCCTCCAACTAGAGGCCGTCCCCCTGGCAAGCCAGCACAGCCGGCGGCGAACCGCCCGACCCAACCAACTAGACCGGCGACCACTCAGAGCCGCTGCGGCAGAACCATTAGACCACCGTCACGACTCGTCCACTCCTCCTAAGCGGATTCTGGGGGGAGCTCTGTGGCGACACGCCACCACTGGACATAATCTGCTCACGGCGGCACGGACAGTCTAAGCAGAAGCCCCCAGCCGGGGGCCCTTTCCTCCAGCAACTTGTTTCCCGCAGGGACAGGCTGCCGGGAGCACTTCCTGTCTGGGGAGTATTTAAGTGGATGCGCGGGCTTTTCTAGTTCCTGTTTGCCATGTGGTTAGAATAAAGCAGTTGTGTTTTCAATAGCTCTGGTCTCGACTCCCACGTTTGCCGCGGTATCTCAACAAAATAAATATATGTATACCTGAGCAACTCTCAGAAACTATAAGCTCAGCTTTAAACTTTTCTGCCTCAGGTTTGTGCACAAAGAACAGTTGCAGAAAGTCATGTCTGATTTATTGGGTTGAAGAGTCTTCAGTCCTACCCTCCAACTGATTTGACTGCTTGACTTAAGTGACTTCTAATACCAGTTTTAAAAAAAGCTTAGAAGCTGTCACCCAGTTACATGTATATACAAATGTATTTTTGACAGCAAGCTTATTTTCAGTTCTGAAATGTGCTAAGTTTTCTAGCTCTACAACAAAAACGGATTTCTTAGTACTTCTTTTGGGCCACTCTCAAGTAGTTGTGTTTCTATTCTGAATTATTCCCCAGCAGTCAGAACACTAGACTGAGTAATTTCCTAGCAGTTCTTTTATGTCACTGGGTCATTTTACAGCATTACTTATAACACAAGCTACTCCCTTGAGATCCTGTTACTTTGCTGAATCATTCCCAACACTCCTGAGGTACCTTTTCCACTCCCCCATGTGCTTCTCCTAATTTTTCCTAACAGACTATTGACAGCATGACTTTGAACAGTTGAGCTCTCTAATTGTGGGAATTGACTGCATGCTCCAGAAAGGTAAGCCACAGGCCCTGAAAATATTCAGGCCATTGATCCCAGAGTAAATGTCAGGATCCAATCACCAGTGATCTCTGTTGCTGACCTCGCCAAAGTATGCAGGGTCGGGGGTGATCAACTAATTTAAATAATCTAGCACAGTAGGGGCATCATTTAGATGTCAGCCAGAGGGAGAAGGCCACAAAACATGGCGGAGAGTGCCTGCTCCGGGGAAGGGTGAGGCGCGCTGGCCCTCCCAAACCACCCCCCGCCCCCCGCAAGGTGGTTGATGTGGGCCCAGTGGCCCCTTTATAAAAAGGCAACAAAGTAATCATGAAATTTTTTAAAAATTAATGACCCAGGCCTGGAGCCCCACTTCTGCTGGATGCTAAACTACATTTCCTACATTACAATAGTGATTACACTTCAAAAGTACTTCAGTGGCTGTAAAACACTTTGGGAGGTCGTGAGGCTGTGAACTGCACCATATAATTGCAAGTCTTTTTCTTAAGCTGGTGCACTTGCTATGACTTGGCGTAGCAACCCACCACTTTACCACCAGGTCAAGTGAGGAAACTCCTGGCCTTGGAGTCCCTTCCTCAGCCATGCCCTCTCTGATGCCACTGTCCTTGTTTGGGGTGGGCAAAGAGCCTGCCCAAACATGGCCCCATGGATACTGTTGGGGAAAGCCAGAACTCAGCATATCCAGATCTTGTAGTGGGGGTGCGCTGGAAGGGCTGTTGAGTTTTAGCCCAGCAGTTTTTCAGCAGGGAAGATGACAAATGTATTTACTATTGATGAGAAGCCTAGTGCTGTCTAAATCTATTTTCTACTCATGGTAGTGAAACATACTCAAGGATAATTTTCTGACTTTGCACCTCCAGCAGCAATTATTGGGAACTCCAAAGTTTGGAAACTCCTGCCTGAATTTCCAATATATACTGCTGATGGTTGAATGTGAAGCCAGATGTCCAAAATGTAAATGGGCGGGTTTTGCTTTTATATACTGTCATACTGGAAGGAGGGCTGCTTTGCTACATTAAATTTGGGAAGCTCCATTAGGCACGAGTAGGATGCACATGAAAATGGTTCAATGATGCACGTATAGCACCACATTCCCTGTAGGCAGTACGCACAAGGGAGGAAGTTGCATGGGGGGAGAGGGTTTTAGGGATGCAGAGCCATGTGATGTAGGGAATTTGAGGAATGAATTGTGCTTTGCTTCAAATTCCATGAGCTGCTCCCCGGGCGGAGAGCCTTGTTAGACAGATCACAGAGAGGATGATAATGATATGGCACTGATTCTCTAACCAGCGCTCACTGTCAATGAGGCTCTGTGCCAGACTGTTCTGAATTTGCCCTATAATGGAGGAGCAGTGTCTTAGAAGGCTCCGCTTCACCAAGGAGGTGGTCACAGAATTCTGCAGCCAGACCTCGAGCCTCAGATCAGGACCACCACGGCTCTCTCAGTGGCAGTCAAGGTCACCTTCACTCTCAATTTCTATGCCAGCAGATCCTTCCAGTCTGCAGCAGGAGACATATCTAACATCTCGCAGTTCGCCATCCATTGCTGCATCCGGGAGGTCACACATGCTCTCTATAGAAGGAGAAGGGACTACAGGATTGTTCCTTCCCCATCACCAGAGAGAAGCAGGACGAGCGTGCATGTGGCTTTCCCAGGATAACGGGATTCCCCATGGTGCAGGGCGCCATTGACTGCAGCCACATCGCTTTGCAGGCACCCCGTAAAAATCCTGATGTCTTCCGTAACCGCAAAGGCTACCACTCACTTAGGGCTCGATTTTGCCAGGCCCGAGGAGGCGGGATTGGAGATGTGTGAGGTGTTAAAATCGCAAAAAATGGCAGGCGGCTCTGATCCCGCCTCCAGCCCGCCTCTGAGCAATTTTCCCAGAATCAGGGTTTCAGGCTACATTTCCATCCCGCCTCCAAGAGGTGGGATAGGCCCTTAAGGTCCTTAACAACCAGTTAATTGCCTCTATAATCCCATTTTCAGAGGCCTTTCTGATTTTAGCACTTTTCCCCTGTCCTGCATGTCTCCTCTGGAACATGCCAGTTAATCCTGGCGGCCTCACAAGTGGACTGCTTACTAACAGCTGCAGCTCCACCATTAAAAAGGAGTTTTCACCAATGGTCATTTGCCGGTGGCAGAACTTTGTTGTCTCAGGTCTGGGGGAACTTTTAGCAGGCATACCTATTGTTGTGGAAGTTTGGAGCCTGACACCCATCTCCAGTGTGACCTCCTGGGAAACCCCTCTCCCCACCTTGACTGAGCGCTTCCTCAACTGAGGCATATACCAGAAGCATGGGAACCATTTATTTCCTTTCCTCCTGGACATCAGATTCGGACGAAGACCAGCCGCGGCAGCAGCAGAACCATGAACAACAGCAGCACCAACAGCAGGAGCAACAACAGGAGCGCCAAGCTGCTGCTCACCCACCTGAAGCTGCACAGACCAGAAGGCGCCATTGCTGCTCGGGATGCAAGGGACGCACTCATGTTGTTCAGATTTGCTTAGCCTGCACAATCAAACACTTTTGCCTCGCACCTTCTTACCAGAGCATCGACAATGGACAAGAACCTGCGGATTCCTATCACTCTGACCACCATACTGACAATTGCAAGTTGCTCTAAGCCCTCAATGTGGAAGTCCCATTTGCGAAATGACACAGGCCACAACTTCAACAGTTTGCCATCAGAATTTTTTATCACAACAAGCAACTGATGGCATTTCAAAAATAAACACAACATAATACCCAAGTGACTACCCTTGTGACTACTTGTGCATTATTTTCCTCTTATGCGTGCTCCTACGTGGTGCTTCCCCTGTGGCTTCAGCAGACGTGAAGGCCCCTTGCTCACTTTCTTGCTGCTCCTGTCTCGACACCTTTGGCGGCCGTCCTCTAGTGTTGCAAACCTGTGAGGGCTCGGCAACAGTCTGCTGCTCCTGTGGCTGTGCAGGGGATGAGACGCCCATCTCAGTTGGGTGAGGACTCTGGTGGGACTCTGACCAAGGGCTTTGCAGTGTCATGGTCGTGTGAGCGCTTGGAGAGGAGCCCCCACTTCCTTGTTGTCTGCCACCAACATCCCTCTCATGGGTCAGCCCACTTCAGAGCTAGCAAGCAAACTGACAGCACCTTGCTGCACTTCAGGGGGGCCATGAGGACCCATTTCTGCACTGGAAGTCCTACTCCAGAGGACTTCCATGAAGGTCTGGTTTCTCTGTTCAATAGCTGACCATCGATCCTCAAGAGATGACAGTCTATTCTGAACAATGACCATGTTTTCAACACTCTGGTGACTTAGTTCCTCCATGGCCGTAGCCACCCTCTCCTCTACTGTAGCCATCCTTTCCACGGAAGTTGCCATCCTTTCCATGGTGATGCATTCATGCGCCAATGCCTCCACAATGGCTATGCTCATGTTCGCGATGGACTCCTCCATTCGCTCCACACTCGCAGCGACCCTGGAAACAAAACCTGCCAGAGACTCCTGCGCCTTTTCCTGGAGTTCCAGCACCGCCCTCCTTCTGGATGGACCCGGAGGCACAGGGTCGACATGCAGCTGAGCCAAGCTGGGAGTGCCCTGCAGCCTCCGACGAGGACTCACCACTGCTGTTCCTGTCTCCACCATCTGCTGATGCTCACTTGTGAGCTGTGATACACCAGGTGACAACACTACTCTATCTCGCGAAGGTCCCACCGAGGTGTGAGTGTCTGCACTGGTGCTGGGTGCGCTGAATTCTGCTGACGCCGCACCCTCAGAGGTTGCAGCTTCCTCTGAGGAGTCTTGAAGCTCAGGCTGTTCCTCCTGGACAGTGGGGACAAGGGCTGTCGATGGTCCTGTGGGGGAGTAAAGGAAAGAGTTAGAGATGTGAGGTAAAGGCTGCATGCACATTGAATTGTGCAGATGATCATAAGTCAATCTGTTAGAGCATCAGAATCATTATCAGTCACTCATGCAATATCAATGAGAGAGATGCCAATCTATTCTGTCACCAGCTTGCTGTGATGCGCCCGTCTGTCCGTCCCCCACTGGTGAATCTTCCTCGACACCGGCGATTTCCAGGGCCACCTTCTCCGAGGTGGTGAGCTGGGCTACTGAGGGTGGCCTTCCTCCTGTCATCGCTCTTTCCTTCTTAGTGTGGGCTCTCTTTTCCTGCAATGAGGGACACAAGTGGAGTTTGAGTGAGAATGAAGGAGTGAGTGTAGAGAATCCATAGCATCGATGCTTAGAAGGAGACAAAGGGCCCGCCCTGTGTGTTGTAAGTTGTTGTCATTGCATCACAGAGATAGGGAGTGTGAGGGCTGCATGGTTGAATAGTTAAGTGAATGTGACCATAGAGAGAGGGGTGGGTGGTAGCAGTCTGGGCTGGCTGAATGACAGGCAGCGACAAGGGCAATGGTGGAGTGGATGTGGTGGGAGCAGGAATGCGGTCATCCTGAGAGAGGACAGCAGCTTCCTGCTCCACTGACCCACTGCCACTCCCCCGGGGCAGCACCTCAGCATCCCTAACAATCTGCTGAAGCACAGATTGCTGGCCTGCTGTGACACTGTGAAATCCCCAGTGGACTGTGGTGGACCCAGCGATGATGGCAGCAGTCAGAGCTTGCATGGCATCACAGAATCACAGAAACCCCACAGTGCAGATAGAGGCCATTTCGGCCCATCGAGCCTGCACCGACACATATCCCACCCGATCCCCGTAACCCCTACACCAACACATATCCCACCCTATCCCCGTAACCCCACGTATTTAATCCCCCTAACACTAAGGGTCAATTTATCATAGCCAATCAACCTAACTCGCACATCTTTGGACAGTGGGAGGAAACCGGAGCACCCGGAGGAAACCCACGCAAACACGGGGAGAATGTGCAAACTCCACACAGACAGTCGCCCGAGGCCGGATTCGAACCCGGGTCCCTGGCGCTGTGAGGCAACCGTGCTAACCACTATGCCACCGTGCTGCCAGTGCACCAAGCTGAGACTGCATGAGAGCAGTCTGAGAGTTGATGGCTATAAGGTTTGCAAAATTTCTACATTTCACCAAAGGTTATTATTAACAAAAGGGACCCTGCGTGGACATTAAAAAAAAAAGGGTACCCAAGATGGCATCCGCGCCTCGTGGCCGAAAGCCTGTAAGATTTTAAAAGCTTGGACTCTGCGGCACAGGCAGCTTGTGGAGAAATCGAAACCAAAGCTGCAGTTTCTGTGAAGAGAGACTTTTGCATTTTGAAAACCAGACAGGACTTTGAATATGTATTAGGCCAAATCGGAAACAGATCAAAACCCAGTAAAGGCCATCAAGCAGATTGCATAAAAAATCGGGAACAGCTTAAGGAAGCCATCGAGGCTGGACAGGCCCATTAAGATGTATTAATAACAAAACAAGTGAATTATCAGGCCAATAGATGCGATTACCGGCCATCTAAAAAAAAAGTTTAGATTGCTACCATTATTTAAACTAGCCCGCCAAGATTGAGACAAAGAACTAACCTGATTTGGCGCGCAGATAAGGGCCATCCGAAGGAGTATAACTGAAGGCCCCGGGTAGCAATCTCTCTCTCTGGCTCTGGCTCTCGGTTCTGCTCCTCGCCCTCATGGCTGCTGCTCTTCCCTCATCCTGCACTTACCCCCTGACCTCTGCCCGTGCCTTTCCCCATTCCATCAGGAACGCCCGGCATTTCACCAGGCGGACACGGACAAACCAGGCCAGGCGAGGCGGGATGCGACGAGGCGAGACGAAGTGGGAAGATGAATGGGAAGACGATTGAAGAAAAGCTTCGAATAATCGGGCCTTCAATCCAGCTGACCTGTGACTATCTTCACACAAACTTCAACTGCCGACCGAGGAAGAGGAACCATCATCCCTGTGAGATAAAGTACCCAAGCAGAGACTTTAACATTGGGGTACTTGTACCTGGACGACGCCCTTGCAGCGCCCCGAGACCACGTGATGATGGCAAGCTCCAGAGCGCACAAGAGCGAACCCCAAGCCCCACCGTTGTTTGAATTCAGCAGATTTTGATTGGTGAGCATGAATTCTGGCCCCTCATAGCTTAACCTAGTTAGGTATAGGGGGTGGGATAAGGATAAGGGGATTGTTAATATAGTTTGTTTTTATAGTAATCTGGGATATAATGTTTAAGTTATCCACCAGATGGAGCCAAAGATTAAGGGATCATATTCACCAGTGTTTAAGCTAATGTCCTGGTACACCAGTTAGTATGGTAATGTGGCATTGCATTATGGGTATGACTCAGAGGGGATCCTCCATCTTGCATCGTGCAGTTAGAAATACTGGCCTAGAAATTCAGTGCCCTTAGCACCGATTTTGCGGCGCTAGAGGGCCTAGCGTTGCAATTGGCGCCGGTTCTTAAATTGCCTGGGGCCCTTCCGCAGTGGTAGACCGGTAGCGCTGCGCCGGCACCGATGACGTCATCGGTGTGCGCAGCGTCCCGGTTGCCGTGGTAACCCGGCCCCAAGCCGAAATTCAGTTGCGGCCGCCTCGCCAGTGGCAGCCGCAACTAAGACTCCGGCAAACGAGTGTTGCCGGAGTCTGCGCCGGCGCTTTAAGGAGGCGCAGCGGCCGGCCGCTTTCCCGCCGGCCGCCTGCCCGCAGCTCCCTCCCCGGACTTCTCCCCCCCCCCCGGAACAGATGCAAGCCCGGCACTTGTCCGAGGTGCCGGGCTCATTTTTGAAGAGATTTGCGCGGGCCACGGCCGGGTGCAGGCAGCTCCTCCTTAACGGAAGGAGGAGGCCTGCACTTCCCGAGCCTGCCGCACCGCAGCGGGTGCCGCAGCGCTGGAATAGCGCCGCAATGCGGCGCGTTGCGCCAGTTTTCAGGCGCTAAAACCCTTCAGTAGCGCCGGCAGCCGTTTGGGAGCGGTGCTACTGAATTTTTGGCGCGCGCAAAGGGACTTAGCGCCGGCGCTAACTTCCGGCACTAAAGCCCTGGCGCAGCGCAAACTCAATTTCTAGGCCACTGTGTTTTGCTTGCAGCCTGTAAGAGATGTTTCTCTGCCCCACCGTAGAATTGAACAGTTGGGTTTTCTGCTTAAGACCTCGCTTATCTCAGTTTCAGGCCTTACCACTCGGATATCACATATTGGCGACGAGGATCAACTGATCACATCGTGACGGAGAACAAAAATAACAGAGCGCTGAATAACCGATCATGGCTGCTATGGTAGAAAGATCTCTGCTTCTGATGTTCAGACTCAGACCTAGGATGAGTACGGCGAGGTGCTGATGCATTCTTTGAAGCAAATGATATAGATGATGTCGGAAAAAGGAGAGCTATTTTGCTCACTTCCGTTGGAAGTCAGACGTATAGTTTAATGAGAAACTTATGCAGTCCTGCAAAGCCGGGAGACAGTACATTTGCTGAATTAGTGGCCTTGCTGAAGGAACATTTCAATCCCAGACCGAGTGAGATTGTACAGCGTTTCAAATTTAATTCACGGAACAGGAAACTGGGAGAGACTGTATTGGATTACGTAGCGGTGTTGGGAAAATTGGCACACGATTGCAATTACGGGAACAACCTGAAAGACATGCTGAGAGATAGGCTGGTTTGCGGGATAATGGATGCTCAAACGCAGAGGAGATTATTGTCCGAGACTGGGCTTACGTATGAAAAAGCGTTGGAACTTGCTCAAGCCATAGAGACAGCGAACTGAGATGTAAAAGAAATACAAGGTTCAGACTGGGCTACGACAAAGCAAGTTGGAAGTCAGGTTGTTGCGCACAAGTTAAATATGCATCAGAAACCACAATGTGAGCATGTAAAGGCATGTTATAGATGCAATGGCGATCACCTGGCGAGGGAATGCAGGTTTTTGGAGGAAAAGTGCCACAAGTGTGGGAAAAAAGGACATATAAAACATGCATGCAAAAGCAACCGTGGAGGAATACAAACCAAAAGGGGGAGAAAAGCAAAACCTAGAAGGAGAAGTGAAAAAACAGGGAGCACATCACATCAGCGGAGAAGCTGAGAAAGAAGACGAAATGTTGATAATGCATAGTATGGTAGAGAACATTCCAAAAGTGAATCCTATCATTTTGCAACTGACAATAAATGACTCTAAGGTCAACTTTGAAGTGGATACAGGATGTGGCGTAACCATAGTGAACAGGGAGGAGTACTCAAAATTGTGGAACCGTGCAAAAGTTCCAGAGTTAAAGTCTTGCTCTATGCAGCTTAAAACATATACCGGTGAACGAGTGGCGACATTGGGTACAGCTACTGTAACTGTGCAACACAGGGACACCGTGGAACAGCTACCTGTAGTTGTAGTATCGGGTTCTGGACCAAACTTGTTAGGTCGGGGCTGGATACAAGAACTTAAATCAGATTGGGGAGCAATAAATCAAATAGAGGGAGGCAAACAATTGTCTTTGCAAGAAGTGTTGATTGAACATGAGAACGTGTTCAAGGAAGAACTTAGCACATTTAATGGCCCCCCAGCTAAGATTTATGTAGACAAGGAGGCACTGCCAAGGTTTTTTAAACAACGACCTGTGCCGTATGCTATGAAACTGAACGTAGAGGCTGAGCTTGACCGTCTTTTGAGAGAGAACATATTGGAACCCGTGAAATGTTCAGAATGGGCAGCTCCCATTGTACCTGTTTTAAAACTGAACAATTCGGTAAGACTCTGTGGAGATTATAAATTGACAGTAAATAGGGTGTCTAAACTAGAACAGTATCCTATTCCCAAAACAGAGGATCTCTTTGCAAACCTGGCTGGAGGGAAGAAATTCACAAAGTTGGATATGAGTCATGCATACTTGCAGATTACACTAGATGAGGAATCCAAGAAGTATGTAACCATAAATACACACAAGGGTTTGTTTACCTATAACCGCTTACCATTCGGTGTCTCATCTAGTCCAGCTATTTTCCAGAGGACTATCGAGGGTGTACTGCAAGGGATCCCACATGTTTCCATCTATCTGGATGACATTCTGGTGATGGGAAGAACCGACCAGGAGCATCTGAGCACTCTGAGAGAGGTACTACAAAGATTGGATAAGGCTGGGTTACGGCTCAAGAGGAGTAAGTGCACTTTCCTGGGGAATGAGGCCGTGTTCCTGGGACACAGAGTGGATGCCACTGGGCTCCATCCAATCAAGGAGAAGGTACAAGCGCTGTAGGAGGCCCCAGCTCCTACCAATGTGACTGAGTTAAAAGCTTACCTGGGACTGCTAAACTATTATAACAGATTTTTACCAAACTTGGCCACAGTGTTAGCACCCCTTCACAAACTTCTACACAAGGAGACGCAGTGGCAGTGGGAAGAGGAACAGAGGGTTTCATTTGAACAGTCCAAGAAACTGATGCAGTCCTCAGATGTGCTGGTTCGCTACGATGCAGAGAAAGACATCATTCTCTCTTGTGATGCTTCACCTTACAGGGTGGGGGCAGTTCTTCCACACAGCTTGGAAGATGGAACAGAAAGACCAATAGGGTTTATGTCTCGAACTCTGACACCAGCAGAAAAAAACTATTCCCAGTTAGATAAAGAGGGATTAGCAGTAATGTTTGGGTTACAGAGGTTTCACAAGTACATATATGGCAGGAAATTCACCATATGCACCGATCATAAACCTCTTCTATCTCTTTTTAATGAAATGAAAGCAGTACCACAGATGGTGTCACCCCGGATCCAGAGGTGGGCCGTGACGTTGAGGGCATATGAGTATGTCATCGTTTACAAGGTGGGCAAGTAGCATGGGAACGCAGATGCCTTGAGCCATCTTCCACTGCCAGGTACACCTATCCGTGCAGCTCCAGAGGACAGAGTTTTGATGTTGGAGGACACAGACACGGCAATTGTGACCGCAGAACAAGTAAGGACATGGACCGGTAAAGATCCAGCACTGTCTAGAGTCCGAGAGTATGTGATGAGGGGTTGGCCACAGCATCCAGAAGGGATTGATTTCACACCTTACAGTGTCAGGAAGACAGAGCTGAGTGTGCAGGATGGTTGCATGTTGTGGGGAGCACGAGTGATTATTCCACAGCCAGCATGACAGTCTATCCTAGGGCAACTACATCAGTGTCAACCTGGAGTTTCGCGTATGAAAGCCTTGGCAAGGAGTTACTTGTGGTGGCCAAAGCTAGATGAGGAGATAGAAAATCTAGTCAAGACATGCAGCACTTGTCAAGTACACAGGAAGGCACCAGCAGTGGCTCCTCTCCACCCCTGGGAGTGGCCGGATAAGCCATGGAGAAGATTACATGTAGATAATGTGGGTCCATTCATGGGAAAGATGTTCCTCATAATCATTGATGCACATTCCAAATAGATGGATGTGTATCCTGTAAATTCTGCTTCATCTACTGTTACGATAGACTGCCTGTGTAGGAGTTTTAGTAATCAAGGGCTACCGGAGATCGTAGTAAGTGACAATGCCACGTGTTTTGTGAGTACAGAAACAAAACAGTTCATGAGAAACAATGGCATAGTGCACGTGACCTCAGCTCCATATCATCCGTCTTCAAATGGACTGGCGGAGAGAGCCGTACAAACATTTAAGGAGATGATGAAAAAAGTGCGGAAGGGAGTTTGGCAACCAAGGTGTCACGAGTTCTGTTCAGCTACAGAATAACACCTCAATCTACCACAGGACTCTCTCCTGCTGAGCTGTTGTTAGGACGTTGACTACGCTCCACTCTTGACCTGGTTCACCCAGACCTAAAAAGGAAGGTGGAAACCGACAAATCAAACAAAAGGAGAGCCATGACAGAAGGACAAAGAGCTGCAGTTTTGGAGAAGGAGATGCGGTCCTTACCAGGAATTTCAGTTATGGTCCAATATGGATTCCTGGCATCATAGACTCAATGACCGGTCCAGTATCATATACAGTCATGGTGGGAACTGGTCAGGTAGTACGCAGACATGTAGATCAGATACTGACCAGACAAAGGGAAATCGAACTGGAGGTTCCAGAGGAGATGTCGGAGGACAAGTTGGCCCCCAGTTATCCAAATGCATCGGTGGTACCAACACCACGAACAGAGCCAGTTCCACCTGGACCCCTTCATCAAGAGGAAACCATCATAGCAGCAGTACTGCTCAGGAGCAGCAGGTGGCTCTACCACAACCAATCAGGGACTTGACTGTAAGACGTTCACCAAGGACTCACAAGCCGCCAGAGAGATTGATAACGACCTGCTAGATTCGTTCAGTATGGACTATCGTTAAAGGAGTTTCCTTATGGGACTTTTTAAGAATGTTGTTAAGAAATTAATGTAACTTAAGAGGGGGGGATATAGTAATCTGGGATGTAATGTTTAAGTTATCCACCAGATGGAGCCAAAGATTAAGGGATCATATTCACCAGTGTTTAAGGTAATGTCCTGGTACACCAGTTAGTATGGTAATGTGGCATTGCATTATGGGTATGACTCAGAGGGGATCCTCCATCTTGCATCGTGCAGTTAGAAATACTGTATTTTGCTTGCAGCCTGTAAGAGATGTTTCTCTGCCACACCATAGAATTAAACAGTTGGGTTTTCTGCTTAAGATCTCGCTTATCTCAGTTTCGGACCTTACCACTCGGATATCACAGTTTTCCCTCGATGTGCCGTGTGTTCCCCATTCCCTGTATAAGTATAGTCATTTTGTATTTGCCTGTAATTTTATACTAGTAACTCCTCATAAGATTGTGTTAATTTCCTTTTCAATAAAATCTTGGTTTTGCTTACACCCAAACCACCTGTCTACTCGAGTCTTTTCTGTATCGCCGCCTGTACCTAAGTCCGGTGTCTAAAACCCAGGAGCGTGGGAGCGATTCGAACTGCTCACAAACAGTCAGAGGCATAACTGACTGGGCGCACGCGCCAACCCCACCACCACCCCCTACATGGCAGCAACCATTGACTGCATTACAGCACTAAGACATTACGTGCCTTCCCCCTGTGCTGCAATGGCTGCTGCCACATCGTCCATGATATGCGGCATGAGGTCTGGCTCCCCACAGTCTCTCAGGGTGTCCACCATCCTTGCAGGCAGCCAAGGATGGGCTCCATGGTGTGCTCAGAGCTCTGTGCAATGTTGGAGGCAGACTCCTCCACGCTCCTTATCATTTCCGACAGGCTCTCGGGCACCCTTGCCGTTGCACCTATGATCTCGGTGTTCATGCCCATCACCCTTCTTGTGAATGCCTCCCCATTGAGGTGCTCATCTGAGTCATTTGCAGCAGGACTCGTGCGTGAAGTCGCCCTCCGGGGAGCTGGCTCCTGAGCTACCCTTTCCCCCTGACCTTGCTGCAGCCTGCTCGTCCCCGGTGCATCACCCAGTACAGACCTCTCTACTAAACTTGCCTCTAAAGATTGTGTAGTCCCAGTATCTGAGGTGGTGCCTGCGGGTGAGACATGCAGTGATGCGGTGCTTTCTTCCTTCTCCTCCTCCTGATGGGACTGAAGGCCGATAAATCCCCAGGGCCTGATAATCTACATCCCAGGGTACTTAAGGAAGTGGCCCTAGAAATAGTAGATGCATTGCTGGTCATCTTCCAGAACTCGACAGACACTGGAACAGTACCCATGGATTGGAGGGTAGCTAATGTTACCCCACTATTCAAAAAAGGTGGTAGAGAAAAAGCGGGGAATTATAGACCAGTAAGCCTGACATCGATAGTGGGGAAAATGCTAGAATCTATTATAAAAGATGTAATAGCAGAGCACTTGGTAAGCAGTGACAGGATCGGACAAAGTCAACATGGATTTACAAAAGGTAAATCATGCTTGACTAATCTACTGGAATTTTTTGAGGATGTAACTGGTAAAATAGATAAGGGAGAACCAGTGGATGTGGTGTATTTGAACTTTCAGAAGGCTTTCGATAAGGTCCCACATAAGAGTTTAGCGTGCAAAATTAAGGCATATGGGATTGGGGGCAAGGTATTGACTTGGATAGAGAACTGGTTGGTGGACAGAAAGCAAAGAGTTGGAATAAACGGGTCATTTTCCGAGTGGCAGGCAGTGACTAGTGGGGTACCGCAAGGATCGGTCCTAGGACCCCAGCTGTTCACAATATATATTAATGATCTGGACGAGGGAATTGGATGTAATATCTCCAAATTTGCAGACGACACAAAGCTGGGTGGGAGGGTAAGCTGTGAGGAGGATGTCGTGAAACTCCAGTACGATTTGGACTGTAACGGCTTCAGCGGCACTTCCCTCTGCTCGCCGCCTGAGGACGGTTTTTGAGGCTTCGGTGCACTGCTGCCGTGCCTTTGGGCCCCTCTCCTCACCTGTTTCTCGAGTAATTGATCTCATCAGAGTAATTAGGCTAGTTAATAAAGTTGTTTGGTTTTTTCCCTGTTTTGTCCTCTATGCCTCTGGCCTCACCTGTGTCTTGTTAAGGTATTTGTCTCCTGTCTCATTTGATTAATTATGTCACGTGACCACTCTGGCCTGTATTTAAGCTTCCTGTTTCCTGTCCTCTTTGCTCAGTCCTGGGTTTGCCTGCCTGCCTGCAGGTAGCAGCTCGTTTGAGTCGCTCTGTGTTTTTGAGTTTCAAGTGAATCTCCTTTCGAGTGCTACCATGTTTCTATGTTCTCGAGTCTCAAGGAACCATCTCTCGAGTGTAACCATGTCTCTGTGTTTTCGAGTATCAAGTTAAGCATCTTTCGAGTTCTACCCGGTCTCGAGTCCTTGGATAGGTTTTCCTGCGCTTGGGTCCACTACCGAAACCCTAGCAAAACGGCCCCGTGAATGCACGGCCCCGTGACATAGACAGGTTGGGTGATTGGGCAGAAACATGGCAAATGCACTATAATGTGGATAAATGTGATGTTATCCACTTTGGTGGCAAAAACAGGAAGGCAGATTATTATTTGAATGGCAATAGATTGGGAGAAGGGGAAGTGCAAAGAGACCTGGGTGTTCTTGTGCACCAGTCGCTGAAGGTAAGCATGCAGGTGCAGCAGGCGGTTAAGAAGGCAAATGGTATGTTGGCCTTCATAGCAAGAGGGTTCGAGTACAGGAACAAGGATGTCTTGCTACAGTTGTACAGGGCCTTGGTGAGACCGCACCTTGAGTATTGTGTGCAGTTTTGGTCACCTTACCTGAGGAAGGATGTTCTTGCCATGGAGAGAGTGCAGCGAAGATTCACCAGGCTGATACCTGGGATGGCAGGAATGACGTATGAGGAGAGATTGTGTCGATTGGGCTTATACTCACTGGAGTTTAGAAGATTGAGAGGGGATCTCATCGAAACCTATAAAATTCTGTCAGGCCTGGACAGACTAGATGCAGGAAGGAGGTTTATGATGGCTGGGGTGTCCAGAACCAGGGGTCATAGTCTAAGGATAAGGGGTAAGCCATTTAGGACTGAAATGAGGAGGAATTTCTTCACCCAGAGAGTGGTGAACCTGTGGAATTCTCTGCCACAGAGGGCGGTGGAGGCCAGTTCATTAAATATATTCAAAAAAGAGTTGGATATATTTCTTAAGGCTAAAGGGATCAAGGGATATGGGGAGAAGGCAGGGACAGGGTACTGAATTTGGATGATCAGCCATGATCTCATTGAATGGCAGAGCAGGCTCGAAGGGCCGAATGGCCTACTCCTGCTCCTATCTTCTATGTTTCTATGTTTCTCTTCTCCCACCTCACTCTCACTGGGAGGCTCAGGGTCAGGCTGGTCATCTGCTTGCTGATTACCTGAAAGCAAAAAGGCTCAAGACTCAAGTTAAGGTGAGGGCAGGGGGGCAGGAAGGGAGCAAGGAATGCAGACAGTATAATGAGCTGGGAAGTGGGAAAGGCTTGTGCTGTGAGGGGGATGTGGGATGGGAGGAGAGGGGATGAACCTACCGTTGGTGTCCCCAAGGGGGTCAACATCGCCGACGGCCACAGCATCCACCACCTGGCGCCCAATGACTCTCAGCACTCGCTCCTCCAGGTCTGTAAGCTGTTGGATGTCCACTTCACTCCTGACTGTTCATTCCTGCTCCCTCCTATTGTGGGCCAGCTTGGCCTGCAAGGGAAAGGAAAGTGTGTGAATAAGTGTGCAGCTATGTGTTTGGGAGATGTGCCTGCCATAGTTGAACAGCTGTGATTGTAGGCAAGGCGTGAGATGTGGATGTGAGTTTGAGTAGGTGGAGATGCTTGGTGGGTGAGTGGTGGGGGTGTGGTGGTTTGTGCAGTGTGTACAGACTGAGGTTCAGATGCTGGCATGTAGGACTTGTTGAAGCACCTACTCACCTTGACCACCTGAGTGAGGTCGTTGAATTTTTTACAGCAGTGTGTGAGGGTCCTGAGGACCACACTGCTGGCCGAGATGTCCTGGGCCACTTCGCTCCACATTGCCCCAGGTCTTCAGGGCAATGACCTCCTGCCAGTGGCCGGGAACAACACTGCCCTCCTTCTTTTGACTGCCGTGACCAATGCCTCCAATGCCTGGTCGCTGAAACGGCTCCCTCCCTCCCTGGAACTGGGATCAGCCATGAGGATAAGAAGTGTGGCTGTGAGTTGCTTGGAGATCGCCTTCAGAGCCAGCAATGTTGAGAATGAGGTTGTGCAGAATGAGTGTGTATGATGAGGCCCGATTGGACTGCACCTGAAATTGGTTATCGCTCTGTGGGTAGCGCCCTGCTCTCTGTGTTTAGTGCTCTAACTTAGGTGATTAGCGCTTGATTTAATGCTCCAGCTCTTTCTTGGAGCACTGACAACCAATTTAACGGGAGGTCACTCTGCAACTTTTTAAAATTTAACAATAACGAATTTCTAGCCCTCAGTCTAAATGGGATAGAGGCGCAAAGGGATCTAGGGTTGCAGATTCACAAATCATTAAAAGTAGACTCACAGGTTAACAAATCCATAAAATGTGAAAACAAACACTGGGGTTCATTTCTAGAGGGATAGAATTCAAAAGCAGAGAGGTTACGTTAAACTTACTTGCGCAGTTCTGGTCTCCATTTATCCATATTACAAAAAGGATATAGAAGCACGGGAGAAAGTGCAAAAAATATTTATAAGGATGGCACCAGAACTGAGAGGTTAACTATCGGGAAAGATTGAACAGGCTGGAGCTCTTTTCTCTAGAAAAGGGAAGACTGAGAGGTGACCTGATAGAGGTCGTTAAAATCATGAACGAGTTGGATAGGGTAAACGTGGAGAAGATGTTTCCACTTGTGGAAGAGTCCAAAACTAGGGGCCATAAATATCAGATAGTCACTAATCAATCCAATAGGAACTTTAGGAGAAATGTCTTTACCCAGAGAGTGGTGAGAATATGGAACTTGCTACCACAGAGAGTGGTTGAGGCGATTAGCATAGATGCATTTAAGGGGAAGCTAGATAAATAGATGAGGGAGAAAGGAATAGAAGGATATGTTGATAGGTTGAGATGAAGTAAGGTGGGGGGAGGCTTGCGTGGAGTATAAACACCACATAGACCTGTCGGGCTGAATAGGCCTGTTTATGTGCAGTAAAATTCTATGTAACCTTATCATTAGGAAATTGACTTGTAGGATTACCTGGAGCCACGTGGGAAGAATCCCAGCCCCACGTAAGGGTCTATCTCTCCAGGTTTTGTTAGAGATTCAGATGGGCTGGTCAATCATCAACAGTGCCCTGGAGTACTGTGGAACTGTCTGATTCAACCCTGAGTCTAATACAGAGTGTTAATTTGGTACAAAATTTGCATCGCCAGATGTACCATCTTAGAGTCATCTCAACCCCAAAGAGATTTTGCTTACCATCACCCCCTCTGTTTAAAGAGGATAGGCACTAGGGGTGGAAAGGATGGCTTCAACTACTCTGCAGGCAGAGTACCTAGCTGAAAAAGTCAATTATTTTCAATCCCATTTTGAGATTCACCCATACTTGGTACATGTGGTACATGGTATTACATTAAACTACCAATGTAAGAAATCACACAACACCAGGTTATAGTCCAACAGCTTTATTTGAAATCACAAGCTTTCGGAGCGCTGCTCCTTCAGGTGAAGTGGAGAAATGCATGAAGACACAGCTTATATAGTCAGAGAATCATGTCAGATGTTTACAGGTAACCTTTCCAACTGCCATTTATCACACCTCGGCAGAGAGATAATCACAGCAGTCAAAGGTGTGAATGGTGTCCAAACAGGTCAGTCAGGGAAACATTACATCAAAGAACAATGAGGTGGGGTCACAAGGGGTCAAATATTGCAGATGCTGGGGTCTGTATGAAAAACAAAAAAACAGACAAAGAACATTTTTTTTTTTTTGGCTGGAAATCACAGCAGGTCCAGCCGCATCTGTGTAGGCTGGACCTGCTGTGATTTCCAGCCAATAAAAAATGTTCTTTGTCTGTTTTTTTGTTTTTCATACAGACCCCAGCATCTGCAATATTTGACCCCTTGTGACCCCACCTCATTGTTCTTTGATGTAATGTTTCCCTGACTGACCTGTTTGGACACCATTCACACCTTTGACTGCTGTGATTATCTCTCTGCCGAGGTGCGATAAATGGCAGTTGGAAAGGTTACCTGTAAACATCTGACATGATTCTCTGACTATATAAGCTGTGTCTTTATGCATTTCTCCACTTCACCTGAAGAAGGAGCAGCGCTCCGAAAGCTTGTGATTTCAAATAAAGCTGTTGGACTATAACCTGGTGTTGTGTGATTTCTTACATTTGTCCACCCCAGTCCAACTCCGGCATCTCCACACCATTAAACTACCAAGCTGAGGGTAAGTCCAGCTTCTGCTGGTGTCCCATCTACCAGCAATAATAGATGGGGAAAATCAGGTGGTATGTCACAATGACCACTACCTACCTAAGTGTCAGCTGTGGCTCAATTGTAGCACTCTCACCACTGAGTCAAAGTCTTGGGTTCAAGACCTACTGTAGAGATTTGAGCACAGAAATCCAGGCTGACACTTCGGAGGTGCCGTCTTTCGGATGAGACACTAAACCAAGACCCCCGTCTGCCCTGTCAGGTGGACGTAAAATCCCATGGCACTATTTTGAAGAAGAGCAGAGGAGTTCTCACTCGTGTCCTGGCCAATATTTATCTCTCAAACAACGTCACTAAAAAGCAGATTATCTGGACATTACCACATTTCTGTTTGTGGGACTTTGCTGTGCGCAAACTGGCTGCTGCATTTCCTACTTTGCAGATCAGGTACTGCAGACCATGCTATTGGACCCACGGTCTCCTAAGTCAACAGACTTGACCAATCATATTAAACAACAAATCACTGGAGTATTGTGTTCAGTGCATTTTTAATTCTTGTTTCACCTTTTGGAGTGAGCATGAATCCTACTTAATAACATTTATTATTTGTTTGACTGATACATTAAGGTAGATCAGAATATTTTCTAAATGGCCGTCATCATTGTTCGTCCTTCAATAGCCGGAATATCATCTCATTTTTTTGCAAAATGCTAGGATCTGTGGAGGAGCAGAGAGATTTAGGGGTCCATGTACAGAAATCATTTTATACCAGTGGACAGGTACAAAAAATAATTTAAAAGGCTAATGGAATGTTGGTCTTTATCTCAAGGGGGTTGAAATACAGAGGGGTAGAAGTTATGCTACAATTGTACAGGAAACTTTGTGCTATCCGGCACCCACGGGACCGAGCTACTGCCGTTGCCTCAAAACTTCCGGATAAACCAGCATCAATGTTATCAGATAGGAGCTTTTCATCTCCGTATCTGACAACAAAGACCGTTGCTTAGCAACAGCTTGTCAGCACTCGACCCGTGGCTTGGAAGCGTCTCTGAAGCTGTTGCTAAGATACAGAGACACTTTCTAGAGCCTGCCGTATCTGACCACAAACACTGTTGCTCAGCAACAGCTTGTAAACACTCGGCCCAGTAGCTTGGAAGCGTCTCTGAAGCTGTTGCTAAGCTACAAAGACGCTTTCCAGAGCCTGCCTGTGAAAAGAATGCTAGGAGAAGAAAAAAAACCTAACCAAAACGGCTGCTGATTTCTGCCGTTAGATTGAAGTTGCCGGACATTCAACCTTCGGATCGCACAAAGTTTCCTGTATAAAGCTCTGGTTAGACCGCACCTGGAATCCTACATTCAGTTCTGGGCACTACGCCACAGGAAGGATACATTGGCCTTGGAGGGGGTGCAGCGCAGATTCACCAGAATGATACCAGGGTTAAATTATGAGGACGGCTTGCATAAACTAGACTTGTATTCCCTTGAGTATAGAAGATTACGGTGTGATCTAATTGAGGTGTTTAAGGTGATTAAAGAATTTGATAGGGTATCACAGAAATCACAGAAACCCCACAGTGCAGATCGAGGCCATTTCGGCCCATCGAGCCTGCACCGACACATATCCCACCTGATCCCCGTAACCCCTACACCAACACATATCCCACCCTAACCTTGTAACCCCACGTATTTAATCCCCCTAACACTAAGGGTCAATTTATCATAGCCAATCAACCTAACCCGCACATCTTTGGACTGTGGGAGGAAACCGGAGCACCCGGAGGAAACCCACGCAAACACGGGGAGAATGTGCAAACTCCACACAGACAGTCACCCGAGGCCAGATTCGAACCCGGGTCCCTGGCGCTGTGAGGCAACAGTGCTAACCACTATGCCACCGTGCTGGGTAGAGAGAGAGAAACTTCCTCTGGCAGAGTGTCCAGAACAAAACCTTAAATTTAGAGCTAGGCGTACAGGGGCGATGCTAGGAAGCACTTCTTCACATTAAGAGTAGTGAAAATCTGGAACTCTCTCCCTCCAAACAGCTTTTGAGTCTAGGTCAATTGAAAATTTCAAAACTGAGATTGATAGATTTTTTGTTAGGTAAGGGTATTAAGGGTTATGCGGGAATCTCGAGCAGCAGAGCGGGGCTATAAAAGTCCCAGAGACCAGGTAAGGCCTCACAGCGTCGGCGGGAATCTCGAGCGGCAGAGCGGGGCTATAAAAGTCCCAGAGACCAGGTAAGGCCTCACAGCGTCGGCGGGAATCTCGAGCGGCAGAGCGGGGCTATAAAAGTCCCAGAGACCAGGTAAGGCCTCACAGCATCGGCGGGAATCTCGAGCGACCAGGTAAGGCCTCACAGCGTCGGTGGGAATCCTGAGCGGCAGAACGGGGCTATAAAAGTCCCAGAGACCAGGTAAGGCCTCACAGCATCGGCGGGAAACTCGAGCGGCAGAGCGGGGTTATAATAGGCCCCAGAGACCAGGTAAGGCCTCACAGCGTCGGTGGGAATCCTGAGCGGCAGAGCGGGGTTATAATAGGCCCCAGAGACCAGGTAAGGCCTCACAGCGTCGGCGGGAATCCTGAGCGGCAGAGCGGGGCTATAAAAGGCCCCAGAGACCAGGTAAGGCCTCACAGCGTCGGCGGGAAACTCGAGCGGCAGAGCGGCGTTGTAAAAGGCCCCAGAGACCAGGTAAGGCCTCACAGCGTCGGTGGGAATCCTGAGCGGCAGAGCGGGGCTATAATAGGCCCCAGAGACCAGGTAAGGCCTCACAGCATCGGCGGGAATCTCGAGCGGCAGAGCGGCGCTGTAAAAGGCCCCAGAGACCAGGTAAGGCTTACCAGTCTCCAGTCTGGGAACTCGGAGGGAAGGAGAGAGGTAAAAAGTAATCCAAGTGTGACGTCACCAGAAAGCGGGTAAGTGATTGGTTGGTAAGTATTTCTCCCTTTTAAGCTTAAATCTCTTTGGTTTATAGTTTCTAAGGTGCGATATTCACCATCTAGAATCGGGGCAGAGGATATTTAAGAATAATATTAATAAATTTAATTAATTACATAGAATGGGAGATCAGGCGATGTGTTGCTGCTGCAATATGTGGGAGCTGGTGAACACCATTGATGCTCACAGTGATCACATTTGCAGTAAGTGTTGGCTGCTCGAGGAACTCCGGCTCCGTGTTGAAGAGCTGGAGTCCGAGCTTCAAACACTGAGACACATCAGGGAGGGGGAGAGTTACCTGGACTCTGTGTATCATGAGGTAGCCACACCAATTAGATTAATTAATTCAGATGTAGTCCGTGGCCAGGGTCAGGATGGTGTGACTAGAAGTGAGGCAGGTACGGGGATCCAGGAGGTTGTGTTGGAGGAGCCGCAGCCCTTGCACTTGTCCAACAGGTTCGAGGCTCTTACTCCCTGTGGGGACAGGAGCAGGGACTGCAGGGAGGATGAGCAACCTGGCCACAGCACCGTGGAGCAAGGGGCCATTCAAGTGGGGGGAGTTAAAAGAAATGTTGTAGTGGTAGGGGATAGTATCATTAGGGGGATAGATAGAGTTCTTTGCAGCCGAGAGCGAGAGTCCTGAAGACTGTGTTGCCTGCCCGGTGCCAGGGTTAAGGACATCTCCTCTGGACTGGAGAGAAACTTGGAGTGGGAGGGGGAGGATCCAATTGTCGTGGTCCATGTTGGTACCAACGACATAGATAGGACAAGGAAGGAGGTTCTGCTGAGGGAGTTTGAGCAGCTAGGGGCCAAATTAAAAAGCAGAACCACAAGGGTAATAATCTCTGGATTATTACCTGAGCCACGAGCGAATTTGGCTAGGACAAATAAAATTAGAGAGTTAAATGCGTGGCTCAAAGACTGGTGTGGGAGAAATGGGTTTTGCTTCCTGGGACACTGGCACCAGTACTGGGGCAGGAGGGAGCTGTTCCGTTGGGACGGGCTTCACTTGGCCAGTGCTGGGACTAGAGTCCTGGCGGATCATATAACTAGGGCTGTAGAGAGGGCTTTAAACTAACTAGTGGGGGGGAGGTTCCTGGAGAGCAAATAATAAAAATGACAACAGAGAAGGTCATAGACTTAGGTAGCAGTGGGGAAATTAAAAACTAGAGCGTGTCAGGAAGGGGCAGAAGGTATGGAGTAAAAGGTAAAGTAATAAAAAGGGCAAAAGCAGGAACTAAGTGTCACAAAACATCTTTGAAAGTTCTCTATCTGAATGCACGTAGCATTCGTAACAAAATAGACGAGTTAATGGCACAAATAACTACACATGGGTATGGTCTTGTGGCCATTACAGAAACATGGCTGCAGGGTGACAATGCCTGGGAATTAAACATACCAGGTTATTTAATGATCAGGAAGGACAGGCAGGAAGGAAGGGGAGGTGGGGTGGCTATGTTAATAAAGGAAGGAATCACTGTAATACAGAGAAATGATATTGGGTCAAAAGATCAGGATAATGAAACAGTTTGGGTGGAGGTAAGGAATAATAAGGGGAAAAAAACACTAGTGGGCGTAGTCTATAGGCCTCCGAACAGTGGCAACTCTGTTGGACGGAGTATCAATCAGGAAATAGTTGAGGCTTGTAATAAGGGAACATCTATAATTATGGGGGATTTTAACTATCATATTAATTGGACAAATCAAATTGGGCAGGGCTGCCTTGAGGATGAGTTCATTGAGTGTATTAGGGATGGGTTTCTTGAGCAGTATGTAACTGAACCGACCAGGGGGCAAGCAACCTTAGATCTGGTCCTGTGTAACGAGATGGGATTAATTAAAAATGTCCTAGTAAAGGATCCCCTTGGAATGAGTGACCATAACATGGTTGAATTCCATATTCAATTAGAGGGTGAGAAGGTTGGATCTCAAACAAGCATGCTAAGCTTGAATAAAGGAGACTATGAAGGTATGAGAGTGGAATTGAGTAGAGTGGATTGGGAAAATAGATTAAAGGGTAAGACGATACATGATCAGTGGTGTACATTTAAGGAGTTATTTTACAACTTCCAAAAAAAAATATATTCCACTGAGAAGAAAAGGGTGTAAAAGAAAAGACAGCCATCCGTGGCTAAGTAAAGAAATTAAGGATAGCATTCGACTAAAAACAAGGGCATATAAGGTAGCCAAATCTAGTGGGAGGATAGAGGATTGGGAAAACTTTAAAAGACAGCAAAAAATAACAAAAAGATTGATTAAGAAAGGGAAGATAGATTATGAAAGTAAATTAGCAAAAAATATAAAAACAGATAGTAAGAGTTTTTATAGTTATATAAAAAGAAAAAGGGTGGCTAAAGTAAATGTTGGTCCCTTAGAGGATGAGACCGGGAAATTAATGGTGGGAAATATGGAGATGGCAAAAACACTGAATGAATATTTTACATCAGTCTTTACAGTAGAAGACACTAAGTATATCCCAACACTGGACAAACAGGGGGCTAAAGGGGGGGAGGAGCTAAACACGATCAAAATCACTAAGGAAGTGGTACTCGGTAAAATAATGGGATTCAAGGCGGATAAATCACCTGGACCTGATGGCTTACATCCTAGGGTCTTGAGGGAAGTGGCGGTAGGGATTGTGGATGCATTGGTAATAATTTTCCCAAACTCCCTGGACTCGGCAAAGGTCCCGGCAGACTGGAAAACTGCTAATGTAACACCCTTATTTAAAAAGGGCAGTAGACAGAAGGCTGGAAACTATAGACCGGTTAGCCTAACATCTGTGGTAGGTAAAATTTTGGAGTCCATTATTAAGGAGACAGTAACAGGACATTTGGATAATCATAATTTAATAGGACAAAGTCAGCATGGTTTTATGAAGGGGAAGTCATGTTTGACAAATTTGTTGGAGTTCTTTGAGGAAGTAACATATAGGGTGGATAAAGGGGAACCAGTGGACGTAGTGTATTTAGACTTCCAAAAGGCATTTGACAAGGTGCCACACAAGATTATTGCTTAAGATAAATAATCACAAGATTGGGGGTAATATTCTGGCATGGATAGAGGATTGGCTATCTAACAGAAGGCAGAGAGTTGGGATAAATGGTTCATTCTCAGACTGGCAATCAGTAACTAGTGGTGTTCCACAGGGGTCAGTGCTGGGTCCCCAACTCTTTACAATCTATATTAACGATTTGGAGGAGGGGACCGAGTGTAACATATCAAAGTTTGCAGATGATACTAAGATGGGAGGGAAAGTAGTGAGTGAGGAGGACATAAAAAACCTGCAAGGGGACATCGACAGGCTAAGTAAGTGGGCAGAGATTTGACAGATGGAATACAATACTGGAAAGTGTGAGGTTATGCACTTTGGCAGGAAAAATCGTAGAGCAAGTTATTATCTTAATGGCAAGAAACTGGAAAGTACTGAAGTACAAAAGGATCTGGGGGTCCTGGTGCACGAAACTCAAAAGGTTAGTATGCAGGTGCAGCAAGTGATTAAGAAGGCCAATGGAATGTTGGCTTTCATTGCAAGCGGGATAGAATATAAAAATAGGGAGGTATTGCTTCAGTTGTACAAGGTATTGGTGAGACCGCACCTGGAATACTGCGTACAGTTTTGGTGTCCATACTTAAGAAAGGACATACTTGCTCTCGAGTCAGTACAAAGAAGGTTCACTCGGTTAATCCCGGGGATGAGGGGATGGACATATGAGGAGAGGTTGAGTAGATTGGGACTCTACTCATTGGAGTTCAGAATAATGAGAGGCGATCTTATTGAAACATATAAGATTGTGAAGGGGTTGGATCGGGTGGATGCGGGGAGGATGTTCCCGATGATGGGTGAAACTAGAACTAGGGGGCATAGTCTTAGAATAAGGGGCTGCTCTTTCAAAACTGAGATGAGGAGGAACTACTTCACTCAGAGGGTGGTAGGTCCATGGAATATGCTGCCCCAAAAAGCTGTAGAAGCTACATCATTACATAAATTTAAAACAGAAATAGACAGTTTCCTAGAAGTAAAGGGAATTAAGGGTTACGGGGAGCGGGCAGGAATTTGGACATGAGTCTAGGTTCGGATCGGTCATGGCCCTGTGCATAGCAGAGCGGGCCCAGGGGCCGTGTAGCCTGATCCTGCTCCTATTTCGTGTGTCTAATTCTGTTAGATTCAGGAGATGGTTCTGTGATAGTGGATTGGCGGTTAGGATCAGATCAGCCATGATCTTATTGAATGGCGGAGCAGGCTCGAGGGGCCGATTGGCCTACTCCTGCTCCTATTTCTTATGTTCTATGTTATGAACCAAGGTGAGTAAATGGAGTTAAGGTACAGATCAGCCATGATCTAATTGAATGGCAGAACAGGCTCGAGCAGCTGAATGACCTACTCCTGCTCTTATGTTCCTACAGAATAACAACACATTTATATTTGTTTATTTTCAGGTTTAACTGAAAAAGCAAAGAAAACATAAATGAGATGCAAGCATGTCAAACTGCTGAGGAATTTGGCCGTCTTATACACCTCGGAGCTGCCTTCCACAGCTGTCTTTCCTATATCCCATAAAAACCTTTGTACACTAATACAAGACCTTTCTAACCTGACGATTGTGCCACTGTTTGCATTCATTCAGGTTGATTCTCACTCAACGTACTCTAAACTCTCCAGAGATGGATAATCTTTGAAGAAAGTAAGACTTAGCACTGGGAGTCAACTGGCGATATCACCATCCAAAAAATACCCTGTGTCAGAAATTCCTAGGTTGGGGTGGGTGGAAATCATGGATCTGGAATTTAGGGTAAAGCCTGATGAAATGAGTTATGCTGGGTCTCTACTATTTTTTGGGAGGTACTGCTGGTCTCCTGCTGGAGAAAGAATGCAAGACTTGGAGAACTCCTTTGGAATTTCAGGGCTGATATGTTTAGCCATATAATATGTGGTACAGTATGTAGCAGGGTGGCTGGACAAATACACATATTGTACTATGATGGAAATAGTGTGGTAACAGTGCTATTTTTACATTAAGATCAACTTAAATAATGGGACAAAGAAGAAGCATGGTCCTCCATTGTGTATAAAGCATTAGATTGAATGAACAGGAATGTTATTTATGTATGCATTGCATTACTTGACTCACTATAAGAATCAAACAGTTACAATTGACTGTTGTTCAGGAACAATTCAAACAAGAAAACCTCAGAGCACTGTGATGAACCATCTCTAGCGAAGCACTGAAATTTTGCACACTATGTAGCTAACCTGATATAAGAGTTTTTTAAAATTGTAACCTTTGTAAATTATGCAGAAATCAAATAAAATGGGTAAAAATGAAAGCTGTGCAGCTTAAATACTGGGTATTGGTAAAAGAAAAAAGAAATAAGACACATTCATTTACAGACCACCTTATCATAGAATCACAGAATGATACAACACAGAAGGAGGCCTATCGTTCCTGTGCCGGCTCTTTGATAGAGCTATCCAATGTAGTCCCACTCCCCTGCTCTTTCACCATAGCCCTGTAAATGCTTTCCCTTCAAGTATTTATCCAATTCCCTTTTTAAAGTTACGATTGAATCTGCGTCCACCACACTTGCAGGCATTGCATTCCAGATCATAATAATGCACTGCATAATTTTTTTTCCTCATGTCGCCTCTGGTTCTTTTGCCAAATCTATGTCCTCTGGTTACCGACCCTTCTGACACCGTAAACAGTTTCTCCTTATTTACTCTATCAAAACCATTCATGATTTTGAACACCTCTATCAAATTTCCTCTTAACCTTCTCTGCTCTAAGGAGAACAACCTCAGCTTCTCCAGTCTCTCCACATAACTGAAATCCCTTACCATTCTAGTAAATCTCTTCTGCATCCTCTCCAAGGTATTGACATCCTTTCTAAAGTGTGGTACTCTAGCTGAGGCCTAACCAGTGTTTTATAAAGGTTTAGCATAACCTCCTTGCTTTTCCACTCTATGCCTCTATTAATAAAGCCAAGGATCCCATATGCTTTTTAAACAGCTTTCTCAACTTGTCCTGCCACCTTCAAATATTTGTTTACATATGCCCCCAGGTCTCTCTGTTCCTGCATCCCCTTTAGAATTTTACCATTTAGTTTATGCTGCCTCTCCTCATTCTTCCTACCAAAATATATCACTTTACACGTCTCTGCATTAAATTTCATCTGCCATGTGTCTGCCCATTTCACCAGCTTGTCTATGTTCTCCTGAAGTCTGTTACTCCTCACTGTTTACTACATTTCCAAGTTATGTGTCATTTGCAAACTTTGAAATTATGCCCTGTATACCCAAGTCCAGGTCATTAATATATATCAAAAAAAGAGCAGTGGTCATAATACAGTCCTAGGGAACACCACTGTATATCACTACATCGAGTCTACAGCACAGAAACAGCCCATTTGGCCCAACTGGTCTTTTCTGCCATTTATGCTCCACATGAGCCTCCTCCCACCCCTTTTCAGCTAATCCTATCAGCATATCCTCCTATTTCTTTCTCCCTTATATGCTTATCTAGCTTCCCCTTAATGCATCTATGCTATTTACCTGAATTACTCCTTGTGGTAGCGCATTACACATTCTTACCACTCTTTGGGTAAAGGAGTTTCTTCAGGATTCCCAACTGGATTTATTAGTGACTATCTGATATTTATGGCCTCTAGTTTTGGTCTCCACACAAATGGAAACTTTCCTCATCTATCCTATCAAACCCTTTCATTATCTTATAGCGCTCTATCAAGTCACCAATCAGCCTTCTCTTTCCTAGACAAAAGCGCTCCAGCCTGTTTAATCTTTCCTGATACTTATAACCCCTCAGTTCTGGTATCATGCTGGTAAATCTTTTTTGAACCTTCTCCAATGCCTATATATAATGTCCCGGTTTTGCCTCTCAGTGTCGAAGGAACAGCTTTCGCTGTTCACCTCACGTACAGATGCCCACCGACTTTTAGTAGGCTTATCAGTGGGGATTTCTGCTAATCTGCTGTTAATTTCAATGCGGCTCCCTATACAGGATATCTGTGGTGTCTATGAGCAGCAAGGCTCTTCAACCAATCAGATTGAGGTATCATCATTGAGACACGCAGACTACAAACCAGGAAGTAAAGATCAGGAAATATAAATGACAGTAAAATCATTGTACAGGAAGCAAAATAAAGATTGGGATATAGAAATGGGATCAAGGGAGAGAGATCAAAGAGAAAAGCAGAAAAACTAAAAAAAAGTATTTACTTTTTTTTTAATCTGCAACCTTAATTTTCTTCTGAGGGACTGAGATGCCACACTTACAAAATTAACTTTTCAGGGCCAGAGAGGTTATTCAGTAGTAATTATCAGGTATTATGCCGTTAAAAACCCACTTACTCCTGAATGCAACAATCCTAACTTTTTCAGCCATTTTTAATGTGGAACAAGTGGGTAATTAGCCCATGTTCACGCCAATACATTCTGTGCAGATTCCATCATCAAAGACTGCAACAGCGCAGCCTGTGGAGGAGCTGGGTATTACTGGCAGCAACTTCTGGATTTCTGCATTTAACTGCACAAGGGCAGACGGCAGAAGTTGATGTCAGATTTACCCTGTAATAACGCCAAGCGCTGATAGCCACAACGTTATTATTACAGCAAAATCCAGGCCATTATGAAGACTAGTAAAACTATGCACAGTACTCCCAAGTATGGTCCAGCCAAGGTTGTATACAAGTTTAACATAACTTTCCTGCTTTTCAATTTGAACCCTTTAGAAATGAACCCCAGGGCTTTGTTTGCTTTTTAATGGCCTATTAACCTGCTTCACTGCTTTTCATGATTTGTGTATCTGTATATACTTCCCTCCAGTTTGAAAAACAACCATTCACCACTACTATCTGCTTTCTGTCCCTCAGCCAATTTCGTATCCACACTACCACTGTCCCTTTAATCCCATAGGCTTTAATTTTGCTAGCAAGTCTATTATGTGGTACTTTATTAAATGCCTTCTGAAAGTCCATATACACTACATCAACTGCAGTACCCTCATCAATCCTCTCTATTGCTTCATCAAAGAACTCAATCAAGTTAGTCAAACACGATTTGCCTTTAACAAATCTGTGCTGACTTTAATTTATTAGCTCATACTTTTTCCAAGTGCCAATTAATTTTGTATCAGATTATTGTCTCTAACAGTTTCTCCACCACTGACATTAGGCTGTAATTACTAGGTTTATCCCTCTCCCCTTGTTTGAACAGGGGTGTAATATTTGCAATCCTCCAGTGATCTGGCACAACCCCTATTCCTAAGGAGGATTGGAAGATTGTGGTCAGAGCCTCCGCAATTTCCACATTATTTCCTCAGTAATTTAGCATGCATCCCAGCCAGACCGGGTGACCTTTCTACTTTGAATACTGCCAACCTTTTAGTACATCCTATTTATCTATTTTTATCCTATCCAATATCACTAGTACCTCATCCTTTACTGCTACATTGGCAGCATCCTCTTCTCCAGTAAAGATAGGTGTAAAGTACTCATTTAGTACCTCAGCTATGCCCTCTGCCTCCACTAGAAGATCTCCTTTCCAGTCCTTAATTGGCTCCACTGTTCCTTTGACTACCCTTTTACTATTTATATGTTTCAAAAATACTTTCAGTTTCCTTTTTGTGGTGTACCAGGTCCACGTTGACATGGTCAAAGCGTCGCTCCGGAACCGCGAAGGTGGCCAACGGAGCTTTCATGTGTCGCTGTACCTTGGCCTTTTGGCAGACCACGCAGGTGTTGGCCCAGTCGCGGACATCTTTATGCATGCCATGCCATACAAATTTCACTGACATCAGTTTCTGAGAGGCCTTCATTCCAGGGTGTGACAACCCATGTATGGCGTCGAACATTTTGCGGCGCCAGACGACCGGCACGACAGGGCGAGGATCCTGTACGGAGACGTCACACAACAGCGTGGTACCTGCCGAATGGAACTTGATGTCGGCCAACTGGAGGCCAGTGATGGCTGTTCTGTAAGCTTGGACTTCCGGGTCTGAGGCTTGGTCCGCTGCCATGAGGGCGTAGTCGATGCCCAAATGAACCGTATTGACGAATACGCGGGAGAGGTAGTCAGCCACCAGGTTGTCCTTACCGGCCACGTGCCGTACATCCGTGGTGAATTCGGATATGTAGGTCAGTTGACGCTGCTGACGGGCTGACCATGGTTCGGCGGTCTTGGACATTGCAAAGGTCAGTGGCTTATGGTCCACAAAGGCGGTGAAAGGACGTCCTTCCAGAAGGAACCGAAAATGGCGGATGGCCAGAAAAAGGGCGAGCAACTCCCGGTCGAACGTGCTGTATGCTCTCTCGTTCTGCCGTAGTTGACGGCTGAAGAATGCCAACGGCTGCCACGTCCCGTTCACCCACTGCTGTTGCACGGTACCGACTGCGTAGTCCGACGCATCGGTGGTGAGGGCGATGGTGGCTCCTGGCAGCGGGTGTGCCAGCATAGTCACGTTGACTAAGGCGCTTTTGGTGTCGGTGAACGCTCGGGCCATGTCATCCATCCAGTCTACCGGGTTCTTGCCAGTCTTGCCCTTGAGGGCCTTGTACAGGGGCTGCATGAGTAGTGCCGCCTTAGGCACGAAACGGTGGTAAAAGTTTACCATGCCTAGGAATTCCTGCAGGGCCTTTATGTTCTGCGGACGTGGAAAGGATGTCACCGCCTCTACCTTCGAAGGTAAAGGAACTGCTCCCTCTGAGGTGATGCAATGCCCCTGGAAGTCAATTTGGTGCAGGCCAAACTGACACTTGGCCGGGTTGATAATCAGGCCGTGTTGGCTGAGGCGTCGAAAAAGGACGCGTAGGTGACAGGTATGTTCTTCCTTAGGAGGCCTGGCAATTAGAATGTCATCCAGGTAGACGAAGAGGAACTTGAGGTCCCGCAGCACGGAGTCCATCAGGCGTTGGAAAACCTGGGCGGCGTTCTTTAACCCAAACGGCATTCGTAAAAACTCGAAGCGGCCGAATGGGGTGATGACTGCGATCTTCTGGACGTCTTGTGGATGAACTAAGACCTGGTGGTAGCCCCGGACGAGGTTGACTTTAGAGAACACAGTGTTCCCTGCCAAATGGGCAGAGAAATCTTGGATATGGGGGATCGGATACCGATCGGGAGTGGTGGCGTTGTTTAGGCGTCGATAGTCGCTGCATGGCCGCCATCCGCCACCAGGCTTCGGGACGATATGGAGGGGTGAAGACCAGGGACTATTCCACCGGCAAATAATCCCTAACCGTTCCATGGTTGCGAACTCCGCCTTTACGACCGCCAGCTTGCCAGGTTCCAGGCGCCGGGCCCGCGCATAGACCGGGGGGCCGTTGGTGGTGATGTGGTGTTCCACACCATGTTTCGTGGCTGCGGAGGAGAACGTGGGTCTTGTCAGGTCGGGGAATTTGCCGAGCAGGCGAGCGAACTCATCAAGAGTCAGGAACGCACAGGAGACGGTGTGTGACGTAGTGTTACTGCGGTAACACGGAAGAGAATTAAAAGTTGCTGCGTTGATCAGCTGCCGGTTCCTGACGTCGACCAGGAGGCTGTTGGTGCACAGGAAATCCGCGCCGAGGAGGGGCTGGGAAACGTTGGCCATAACAAAATCCCAGTGAAAACATTGCCCCCCGAGGCACACCTCCACTCGCCGTCTGCCGAAGGTCCGAATTGCTCCGCCATTGGCCACTTCAAGGTTGGGGCCGTGATTCCCCGTCTGCACATCGAGGGCGGACGCCGGTAAAATGCTGCACTGCGCTCCGGTGTCGCACAGAAAACGACGACCGGAGAGAACATCGGTGATGAACAGCAATTTTCCCGCATTGCCGATTGCCATCGCGGCCGCGGGGTGCCTGTTAGACTCATTCCTTGGTGGTCGCAGTGTCAGTTGTTGTTTTTTTGGGGGAAAACTGTAGGGAGGGCGGCAACGCTTTGCCTTCGCGCTGAACTGCGCGTGGTAGAAACACAGTCCAGCAGGCTGACGAGCTGGGGCAGCGTCTGCGGGGGATGGGTGCCTCGTGCCGGCGCAGTACTGCTGAGTTACAGCGAAAATTTTGTCAGCCTCCGCAGCGAGTGTTGCGCAGTCTTCAACTTCAGATCTGGTCAGGGCAGCTTGTACCTGTTCAGGCAGTTGGCTGAGGAAAATCTCGCGGAATAGGAAACATTCCCGTTCTGAGCCCAGGAGTGTGAGCATTTGGCTCATCAACTCTGAAGGCTTGGAGTCCCCGAGCCCAGGCATAGCAAGTAATCGACGGGCGCGCTCCGATTTCGTGAGCCCGAAAACCTGCAGTAACCGCGCTTTGAGGGTTTCATACTTGCGCTCCGTTGGGGGGTTTTCAAGGAGGCTGACGATCTGAGAGGCGGTAGAGCTGTCGAGTGCGGAGACCACATAAAGATACTTGGTCTGATCCGCATCGATGTTCCTCAGGGCGAACTGGGCCTCGACCTGAGTAAACCACGAGGGCGCTTGCCGCTCCCAGAACTGCGGTAGCTTCAGCAAAACAGCGTTTGCTTCCATGCTGTGCTCTTCTTTTGTGAAAACGTTCACAAAAACGGGGTCACCAATGTAGGAATTAACGAATTCCTACGAATAACGGAGATCGACACAAGAGAACAATCAAACAGGTCTTTACTCAACGGAGATGCCACGAGGACTCCCTGGGCAGTCCCGTGGTTTGCGACGTGACGTCATCACGTTTGCCTGCATTTTCCCGCGCTCTTAAAGGGGCCACGCCCCGTACATGCAAACTCTATATACAAAACACAGTAATGCCTAACACAGTGGTACAGGTTTAGGCTGGTGTTAGAACATCGTTAAAGAGAATTATATACAGTTAGTCAGAGTCATTCAGTGGTTCTGCCACACTCCAACAGATTGCCAGGGATGCTGAGGTGCTGCCCCGGGGCAGGGGCAGTGGGTCAGTGGAGCAGGAACCTGCTGTCCTCTCTCAGGATGACAGCATTCCTGCTCCCACCACTGCCAATCTGCCATTGCCCTTGTCGCTGCCTGTCATCCAGCCAGCCCAGACTGCTGTCGCCAATGCTGAGGTGGTGTAGTCTACAGCTGGGTCTTTCAGGCCCAGAGCTGGTCGAGGGTGTCCTGCAAGGCCATCTTAAGTCTCCCGCATGGACACTCAGCAAAGTTCCATCAGCCCTGCTGCAGCTACTGGGCCAACACTTCATAGGAGCACTAGAATAGGCAAAGGCACAGTAACGAGAGGCATGAAGGGATTGCACAAGTGTGAATAGTTAATATTTTTGTTGTAAGTATGTGTTCACTGGTTTTTGACAAATTTATTAATTCAGTTTGGATTCTTTTGTGGTGTGTCTCATTTCAGCTTTGCACTGTGATATGGCCTGCGACAGGGATAGAATGATGGGGATGTGGTGAGTGATGGGGATCTGGGGTTTAATTCATTCGAACTGCAGTCTGATGAGGCGGGTACGGACCGTCCTTCCGGAAGGCTGATTGAGTGGCTGCCCCCTCCCTCGCTCTGTTGCTCCTCCTCATCTTACTCTTCGTCCTCATCCTCCTCTCCCTCTTCCTGAGGTGGTCCCACAATCCCTCGTGGCAAGGGCTGGGCCCTCATGATGGCCAAGTTATGGAGCATGCAGCAGACCACCACGAAATGGGATACCCGCTCAGCCAGGTACTGGAGGGCTCCTCCAGAGCAGTTAAGGCAGTGGAACCCTTGCTTCAGCAGGGCAATGGTCTGCTCGATGATGTTCCTGGTGGCAGCATGGCTCTCATTATATGAGTACTGGGCAGCAGTGTTGGGGTTGCGGAGGGGAGTCATGAGCCAGCTGGAAAGTGGATAGCCCTTGTCTCCGACCAGCCAGCCGCGAGCTTGATGTGGTGGCTGGAAGAGTGATGGAACATCGGTCTGACGCAGAATGAAGGCATCGTGGCTGCTGCCAGGATAACGGTCATTGACATTGAGGACTCGCTGTCTGTGGTCACACACCAACTGCACTTTAAGTCAATGGTAGCCTTTGCAGTTACAGAAGATCTTAGGATTATTATGAGGTGTCCGCAAAGCCACGTGGGTGCAGTCAGTGGTGCCCTGCACCATGGGGAATCTCACTATCCTGGCAAAGGCACATGCATGCTCGTCCTGCTTCTCCCTGGTGATGGGGAAGGAAATGTAATCCCTTCTCCTGGAGTAGAGAGCCTCTGCAACCTCCCAGATGCAGCGATGGATGGTGAACTGCGATATGTTAGCTATGTCTCCTGTTGCAGAATGGAAGAATCAGCTGGTGAAGAAATTGAGAGCAACAGTGACCTTGACTGTCACTGGGAGAGCCGTGGTCGCCCTGATCTGAGGCTGGAGGTCTGGTTGCAGGGGGTGGCAGAGTTCTGTGACCACCCCCTTAGTGAAGTGGAGCCTTCTAATACACTGCTCTTCACTTAATTGGAGGTAAAAGTGCTCTCGGAATACCCTCGGAGGGTAAGGCCTCCTCTTGAGAGCCCTGATGGCCCTCCTGCTCCCTCTGGCCATATGTTCCAGTCTTTCTCGCTGCCTCCGCTCCCCCCACTGTAGATCCTGGAGGGCGAGGTTGAAAGCTAGTCCAGCCCCCATTAATGTAACCAAGTGTAGCAGTTTGATTTTTTTTAGGAATAAATGTACCTATTTTTAGTTGCCACAACACTCCTGATACTAAATAACCTTGAAATTACAGAATTAGACTGTTGGACTATGTGAAACAGCCAAGAAAGCTCTGAAACTCCACTAACCTACAGCTGTGACTCATTACTGATGATCCCTTTAAATAACATCCCCTGTAGCCAGCTTCCTGATGCTTTACACTAGCTCTCCCTGTCGTTGTTTACTCCAGGCGCTAAGGTAGGTGGTGACAATCGACTTTTTCGACAGCACCTCCCAAACCCATGATCTCTACCACCTAGATGGACAAGTGCAGCAGGCGCATGCGAATACTACCACCTGCAAGTTCCCCTCCAAGTCACACACCATCCTGAATTGGGAATATATCGCTGTTCCTTCATCGTTGCTAGGTCAAAGTCCTGGAACTCCTTCCCTAACAGCACTGTGGGAGTACCTTCACCACACGGACTGCAGCTGTTCAAGAAGGCAGCTCACCACCACCTTCTCGAGGGCAATTAGGGATGGGCAATAAATACTGGTCTTGCCAGTGACGCCCACATCCCATGAATGAATAAAAAAATCATACAGCTATGGACTGTGGATGAGAATATTTGGAGTGTGGATGAGAAAGTGATTGCACTACTGCAACTTGAATAGGGATTGGTAACTATCCTGATTTCCCCACCAATCTACCAGGTATTGTGTTATACATAGCCATCCTTCTCAATTACACCACCAGAAAGCAAATGAATGCATCCACTTCTAGGATACTTTCATTTACCTAGTGTTTTACGTAGTCTTAAAGCAGGTATTAGGCACTTTGCATATGCAAATAAGTGGTCTAATGCTTGCTTCAGGTCCCTGCTGCCAGTGCTGGCTGGCTCAGGGAAAGCTTAAATGAAAAGAAAGGCATGTAGTCACCATAATCAGCATTTCAATCACTGCCACTGCCGGCCCTGACATCCAGGCCTCCCGATCCCCTATCCCTCCATCCCAGTTCCAAGTACCAGACCCTCCAACTCCCAATCCCTGCTCTAAGTTCCCAACACTTCACCCTGGCCCCCGATCCCAAGTTGAAGCCCCCCTTCCTGATTCGCCTGGCCCCTGATCCTGACTTAACCCCTGACTTCGACACACCCGCCCCCCGATCCTGACTCAACTCCCAGTCCCGAGCTTAAGCACCTACCTATACATCGGCCCAAACTCAGAAGACCTGTCTCCTCCCGCAGTGCCGTCTTCATGATGGTGCGGTCTGAGGCCCAATATCCAGGGCTCTTCAGAGCTCATCGTTGTGCGCGAAGGAATAACGCTTCGCTGGAGTGGGGGAGCCCAAAAGTGGGCGTTCCCAAATTGAACCCCAAAGTATCAAACTGAGGTTGATTCAGGCATTGGTTGATCTGATTTAAATTGTCCCAGTTCTGCTACTTTGGGTTCAGAATTTGGTTTGACACTGAGCCCCAATAATTATCATTGACAAAGGAACTGTAGGTCCTGTATAAGGCAAAGAACAAAACAATCAGCAGTTGTTTTCAGTGATTTTTTTTTATATCAGAGCAAAGCTGAGTTTTATAATGCAATTGCCAATCATTTATGTGTCAGCTGTGGCTCAGTGGGTAGCACACTCGATTCTGAGTCAGAAGGTTGTGGGTTCAAGTCACATTCCAGGGACTTGAGCACATAAAGCAAGGCTGACACTCCAGTGCAGTGCTGAGGGAGTGCGTCACTGTCAGAGGAGCCGTCTTTCAGATGAGACCAACGCCCCATCTGCTCTCTCAGGCAGATGTAAAAGATCCTATGGCCCTATTTTGACAAAGAGCAAGGGAGTTATCCCCGGTGTCCTGGCCAATATTTATCCCTCAATCAACATTACAAAAACAGATTACCTGGTCATTATCACATTGCTGTTTGTGGGAGCTTGCTATGCACAAATTGGCTGCCGCGTTTCCCACATTACAACAGTGGCTACACGCCAAAAGTACTTCATTGGCTGTAAAGTGCTTTGAGTAAAAGGTGCTATATAAATGCAAGTCTTTCTTTTTATGAAAAATTTAAATGCTTAAATATCCATGAAGCATAAACTTGTCTACACAGCTCTTTTAGATATACGGGAAGAACTATTGCATTACAGCACCACCTATTGCTGAAAATATATCTTGACAGGACTTAATGTGAATTGTCAGCTCAGATATTTATATATTTATTTATTCCTACTGAATATCAAAAATATTCTGCTGTGCTCAAAAATATGAAATGACACTACTCCCAGAAACAATGGTTGGGCTCCCTGTTCACACAGATATATGATGACAGCTGTATTAAATATTCCTGATAAGGCTGAGCTCCTTTATAGTCCTGGTATAGCCAGTTAAGGGCTTGAATTGTACAGAAATTTACCTGTTTCCCAGCACTTGCTCTCTACATATCTAATAGGTTATGTAGGTATATTGTGGGTTCAAGTCCCACTCTAGGGACTTGAGCACAGCAACTAGACTGGCACTCCAGTGCAGTATTTAGGGAGTGCTACACTGTTAAAGGTGCCATCTTTCAGATGAGACTAACATTTGAAGGCGACAGCTCTAGCAATCCTTCAGTACTGCACTTAAGAGTCAGCCAAGGATATGTCAAGGCCTGAGTAGAGTTTGATCTCATGAATTTTGGGCTCATGACCAGTGGGCCAAGCTGATACATATAATGGCAGGTTACTGGACTTAGACTTTGGATACAAAACTAGGGCTGGTTTTGTCTTGCAGTTGGATCTCGGGTCATCGACCTAATGGAGCTGGTCTTTAAAATTTGTTTTGTAGTATGCAGTTAATCTCCCTGTAAATAAGCTGCACTGTGGGGGCCCAGCATTGAGCAGAGCTGGGTGTGACATGTTGACTGTGTGTTTACGTTGCGTATCACATCATGACGTCTTCATGAAAGACAATGGAAAAGTTCTTGTGTGATGATATCATAACACAATGCCGTGATGTCACCACTGAAACTCCCTGCCGCTGCTGCAGCGCATTTAAGAGCTTCTGCAAAACCAATGGAAAGAAGACCCAAAGAAACATAGAAACATAGAAGATAGGAGCAGGAGTAGGCCATTCGGCCCCTCGAGCCTGCTTCGCCATTCAATGAGATCATGGCTGATCATCCAAATTCAGTACCCTGTCCCTGCCTTCTCTCCATATCCCTTGATCCCTTTAGCCTTAAGAAATATATCTAACTCCTTCTTGAATATATTTAATGAATTGGCCTCTACTGCCTTCTGTGGTAGAGAATTCCACAGGTTCACCACTCTCTGGGTGAAGAAATTCCTCCTCATCTCTGTCCTAAATGGCTTACCCCTTATCCTTAGACTGTGACCCCTGGTTCTGGACTCCCCGGCCATCGGGAACATCCTTCCTGCATCTAGTCTGTCTAGTCCTGTTAGAATTTTAAAAGTTTCAATGAGATCCCCTCCCATTCTTCTAAACTCCAGCGAGTATAAGCCCAATCGACCCACTCTCTCCTCATACATCATTCCTGTCATCCCAGGTATCAGCCTGGTGAATCTTCGCTGCACTCCCTCCATGGCAAGAACATCCTTCCTCAGATAAGGTGACCAAAACTGCACACAATACTCAAGGTGCGGTCTCACCAAGGCCCTGTACAACTGCAGCAAGACATCCTTGTTCCTGTACTCGAACCATCTCACTACAAAGGCCAACATACCATTTGCCTTCTTAACCGCCTGCTGCACCTGTATGCTTACCTTCAGCGACTGGTGCACAAGGACACCCAGGTCTCGTTGCAATTCCCCTTCTCCCAATCTATTGCCATTCAGATAATAATCTGCCTTCCTGTTTTTGATACCAAAGTGGATAACCTCGCATTTATCCACATTATACTGCATCGGCCATGATTTTGCCCAATCACCCAACCTGTCCAAATCATCCTGGAGTTTCTCGGCATCCTCCTCACAGCATACATGCCCACCCAGCTTTGTGTCGTCTGCAAACTTGGAGATATTACATCTAGTTCCCTCGTCTAGATCATTAATATATATTGTGAATAGCTGGGGTCCTAGGATCGATCCCTGCGGTACCCCACTAGTCACTGCCTGCCACTCGGAAAAAGGCCCGTTTATTCCAACTCTTTGCTTTCTGTCTGCCAACCAGTTCTCTATCCAAGTCAATACCTTGTCCCCAATCCCATGTGCTTTAACTTTACACGCTAATCTCTTATGCGGGACCTTATCGAAAGCCTTCTGAAAGTCCAAATACACCACATCCACTGGTTCTCCCTTATCTATTTTACCAGTTACATCCTGAAAAAATTCCAGTAGATTAGTCAAGCACGATTTACCTTTTGTAAATCCATGTTGACTTTGTCCGATCCTGTCACTGTTTTCCAAGTGCTCTGTGTTATGAATTGTGTTCTCCTCCCACCTGTGGTGGTGCTGTCACAGGAGATAAATGGTTGGGTGTTCTCTGTGAAGTTTAGCTCTCTTTGTTTGGAACTTGCCAGAACTTCCTTTCCTTCCAATAAAGCACTTCATGTTTGAATCTCTGAGTTCTGAGTCCTAAATTGTGTCTAGGTAGAAAGGTACCGACACAACACTCTGCTATTACATCTTTTATAATGGACTCTAGCATTTCCCCCACTACCGATGTCAGGCTTACCGGTCTATAATTCCCCGTTTTCTCTCTACCATCTTTTTTGAATAGTGGGGTAACATTAGCTACCCTCCAATCTATGGGTACTGTTCCAGAGTCTATCGAATTTTGGAAGATGACCAGCAATGCATCTACTATTTCTACGGCCACTTCCTTAAGTACCCTAGGATATAGATTATCAGGCCCTGGGGATTTGTCGGCCTTCAATCCCATCAATTTCACTAACACCATTTCCCTACAAATACTGATTTCATTCAGTTCCTCCCTCTCATTAGACCCTATGTTCCCCGAAATCTCTGGGAGGTTATTTGTGTCCTCCTTTGTGAAGACAGAACCAAAGTATGTATTTAATTGGTCTGCCATTTCTTTGTTCCCCATGATAAATTCCCCTGATTCTGACTGCAAGGGACCTACGCTTGACTTCACCAATCTTTTTCTCTTCACATATCTATAAAAGCTTTTACAGTCAGTTTTTATGTTCCCTGCAAGCTTACTCTCATACTCTCCTTTTCCCTTCTTAATTAATCCCTTTGTCCTCCTTTGTTGAATCCTAAACTGCTCCCAATCCTCAGGTTTACTGCTTTTTCTGGCCAATTTATATGTCCTCTCCTTGGATCTTATGCTATCCCTAATTTCCCTTGTTAGCCACGGTTGAGTCACCTTTTTTGTTTTATTGTTATGCCAAATTGGGATGAAGAAATTCTATAGTTCATCCATGCGATCTTTGAATGTTTGCCATTGCCTATGCACCGTCAACCCTTTGAGTGACATTCCCCAATCAATCCTACCCAACTCATGCCTCATACCATCGTAGTTTCCTTTATTGAAATTCAGGACCCTAGTCTCTGAGTCAACTACTTCACTCTCCATCTTAATGAAGAATTCTATTATATTATGATCGCTCCTCCCCAAGGGGTCTCGCACAACAAGATTGCTAATTAATCCTTTCTCATTACATAATACCCAGTCTAACATGGCCTGATCTCTAGTTGGTTCCTCGACATATTGGTCCAGGAAACCATCCCGCATACACTCCAGGAATTCCTCCTCCACAGTATTGATACTAATTTGGTTAGCCCAATCTATATGTAGATTAAAGTCACCCATGATAACTGCTGTGCCCTTATTGCACACTTCTCTGATTTCCCTTTTAATGCCATCCCCAACCTCCGCATTACTGTTTGGAGATCTATATACCACTCCCACTAACGTTTTCTGCCCCTTGGTATTTCTCAGTTCTACCCATACAGATTCCACATCATCAGAGCTAATATCCTTCCTTACAATTGTGTTAATCCCCTCTTTAACCAGCAATGCTACCCCACCTCCTTTTCCTTTTTGCCTATCTTTCCTGAATATTGAATACCCCTGGATGTTGAGTTCCCAGCCTTGGCCACCCTGGAGCGATGTTTCCGTAATCCCAATCATATCATATTCGTTTACCTCTATTTGCGCAGCTAATTCATCCACCTTGTTACGAGTGCTCCTTGCATTAAGACACAAAGCCTTCAGGCTTGTTTTTTAACGTTCTTAGACCTTTTGAATTATTACTTACTGTGGGCATGTTTGATTTAAACCGTTGATTGCTCTGACTGCCACCTTTGTTTTTCTCTTTCCTGTCTTTTGCTTCTATCCTTGATTCCCTTTCCTCTGTCTCCCTGCTCAAGTTCCCAACCCCCTGCCATTTTAGTTTAAACCCTCCCCCAGAGCACTAGTAAACACTCCCCCTAGGACATCGGTCCCGGTCCTGACCAGGTGCAAACTGTCTGGTTTGTACTGGTCCCACCTCCCCCAAAACTGGTTCCAATGTCCCAGGAATTTGAAACCCTCCCCCTTGCACCATTCCTCTAGCCATGTATTCATCTGAAATATCCTTCTATTTCTACGCTGACTAGCACGTGGCACTGGTAGCAATCCTGAGATTACTACCTTTGAGGTCCTACTTTTTCATTTACCTCCTAACTCCCTATATTCAGCTTTTAGGACCTCATCCCGTTTTTTACGTATATCTTTGGTAGCTATATGCACCACGAGAACTGGCTGTTCACCCTCCCCTTCGAAATTGTTCTGCAGCCGCTCTGAGACATCCTTGACCCTTGCACCAGGGAGGCAGCACACCATCCTGGAGTCTCGTTTGCGGCCGCAGAAATGCCTATATATTCCCCTTACAATAGAATCCCCTATTACTATAGCTCTACCCCTCTTTTTCCTCCCGTCCTGTGCAGCAGAACCACCCCTGGTGCCAGGAAGTTGGCTGCTGCTGCCTTACCTTGATAAGCCATCCCCCTCAACAGTATCCAAAGTGGTATATCTGTTTGAGAGGGGGATGACCACAGGGGACTCCTGCACTACCTGCCTGCGCCTACTACTCTGCCTGGTGGTCACCCATTCCCTTTCCGCCTGTGCAACCTCTACCTGCGGTTTGACCAACTGATTAAACGTAATATCCACGACATCCTCAGCATCGCGAATGCTCCAGTATGTATCCATTCGCAGCTCCAACACCGCAATGCTGTTTCCCAGTAGCTGCAGCTGGATACACTTCCTGCACACATGGTCGTCAGGGACACAGGAAGTGTCCCTGATTACCCTCATAGCGCAGGAGGAGCATACCATGGGGCCGAGCTCTCCTGCCATGACTTACCCTTTAATTCATTTAAATTAAATTAAATCAAATCAATACCCCCAATTACACTATCATTAAATGATATATTCAAGGGCCCTTGTTTACCAACAGTCCCCGCTACACCACAGAGAGCTTAGAAACTATAAACGACAGAGTTTAAGTTTGGAAAAAAGAAGAGAGAAATACTCACCAACCAATCACTTACCTGCTTTCTGGTGACGTCATGCTTCGATTACTTTTTACTTCTCTCTCTCCCACTCTGAGATTGGTAAACCTACCTGCTCCTCGCCGCCTCTTGTAGTCGCTCCGCCGCCGCTGCTTCACCCAGGTCCGCCACCGCTGTGGGGCCTACCTGCTCCTTGCCGCCTCTTGTAGTCGCTCCGCTACCGCCGCTTCACCCAGGTCCGCCGCTGCTGTGGGTCCTACCTGCTCCTCGCCGCTTCTTGTAGTCGCTCCGCCGCCGCCGCTTCACCCAGGTCCGCTGCCGCTGTGGGGCCTACCTGCTCCTCGCCGCCTTTTGTAGTTGCTCCGCCGCCGCCGCTTCACCCAGATCCACCGCCGCTGTGGGGCCTACCTGCTCCTCGCCGCCTCTTGTAGTCGCTCCGCCGCCGCCGCTCCACCCAGGTCCGCCGCTGCCACGAGAAAAAGGGTCTTCCCTGCTGCCAGCCCAAAACAATCCAAAAAGTTTAGTTTGATGTTGCTGCCAGTTGCAAGAAATCAACACAACAAAGAAATAAGAAAGAGCTTATGTAGGTATATTGTATATTGGAGAGAGAGAGAGAGACAGGGAGAGAGAGAGTGAGAGTGAGACAGGGAGCGTGACACGGAGAGAGACAAGGTGAGAGAGACGGGGAGAGAGACGGGGAGAGAGATGGGGAGAGAGACGGTGTACTGTATGTACCTTTAAGAGCCCCTGTGTACAGTAATACCGGTAGTGACCACTCGGGTATATAAGCCTGTATAGCGTCTTGTATCTTTTAGTTCACCTCCAGACTTTGTTCAGTAAACACCTGTTAAACCAACTCCTGCATTCTGTGTCTCCATTAACACTCGGATACAACAGTGGCGACGAATTGGAAACGGACTTATCTGCAATTCGGCAGCACCTCAAGGAGATCGATTCCTCAGAAGAAGGTCGAAGAAAAAAAAAGAAAAAAAACCTGTGGTTTCACCAGCTAGCTGGGCTGGTAGCAGGTACTGCACTAATCCTTCCTGGGCGGCGGGCTGGGGCTCGATCGGGTGGCTCTGCAGCGGGGCCGAGCAGCGAGTTGGAAGGCAGAGGCAAACAGAGACGGAGGGTGGAGCGCTCGGGAGACAGCCGGCGCTGCAAAGCAGGTCGGCGTTTGGACCAAGCAGAGGGAGGGAAAAGTCCCAGAGAGTCTGGCGGGAACGAGTCTCCAACTATTAAAAATATCTGTGTAAATAAAAACCGCGGAGAACAGCGTTGTCAGCAGCGGCAGCGGCGGGAAAGCGCGGGAGGCGCCATTTTTTCTCGGCAGGGAAGAAAGGAAAGCGCAGGAGGCGCCATTTTTGATTTTCAGGATGCCTAAGACTGGCAATATTACTACTTTCGATAGTAATATAGAGGATTGGACCACATATGTGGAAAGAGTGGAGGTATATTGCACAGCAAATGAAGTAGAGGATGATAAAAAGGCATCGGTACTTCTAAATCTGATGGGCGCAAGGACATACGGGCTGTTACGAAACTTAATCACTCCAGCCAAACCGATGGACAAGAATTTTAAGGAGATTGTTGATACCCTAAAGTAGCACTTAAACCCAACACCGCTGCTGATAGTGGAATGATTCAAATTCTTCAGGAGGAATCAGCACAAGAATGAAAGTAACGCTGATTACCTCACCGAATTAAGAAAGCTGTCAAAGCACTGCCAATTCAGGGCAGGACTGGCAGATTCTCTACGAGACAAATTCGTCTGCGGTCTCCTAAGTGAAGGAACACAGAAAAGGCTACTTTCTGAGAAAGATTTGACACTGAACAAGGCTTTCAGTGTGGCTGTATCATACGAAGCAGCAGCAAGAGGAGCTGCAGAGATACAGCAAAAGCCACAGGACTTCGGCACCCATGAAATGACACGGGGTTTTGAGAGATGTTATCGCTGCGGCAGATCCACCCATGACCAGAGGGACTGCTGGTTCAAGGACAAAGCATGCAGGCAATGTGGAAAGATGGGACACATTGCACGTGTATGCCGATTTGGAAACAAAAAATCCACTGACAGAAAAAAAATCAATAAGGAAAGGTGCAGAAAGGTACAAATGATGACGGACAGTAGCTCTGAAGACCAGAAGAGCGATAGCGACTCCGGAAACAAGAGACTAAGCGCTCTCAAATTACATAATGTAATTGCCAAAGAAGATTACCAGACCATTTGGGTTACCCTCACGATAGCAGGGTCCCCAGTTAAAATGGAGCTAGATACAGGATCAGCTCTGACCATCATAAGTCGACGGGATTACGTGCGGCTATTTCCGCATATACCTTTGAAAGACACACCCATTATCTTGAAGACATATACGGGGCAGAAAGTATACCCCAGAGGGAAAATAAGGGTGCCTGTGGTATACAACGGCAAGGAAATACATAAGTTGTATTTATACGTTCTGCAAGATGGTGGTCCACCGCTGTTGGGACGTGAATGGATCAGGAAGATACGTTTAGACTGGCACTCCATTCAGGCACTGACGGTGACCAGTAAGAAAAAAAATGATGATGACGTCATACCTGAACGATTAAAAGACATCTTGGCCAACGCCAAAGAAGTGTTTCAACAGGAACTAGGAACCTTGAAAGGCGTCACCGCCTCCATAAAAGTGGAAGATGCGGCAATTCCCAAGTTTTTTAAGGCAAGGCCGGTGCCATACGCAATTCGTCCAGCAGTCGAGGCAGAGCTGGAGAATTTGGAAAAGGCAGGCGTGTTATCCAAGGTAGATTGGAGCGAGTGGGCAACACCCATCGTCCCGGTCATGAAGAAAACGTTGAATAATGATAAATGTGAAGAACAGAGAAAAATTCGCATCTGTGGGGACTTCAAGGTGACTGTAAACCCGGTCCTTCACACAGTACAGTATCCTCTTCCGAGGATAGAAGATATTTTTGCCTCACTATCCGGAGGGAAACGTTTCACCAAAATTGACTTGGCACAGGCATATCTACAGATGGAGGTTGAGGAGGCCTCTAAAAGGTATCTCACAATAAACACACACAAAGGTCTGTACCAGTACAATCGACTGGTTTTCGGAGTAGCATCCGCTCCAGCTATCTGGCAAAGAGCTATGGAGCAAGTCCTGCAAGGGATTCCGGAGACTCAATGCTACCTAGACGACATCCTTGTAACAGGAGAAAACGACAATGAGCACCTTGCCAATTTGGAGCAGGTGATCACTAGGCTGAGAGAACGGGGCCTACGAGCAAATCGCCCCAAGTGCGAATTTTTCCAAAATCAAATTTCATATTGTGGCCACATAATTAATAAGGAAGGGTTGCATAAGTCACCTGAAAAAATTGAAGCGGTAATAAAAGCCCCAGCACCTGAAAATGTTTCACAATTAAGGTCGTTCCTGGGATTAATAAATTACTATCATAAATTTTTACCGAACTTATCAGCTCTTCTACACCCTCTTAATGAACTGCTACAAACAGGAGTAATTTGGAAATGGAGCGAAGACTGTAAACGTGCCTTCCATAAATACAAAGACTTAATCGCATCCAAAGAAGTTTTGGCTCATTACAACCCATCACTGCCAATCAGACTGGCGTGCGATGCATCCCCTTACGGCATAGGAGCAGTATTATCGCAAAAATTCCCTGATGGCTCGGAACGGCCGATAGCTTTTGCGTCACACTCATTTAACTCAGCTGAGCGTAACTATGCCCAAATCGACAGGGAAGCACTCAGCCTGGTATGGGGAGTGAAGAAATTCAACCATTACCTACACGGACAAAAATTTACCTTGTTGACTGACCATCAACCCCTCATCTCCATATTCAACCCTAAAAAGGGTGTTCCCATTATGACAGCGCAAAGGCTACAGAGGTGGTCCCTTTTTCTAGGGGCACACCAATACAACATAGAATACAAAGGATCAAAACAGCATGGGAATGCTGACAGTTTATCGCGCCTACCGTTGCCAACGGTAGAAGAAGCACCTACAGTAGACCCAGTGGAGATGTTCCACTCAACCATAGTGGAATGTCTACCAGTAACAAATTCTGCCATTGAAAAGGAAACGAGAAATGACCCGACTCTCTCACGAGCCTACGACTTAACGGTGAAGGGATGGCCAGCACATGGCGAACCACTGTTGCCAGCATTCTCGCAAAGAAGAGAACAGCTGTCAGTATGCCGAGGAACCTTGATGTGTGGATCCAGAGTGGTGATTCCACCCAAACTCCAGAATAAAGTGCTAAAGGAGCTTCACGAGGGGCATCTGGGTGGAGTGAAAATGAAGAGCCTAGCCAGAGCGTTTGTATGGTGGCCAGGTATCGATGGAGACATAGAAGAAATGACCAAGAGCTGCCTAGGATGCCAGAAGGTCCAAAACGCTCCACCCCAAGCCCCTCTACATCCATGGGAGTGGACCTCATCTCCCTGGCAAAGGGTACACATCGACTTTGCTGGTCCATTTATGGACTCAATGTTCTTAATCACGGTTGATGCACACTCCAAGTGGCCGGAGGTAATAAAGATGTCCTCCACCACCACGGAAAAAACCATCACAGTATTAAGGACCATATTTGCCAGGAATGGGCTGCCGGAACAGATCTGTTCTGATAATGGACTGCAATTTGTGTCCGAAGAATTCAGGAAGTTCTTAAAAAACAATGGGGTTAAGCACTACACGTCCGCCCCATACCATCCCACCACCAATGGATTGGCTGAAAGGTTTGTCCAGACCTTCAAGAAGGCCATAAAGGCCATAGGTAATGAAGACATAAAACTTCAGCACAAGGTGGATAACTTCTTGTTCGCATACAGGAATGCAACACATATGGTTACCAACCAAACTCCCGCCATGATGTTCTTCAATAGAAGCCTAAGATGCCAGATGGATTTGATCAAGCCCAACATCAGAAGGGACGTGGAGAACCGGCAATTTCAAGGCATGAATGAAAGGCCAACTAGAACCTTCCAGATAGGTCAACAAGTTTTGGCCTGGGACTACTGTACCGAGAAATGGCAGCCTGGAACTATCTGCACACGACTAGGACCACTGATGTATACCGTGGACATCGGAGAAAGCATAATAAGGCACCATGCTGACCAAATCATAGAGTCATCCGAAAAGGGACAACCTACACCACAACTCTATACGCCTAACGATGGAGTAGAGATACCCATATCTACCTCCGATCCGGTGATACTGGAACCCGATGAACCCGACACTGGCATTCAAGCCGAACCAGCCTTGCCAAAAGAACCTACTACACCACCAGAAACTACTACACCACCGAGGCGTTATCCGGACCGAGTCAGGAAGCCTCCAGAGAGACTGACTTATAATTAATTAACTGCAGCAATGTGTATATTATTTTTCTTATAACATGTAATTAATAATTACTTAAAATATTATGTACAGGTTAGCTAAAAAGGGAGGAATTGTAGTGTATGTGCCTTTAAGAGCCCCATGTGTGCTGTAATGCCGGTAATGGCCACTCGGGCTATATAAGCCTGTATATTGTGTTATATCCGTTAGTTTCCCTCCAGACTTTGCTTAGTAAACACCTATGAACCAACTCCTGTCTTCAGTCTCTATCAACACACAGACACAACAACACCACCAAAAACTACTACACCACCGAGGCGTTATCCAGACCGAGTCAGGAAGCCTCCAGAGAGACTGACTTATAATTGATTAACTGCAGCAAATGTGTAGATTATTGTTCTTGTAAACATGTTAATTAATGATTACTTAAAATGTTATGTACTAATTATCTAAAAGGGGAGGAATTGTAGTGTATGTACCTTTAAGAGCCCCTGTGGACAGTAATACCGGTAGTGACCACTCGGGTATATAAGCCTGTATAGCATCTTGTATCTTTTAGTTCACCTCCAGACTTTGTTCAGTAAACACCTGTTAAACCAACTCCTGCATTCCATGTCTCCATTAACACACGGATACAACAGACGGGGAGAGAGCGTGAGAAGGAATGTGTATGAGGAGTTTGTACCTATGTTATATCCAGTAGAGATACATCCATAAGGCACGAGGTTCAGATCGAGTGAGTTTTCTTGCAGATAGAATCCATTATCACCAGAGTCTGCGAAAGAAATGAAGCAGGAGTTAGCCTCATATATATTTAGACTTTTCAGGTCCTCAACACACCCCAAAGCACTTCACATCCAATGATGTCCATTAGTACAGGAACCAGAGTCTGAAGAACAATATAAAAGCAGTACGGATTTCACATTAACAAAGAAACAATGACCTCTATTTATTGAGTGCATTTTTCTCTTGCTCAGAAACATCTTAAAGCTTTTTTACGTACAATGCTTGCTCAAGCAAGAATAAAGCTTACTTGAAACTCTCCCTCCCCACACCTCCGCCCCACCCCCCATCCCCTCACAGAGTAGCGGCTGTATGGAGCAGTCCAACACTGCTTCCTTCCTCATTGGGCAGGAAACATACTGATCAAGAATGTTTTCTTGTACACATTTCAGGAATTCCTCCACCTGTTTGCCCTTTACACTATTACTACCCCAGTCTGTATTAGAATAATTGAAATTCCCCATTATCAGTACTCTGTAGTTCTTAGTAAGTCTTAAATACTGCCAAACAACCTCTCTGGCACTGAAAATTTATTTTTACAAGTGTGGTCTCATTCCTTCAGATTTTAATTATTGTTGGAAATTTATTAAAATAAAATAAAATGTTTTTAATTTTTTTCTTTCTGTCTCTTTTATCAGATCCCCTGTAGAGAGTGCTGTGCTGTTTGGCTCTCTAAATCACAGTAAGTTGCAGTGCACAATCCCACAGAAAGTCTGTGGGCAAGTGGAAGTGTAATGAATGGCTCGTGCTGTTGGTCAACACCTTCACTGAAGCGTACGAGAGTATGGGCCTTACACTAAACATCCGTAAGGCAAAGGCCCTCTAGCAACCTGCCCCCGCCACACAGTACTGCTCCCCGATTATCAAAATCCATGACAAGGCCTTGGACAAAGTGGACCACTTTCCATACCTCAGGAGCCTACTGTCAACAAGGGCAGACGTCGACAACAAAGTCCAACACCGCCTTCAGTGTGCCAGTGCAACCTTCGGTCGCCTGAGGAAGAGAGTGTTTGAAGACCAGGACCTCAAACCCGGCACTAAGCTCATGGTCTACAGTGCAGCAGTGATACCCACCCTGCTGCATGCCTCAGAGACATGGACCATGTACAGCAGGGACCTCAAAGCACTGGAGAGGTACCACCAACGCTGCCTCCATAAGATCCTGCAAATGCATTGGCAGGATAGGCGCACCAACGTCAGTGTTCTTGCTCAGGCCAACATCCCCAGCATCGAAGCTTTGACCATGCTCAATCAGCCCCGATTGACAGGTCACATTGTCCGTATGCCCGATACGAGACTCCCAAAACAAGCGCTCTACTCGGAGCTCCGGCACGACAAGAGAGCCCCAGGTGGGGCGAGGAAATGCTTCAAGGACACCCTCAAAGCCTCCTTGAAAAAGTGTAACATCTCCACCGACACCTGGGAATCCCTGGCCCAAGACCGCACAAAGTAGAGGAGAAGCATCTGGGAAGGCGCCGAACGCCTCGAGTCTCTTCGCCGGGAGCAAGTGGAAGCCAAGCGCAGGCAGCGTGAGGAGCGCACGTCAACCCAAGCACCCCACCCACCCGCCCCTTCAACCACCGTCTGCCCCACCTGTGACAGAGACTGTAGGTCCCGCATTGGACTCATCAGTCATCTGCGAACTCATTTTTAATGTGGAAGCAAGTCATCCTCGGTTCAGAGGGGCTGCCTAAGGAAGAAGAAGAATGAACGGCTCATGCTGTTGGTTCACTGTTGTTAGCAAAACCCACCCCATTGTGTATACTATTCTCTACACCATTTTCACTAGCCATGTGATCCTAGCACAACTTTACTCTGTGCTTCTGGCTATGTCAATCAGCTGGATGTTAATACTTTAGAAGCAAATTTCTTACATGCAACTCGACCCCAAAGTGTCAAACTGAGGTCGATTCAGGCATTGGTTGATCTGATATAAAATGTCATGATTGGACGGGGACCAATGTGGGGAGGGATATGCAAGGGGTGGTTGTTTGTTTGCAAGACTGCTTTGTGTCAGTGGCATTGGAGGTGGCGGGAAAAGTGGCTGTTGCATGTGCTTCTGACATGGGTCCACTGATGCAACCTAAGTGAACCTTGCATCATAAGAGTTTACCTGGCATCCCGGGCAGCAATCTGAGCAGCGGGTGCTGCATTGCCCTTATCACCTTCCTGTTTCTCGTCTTGCTCATCTTCCTCCTCTTCTTCCTTAGAATCGTCCAAAGAGGATCAGAGTTCTGCGCCATGTTCCTCGTGCAGGTTCAAACCTCAATGTTGTGCAATGTTGTGTCCGGAGCAGCACACTACCACCATTCTGGACACCCTGGCTGGTGCGTACTGCAGGGCACCTCCAGATCTGTTTAAGCACCTGAAGCGCATCTTCAGAATGTCGATGGCTTGTTTGATCACATATGTGGTGCATTTATAGCATGCATTGTAGCGCTGTTGGGCTTCATTGGTCAGATTTCTGATGGGTGTCATCAGCCAAGTTTGAAGTGGGCATCCCTTGTCTCCTAGCAGCCACCCTTACATCTGCTTGGACTGCCGTAGGACGAAAGCATTGTGATAGCTCCCTGGAAATCTTGCGCATATCTACATAAAGATCTTTTTGTGGTTGCAGACCAGCTGCAGATTGAAGGAGTGAAAGCCCAGGTTGTCATGTGTGTGCAATCAATGATGCCCTGCAACTGTGGGAAGCCAGCCAGAGACAAAAACCTGAGCGCCTGCTTACTCTGACTGGTGGCATCGCAGGTGAAGTTCGCTTAATTGCCGACCCTGGCAAACAAGCCATCAGTCACCTGTCTTATGCATTTGTGGGCTGCCGACTGGGAGATCCTGGGTATGTCTTTGGCAGTGCCCTGGAAGGATCTGGAGACTAAAAAGTTGAGGGCGGTGGTGACTTTGACAGCCACTGGTAATGCGTGGCCGCCAAGTCCAGCAGGGAGCAGGTCTTCTGCTAGGAGGCTGCAGATGTCTGCCACCACTTGACGTGACAACCTGAGCCTCCTGAAGCACTGCTGTTCCGACATGTCAAGGAAACTCAGCCTCTGCCTGTACACACTGTGTTGTGGGTAGCCTAATTCAAGAGCTTGAATGGGCTTAATCCCACTGACTCGGAGGCAAAACTGTTACCAACTGAGCTAACCCAACACATCAAAATGCTGGAACTACGCCACAGGCCCATTAACATCTGTAAAGTGGACACACAGGTTAGCATTTGGGGTATAAACATTCTTCAGAACTGAAAGATAATGAAGCCCCTTTGTAAGATGGAAAAGAAGTGAAAACGGAGGAGAGGAAGAAAAGTGTCAACAGATACTCCAATCACCGAGAGACAGGTAATGGATTGAAAGACCTGAAAACTGCTTAATAGAGGAACCTCTTAAACGATATAAAAGATCAGCTCAGTGAGGCCATGAAAAGACATTAGAAGAACAAAAGAATGTGCAAGTCATAGAATTATAGTATTATGCAGCACAGAAGGAGGCCCTTAGGCCTATCATGCCTTTGCCACTTCTTTGGTAGAGCTATCAAATTAGTCCCACTTCCCGGCTCTTTCCCCATAGCCCTGTAAATTTAATAAATAATTAAAAATGGTGAGAAGCACAGGAAAGGAATGAGACCCAATATTTGTGGGGAGGATGCGGGTGAGGCCAAAAATGGCTGAAAAACCCAATAAGCCCGGGGACGCAGAGTCCTGCCGATCATCTCGTAGCTCCGTCTCCCACCTAACAACCAGCCAGGTGGACAATATGCCCGGCAGGCAGGAGGCCACAGCCAAGGACCCTTGGAGACAGTTCCCGGCAATCAGAAAGGAGGTGGGGGTGAGATTGACAGCCGGGCCTTGGAGGGAGGGGGATGTCTGCAATCGGAGGGGGGGGCAGCAATCGTGGGGGCGGAGCAGGCCTGCGATCGGATCTTGGGTGGGTGGGGGGAGGTCAGCAATTGGGAGGGGGAGGAGGCCTGTGGTTGGGCCTTGTGGAGGCGGGGGGGGAAGGTTGGCAATCAGTGGAGAGGGGGAGGTCAGCAATCGGGGCTGGGGGGTGGGGGAGATTGGCAATCGGGGGTGGGGGGTGGGGGAGGTCAGCAATTGGGGGTGGGGGTGGGGGAGGTCAGCAATCAGGGCTGGGGGGTGGGGGAGATTGGCAATGGGGGAGTTTGGCAATGGGGGTGGGGGTTGGGGAGTTTGGCAATCGAGGCTGGGGGGTGGGGGAGATTGGCAATCGGGGCTGGGGGGTGGGGGAGATTGGCAATCGAGGCTGGGGGGTGGGGGAGATTGGCAATCGGGGGTGGGGGGTGGGGGAGTTTGGCAATCGGGAGTGGGGGGTGGGGGAGATTGGCAATCGGGACTGGGGGGTGGGGGAGATTGGCAATCGGGGCTGGGGGGTGGGGGAGATTGGCAATCGAGGCTGGGGGGTGGGGGAGATTGGCAATCGGGGGTGGGGGGTGGGGGAGATTGGCAATCGGGGGTGGGGGGTGGGGGAGATTGGCAATCGGGACTGGGGGGTGGGGGAGATTGGCAATCGGGGGTGTGGGGTGGGGGAGATTGGCAATCGGGACTGGGGGGTGGGGGAGATTGGCAATCGAGGCTGGGGGGTGGGGGAGATTGGCAATCGGGGCTGGGGGGTGGGGGAGATTGGCAATCGGGGCTGGGGGGTGGGGGAGATTGGCAATCGGGGCTGGGGGGTGGGGGAGATTGGCAATCGGGGCTGGGGGGTGGGGGAGATTGGCAATCGGGGCTGGAGGGTGGGTAGATTGGCAAGTGGGGCTGGGGGGTGGGGGAGATTGGCAATCGGGGCTGGGGGAGGCCGAAGTCTTTCTTGAGGTGCCTGGGGGGAACATTCCTGCTCCTCCTGGACTGAATGACCCACTTACCTTGTGAAGCCGGCAGCTCCCACCTTCATTTCACTGCCAGTCACCCCGGGAAACCCATGCAGCAGCAGTCAATTTCAAATTGGGCTCCCAATTGCACTATGGAAGCCTGATTTATATATGCTATTTTAGCGCCCCCTTCTCCACAGACGCCTGAATATCCGTCATCACAAAAATGGCGGCGGGTCGGATTACGCGCATTTCACTTTTTAATCTCGACCCCAGCCCTCTCCCGCCTGCCCTGGAGGGTGGTTAATATCAAGGCCATGAGGTCTGAAATGAAAATAGGAAATATCAGAAACACCAAAGTGAAAGAAAAGACCAATGTCCCAAGCGTAGAGTCACCCATAGAGCGGTGTTCTGACAAAGGGTCTACATCCAAAGCATCAATCCCTCTCCCCTTCCCCTGCATGTTGACAGAACCCTCCCCCCACAACCCCCACATCTTCAGCACCTCCCACTGAAATGGAAATGGGGATATAGCAAAGGCCTAACTAGAGGGCTGCAGAGTTCCCAGAAGAAAGATGAGGTAATGTTCCTCAGGTTTGTGCTGAGTTTGGTTGGAGTATTGTGGGAGGCCAAAGGAGGACCAGTCAGAGTGGGAATGGAAGCTGCAAGTGGTGAGTCACAGGGAGGGGAGTGGCACCTTTGCAGACAGAATGGAGTTGCTTGGCAAAGCAAAAATGTCCTCCATGCTTAATCATTAAATATAAAGTAATAATTCAAACCTCACTTTAGCTGCCGGCGGGAGCAGTGGCACTGTAAAGAGCATGAGAGGAGTGGCGAGAGGAGTAGCGAGAGGAGCGAGAGTAGCGGCACTGTAAAGAGTGCGAGAGGAGTGGCGAGAGGAGCGGGAGTAGCGGTACTGTACAACTCCATCCCACAGCATGCTACCCGCCACCATCTCAGCACAACCTCAGCCCGGCATGAGGTTGAAAAGGCCATCTGACAACTGAAGAACAACAAGGCCTCAGGAGCAGATGGAATCCCCACCGAGGCACTAAAGCATGGCGGAGAAGCACTACTGGCGTGAATTCATGAACTCATTTCTCTTATCTGGAAGGAGGAGGGCATGCCAGGGGATCTCAGAGACGCCGTAATTGTGACCATCTTCAAGAAAGGTGACAAGTCCGATTGCGGTAATTACAGAGGAGTTTTCCTGCTATCTGCCACAGGGAAAGTCATCGCAAGAATCCTCCTCAATCGCCTTCTCCCAGTGGCCGAAGAGCTCCTCCCAGAGTCGCAATGCAGATTCCACCCACTAAGGGGCACAATGGACATGAACTTCACCGCACATCAGTTACAAGAGAAATGCAGGGAACAGCACCAACCACTGTACATGGCCTTCTTTGATCTCACAAAGGCATTCGACACTGTCAACCGTGAGGGATTATGGAGTGTCCTCCTCAAATTCGGCTGCCCTCAAAAGTTTGTCACTATCCTCCGCCTGCTTCACGATGACATGCAAGCCGTGATCCTGACCAACGGTTCCACCACAGACCCAATTCACGTACAAACCGGGGTCAAGCAAGGCTGTGTCATCGCACCGACGCTCTTCTCAATCTTCCTTGCTGCAATGCTCCATCTCGCCCTCAGTAAGCTCCCCACTGGAGTGGAGCTAATTTACAGAACAAACGGGAAACTGTTCAACCTCTGTCGCCTCCAGTCCCGATCCAAGGTCGTCCCATCCTCTGTCATCGAATTACAGTATGCAGACGATGCTTGCGTCTGCGCTCACTCGGAGGTCGAACTCCAAACCATCGTAAACACCTTCACCGAAGCATACGAGAGCATGGGCCTTACACTAAACATCCGTAAGACAAAGGTCCTCTACCAACCTGCCCCCGCCACACAGTGCTGCCCCCCGATTATCAAAATCCACGACAAGGCCTTGGACAACGTGGACCACTTTCCATACCTCGGGAGCCTACTGTCAACAAGGGCAGACGTCGACGACGAAGTCCAACACCGCCTTCAGTGTGCCAGTGCAGCCTTCGGTCGCCTGAGGAAGAGAGTGTTTGAAGACCAGGACCTCAAACCCAGCACTCAGCTCATGGTCTACAGGGCAGCAGTGACACCTACCCTGCTGTATGCCTCAGAGGCATGGGCCATGTACAGCAGGGACCTCAAAGCACTGGAGAGGTACCACCAACGCTGCCTCCGCAAGATCCTGCAAATCCATTGGCAGGATAGGCGCACCGACGTCAGTGTTCTTGCTCAGCATCGAAGCTTTGACCACGCTCAATCAGCTCCGATGGACGGGTCACATTATCCGCATGCCCGATACGAGACTCCCAAAACAAGCGCTCTACTCGGAGCTCCGGCATGGCAAGAGAGCCGTAGGTGGGCAGAGGAAATGCTTCAAGGGCACCCTCAAAACCTCTTTGAAAATGTGCAACATCCCCACCGACACCTGGGAATCCCTGGCCCAAGACCGCACAAAGTGGAGGAGAAGCATCCGGGAAGGCGCCGAACACCTCGAGTCTCTTCGCCGGGAGCAAGCGGAAGCCAAGTGCAAGCAGCGCAAGGAGTGCATGTCAACCGAAGTACCCCACCCACCCGCCCCTTCAACCACCGTCTGCCCCACCTGTGACAGAGACTGTAGGTCCCACATTGGACTAATCAGCCACCTGCGAGCTCATTTTTTAAGGTGGAAGCAAGTCATCTTCAGTTCCGACGGACTGCCTAAGAGAAGAAGAAGAACTGTAAAGAGCAGGAGAGGAGCGGCGAGAGGAGTGGCGAGAGGAGCGGGAGCAGCGGCACTGTAAAGAGTGCGAGAGGAGCGGTGAGAGGAGCGGTGAAAGGAGCGGGAGCAGCGGCACTGTAAAGAGTGCGAGAGGAGCGGCGAGAGGAGCGGGAGCAGCGGCACTGTAAAGAGTGCGAGAGGAGCGGCGAGAGGAGCGGCGAGAGGAGCGGGAGCAGTGGCACTTTAAAGAGTGCGAGAGGAGTGGCGAGAGGAGCGGGAGCAGCGGCACTGTAAAGAGTGCGAGAGGAGTGGCGAGAGGAGCGGGAGCAGCGGCACTGTAAAGAGTGTGAGAGGAGTGGCGAGAGGAGCAGCGAGAGGAGCGGGAGCAGCGGCACTGTAAAGAGTGCGAGAGGAGCGGTGAGAGGAGCGGTGAGAGGAGCGGGAGCAGCGGCACTGTAAAGAGTGCGAGAGGAGCGGCGAGAGGAGCGGGAGCAGCGGCACTGTAAAGAGTGCGAGAGGAGCAGCGAGAGGAGCGGCGAGAGGAGCGGGAGCAGTGGCACTTTAAAGAGTGCGAGAGGAGTGGCGAGAGGAGCGGGAGCAGCGGCACTGTAAAGAGTGCGAGAGGAGCGGCGAGAGGAGCGGGAGCAGCGGCACTGTAAAGAGTGTGAGAGGAGTGGCGAGAGGAGCAGCGAGAGGAGCGGGAGCAGCGGCACTGTAAAGAGTGTGAGAGGAGCGGCGAGAGGAGCGGGAGCAGCGGCACTGTAAAGAGTGCGAGAGGAGTGGCGAGAGGAGCGGGAGCAGCGGCACTGTAAAGAGTGCGAGAGGAGTGGCGAGAGGAGCGGGAGCAGCGGCACTGTAAAGAGTGCGAGAGGAGCGGCGAGAGGAGCGGGAGCAGCGACACTGTAAAGAGTGCGAGAGGAGTGGCGAGAGGAGCGGGAGCAGCGGCACTGTAAAGAGTGCGAGAGGAGCGGTGAGAGGAGCGGTGAGAGGAGCGGTGAGAGGAGCGGGAGCAGCGGCACTGTAAAGAGTGCGAGAGGAGCGGCGAGAGGAGCGGGAGCAGCGGCACTGTAAAGAGTGCGAGAGGAGCAGCGAGAGGAGCGGCGAGAGGAGCGGGAGCAGTGGCACTTTAAAGAGTGCGAGAGGAGTGGCGAGAGGAGCGGGAGCAGCGGCACTGTAAAGCGTGCGAGAGGAGCGGCGAGAGGAGCGGGAGCAGCGGCACTGTAAAGAGTGTGAGAGGAGTGGCGAGAGGAGCAGCGAGAGGAGCGGGAGCAGCGGCACTGTAAAGAGTGTGAGAGGAGCGGCGAGAGGAGCGGGAGCAGCGGCACTGTAAAGAGTGCGAGAGGAGTGGCGAGAGGAGCGGGAGCAGCGGCACTGTAAAGAGTGCGAGAGGAGTGGCGAGAGGAGCGGGAGCAGCGGCACTGTAAAGAGTGCGAGAGGAGCGGCGAGAGGAGCGGGAGCAGCGACACTGTAAAGAGTGCGAGAGGAGTGGCGAGAGGAGTGGCGAGAGGAGCGGGAGCAGCGGCACTGTAAAGAGTGCAAGAGGAGCGGCGAGAGGAGCGGTGAGAGGAGCGGGAGCAGCGGCACTGTAAAGAGTGCGAGAGGAGCGGCGAGAGGAGCGGGAGCAGCGGCACTGTAAAGAGTGCGAGAGGAGTGGCGAGAGGAGTGGCAAGAGGAGCGGGAGCAACGGCACTGTAAAGAGTGCGAGAGGAGTGGCGAGAGGAGCGGTGAGAGGAGCGGGAGCAGCGGCACTGTAAAGAGTGCGAGAGGAGCGGCGAGAGGAGTAGCGAGAGGAGCGGGAGCAGCGGCACTGTAAAGAGTGCGAGAGGAGTGGCGAGACGAGTAGCGAGAGGAGTGGGAGCAGCGGCACTGTAAAGAGTGCGAGAGGAGCGGCGAGAGGAGTAGCGAGAGGAGCGGGAGCAGCGGCACTGTAAAGAGTGCGAGAGGAGCGGCGAGACGAGTAGCGAGAGGAGCGGGAGCAGCGGCACTGTAAAGAGTGCGAGAGGAGCGGCGAGACGAGTAGCGAGAGGAGTGGGAGCAGCGGCACTGTAAAGAGTGCGAGAGGAGTGGCGAGAGGAGCGGGAGCAGCGGCACTGTAAAGAGTGCGAGAGGAGCGGCGAGAGGAGCAGCGAGAGGAGCGGGAGCAGCGGCACTGTAAAGAGTGCGAGAGGAGCGGCGAGACGAGTAGCGAGAGGAGCGGGAGCAGCGGCACTGTAAAGAGTGCGAGAGGAGCGGCGAGACGAGTAGCGAGAGGAGCGGGAGCAGCGGCACTGTAAAGAGTGCGAGAGGAGTAGCGAGAGGAGCGGGAGCAGCGGCACTGTAAAGAGTGCGAGAGGAGTAGCGAGAGGAGCGGGAGCAGCAGCACTGTAAAGAGTGCGAGAGGAGCGGCGAGAGGAGCAGCGAGAGGAGCGGGAGCAGCGGCACTGTAAAGAGTGCGAGAGGAGCGGCGAGCGGAGTAGCGAGAGGAGCGGGTGCAGCGGCACTGTAAAGAGTGCGAGAGGAGCGGCGAGCGGAGTAGCGAGAGGAGCGGGTGCAGCGGCACTGTAAAGAGTGCGAGAGGAGCGGCGAGAGGAGCAGCGAGAGGAGCGGGAGCAGCGGCACTGTAAAGAGTGCGAGAGGAGCGGCGAGCGGAGTAGCGAGAGGAGCGGGAGCAGCGGCACTGTAAAGAGTGCGAGAGGAGTAGCGAGAGGAGCGAGAGCAGTGGCGCTGGACAAAGCCGTCAAACAGAAAAATCAAGAAGTGACATCACAGGGCAGCAGGGACCTGAGCGGGAGCGAGAATGGAGGTGGAGTAAATAAACAGCACGGCAGAGGAAGGCCCGGGAGCGGAGGCAGCGGACCTGAGCGGGAGCAACTCAACAAATGCAGAATTTGAACGAATGTCGTCAGATTTAAAAAGTGACGTCGGCACAAGGGAAGGAGCTGATTGGTGAGTAGCTGGTAAGTGTTTTTAGTTTCTAGTTAATGGTCTATAAAGTAAAGGCATGGCAGGGCAGCTCAGTCCCGTGGAATGCACATCCTGTGCCATGTGGGAAGTCCTGGATGCTTCCTGTGTCCTGGACGACCATGTGTGCGCATGAAGTGTTGCCAACTGCAACAGCTTGAGCTCTGGGTTCTGGAGCTTGAGCGGCGGCTGGAGTCACTGCAGTGCATTCGCGAGGCTGAGAACTTGGTAGATAGCACATTTCAGGAGGTGGTCACCCCGCAGCTTAAAAGTGTGCAGGCAGAGAGGGAATGGGTGACTGCCAGACAGAAGAGGAGTACCAGGCAGGTAAGGCAGGAATCCCCTGAGTGCATCTCGCTTGTGAGCCGGTTTTCAGCTCTGAATACTGGGCGATGGTTCCTCTGGGGAGTGCAGCCAGAGTCAAGTCCACTGCACCTAGGGTGGCTCAGCTGCACAGCGTGGGAGGAAGAAGAGTGGAAGAGCAATAGTCATAGGCGATTCGATAGTTAGGGGAGCAGACAGGCGTTTCTGCGACTGCAGACGTGACTCCAGGATGGTATGTTGCCTCCCTGGTGCCAGGGTCAAGGATGTCACTGAGCGGCAGCAGAACATTCTGAGGGGGGAGGGTAAACAGCCAGAGGTCCATATCGGTACCAACGACATAGGTAGCAAGAGAGATGAGGTCCTGCAGGCAGAATTTAGGGACCTAGGAAAGAGATTAAAAAACAGGACCTCAAAGGTAGTGATCACCGGATTACTCCCGGTGCCACGTGCTAGTGAGTGCAGAAATAGGAGAATAGAGCAGATGAATGCATGGCTGGAGAGATGGTGCAGGAGAGAGGGCTTTAGATTCCTGAGGCATTAGGACCGTTTCTGGGTGAGGTGTGACCTGTACAAGTCGCACGGGTTGCACCTCAATGGGAACGGGACCAATATGCTCATGGGGAGGTTTGCTAGTGCTGTTGGGGAGAGTTTAAACTAGCTTGGCAACCTGAGAGTAGATTCAGAAGGGAGAGAAGCAAAGCTGGAAATGGAAGGCAGAAAGTTAGTAAGTGAATTTGGAAGGCAGAAGAAACAAAGGCTAGAAAATAGACAACAAGGGAGTTTGGCAGTACTAAATGGTAAATACTTCAACGCAAGGAGTCTAGGGAGTAAAGCAGATGAGCTGAGGGCAGAGATAGACACGTGGGAGTGTGATATTATAGCTATTACTGAGACATGGCTGAAAGAAGGGCAGGAATAGCAGCTCAACATTCCTGGTTACAGGGTTTTCAGATGAGATAGAGAGGGGGATAAAAAAGGAGGGGGGTTGCAATATTGATTAAATAAACAATTACAGCTGTGAGGAGGGATGATATCTTTGAAGGATCACCAAATGAGGCCATATGGGTTGAACTTGTGGTGTATGCAACCTGTTCCACCTTAAGAGAACTACCTTAAGAGATGTACTACTTTCTCTTGGCTGCTGTATACTGTAATACCGGTGGTGACCACACCGGTATATAAGTGTTGTGTAGGGATTTGCTGGGCAGTTCAGCCCTGACCTCCGAATAGTAAAGACCTGTTAAAGTTATTCTTGTGGTCTGTGTCCAATGATTTATAATAAGCATAACTGGGACACACAGACTTAACAGTGGCGACGAGTCCGATCTTACCCTGCGGCAGTTTTACATCCAAGGCAGCTTCGTCCTCAGAACGGGCGTCGAGAAGAGGCATCCGCCCTCATCATCCTGCTGAGAACCATCGCACGGGAGGCATCGAGAACCTGGGTTAAAAAGAAAAATTCTGACCACGAAGCCCTCCATCAGCGACAGGCAGTGATCATCCCTTCTACCACGGTGGTGGGTAAGCCGATCAGCGACACGAGCAGAAAGTCAGCCGCGTTGACTGTGGAGTGGGGGAGGGAAAACGGAGGAAAAAGGGCGGAGAACTCGACCACGGCCGGTGAAAAGGGCCGGGCTGCAATCGAGGCCGAGAGGCGCAGCGACTGGGGCAGCTTAAGGCACGAGAGCCGCGGAGAACTCAAACGCAGCCGGTGTAAAGGACCGGGCTGCATGCGGGGCTGAGAGGCGCAACAGCAGGGGAAGCGTGAATGCCCACGGGAACCGCGGGGGAGTAAAAGCAGCGTCGGGGAATTGAGAACCGCTGGGGAGGCGAGAACGGCAGCAGCACGGCAATCGCCATTGCAGCCAGCGGGGGAAGAAGGCAAACGCGGGAATCCGCCATTGTAGTCGGCGGGGGAAGAAGACGAGCGCGGGAAAGACCGCCAAGTGCGGGAAGCCGCCATTTTAGTAGGCAGGGGAAGAAGACAAGCGCGGGAAGCCGCCATTTTGAGAAAAAAAGAAAAAATTAAAAACTTGCAAGGATGCCTAAACATGGGAACATTAATACCTTTGATAGCGATATCGAAGATTGGACCACGTATGTAGAACGCATGGAAGTTTATTGTAAAGCAAATAAGGTACCAGATGATGAGAAAGCACTAACCTTATTAAGCTCAATGGGTGCGAAGACATACGGGCTATTGAAGCACCTTCTGTCACCAGATAAACCGGCGGATCAGACTTTCGCGAATATTGTTACTGTCCTGAAAAATCATTTAAACCCCACGCCGCTGATGATAGCGGAACGATTTAAATTTTACAGAAGAACGCAGCTGAAAGACGAAAGCAACGCTGAATTTTTAATTGAACTGCGTAAGCTATCAAAGTACTGTCAGTTTGGAACAGGACTAGCAGATGCGCTGAGAGATAAATTTTTGTGTGGATTGTTAAAAGAAGGAACACAAAAGCGACTGCTTGAGGAGAATGATCTTACGCTTGATAAAGCTGTCACTATTGCAGCATCGCACGAAGCCGCAGCGAGAGGCACTGCGGAAATGCAGCTACGGTCACCGGAACTCAGCACCAATCAAATGGTCTTGGGTACAGTAAAATGTTATCGTTGTGGAAAAACAACGCACGATCAGAACCAGTGCTGGTTCAAAAATCAGGAATGCAGAAAATGTGGCAGGCTTGGTCACATAGCTAAAGTATGCCGGTCAGGAAAGAAGACCAGCAACAAAAAGTCACTGCAGGAAAAGTACAGAAAGGTACACAAGGTGACAGAAAACAGTTCGAACGAACAGAAGTCAAATTCAGACTCCAGCAGTAATGAACTGGGTAGTCTAAGAGTACACAATGTTGGTAATGAAGCAGACCTCCAAACAATCTGGGTCACACTTCAGATAGCAGGAGTCCAAGTGAAGATGGAATTGGACACTGGATTGGCATTGACGGTCATGAATAAGCAAGATTACAAAAGGTTATTCCCACATATTCCCCTACGGGATACGGAGATTGTATTGAAAACATACACGGGGCAAAGAGTATACCCCATCGGGAAGATAGAGGTAAAGGTGGTCCACAAGGGCAAAGAAAGCCGAGGAATGGACTTATATGTGCTACCTGAGGGAGGTCCACCACTACTGGGACGGGAGTGGATTAGGAAAATAAATATGGACTGGCATTCCTTAAAAGCACTAACGGTAGATTCCGGTAAAAAAGATGTCAAACCTAAACGATTGTCCAGAATATTGGACGATGCTAAAGAGGTGTTCCAACAGGGACTGGGAACACTGAGAGGAATTACGGCAAACATCAAGGTTGAAGAACATGCAAACCCGAAATTTTTCAAAGCCAGACCGGTACCTTATGCGATACGACCTGCTGTGGAAGCTGAGCTGGAAGGGCTAGAACGTTCAGGAGTACTGTCTAAGGTAGAATGGAGTGAGTGGGCCACGCCCATTGTCCCCGTCATGAAGCGTTCATCGAGCAACAAGCCGGGGGAACCGGGGAAGGTTCGCATCCGTGGAGATTTCAAGATCACTGTTAATCCGGTGCTTCACACGGTGCAGTATCCGCTTCCGCGGATTGAGGATATCTTCGCTTCGTTGTCTGGCGGGAAACACTTCACCAAGATAGACCTGGCGCAGGCGTACTTACAGATGGAAGTTGAGGAAGAGTCACGCCAGTATCTCACGGTCAACACGCATAGAGGCTTGTACCGGTATAATAGACTGGTTTTTGGAGTGGCATCGGCTCCAGCAATTTGGCAGAGGGCTATGGAGCAGGTATTACAGGGAATTCCAGGCACACAATGTTACCTGGACGATATTCTGATTACAGGAGATGATGACGAGGAACACCTTGCAAATTTGGAACTGGTGCTCACCAGATTGAAAGAATATGGACTTCGAGTTAATCGCCAGAAATGTGAGTTCTTTCAGAAGCGGATCTCGTACTGTGGTCATATCATTGACCAGGAGGGGCTTCATAAGTCTCCTGACAAGATCGAAGCTGTTGTGAAGGCTCCCGCTCCAGATAATGTATCCCAGTTGAGGTCGTTCCTAGGGTTGATTAACTATTACCATAAGTTTCTGCTAAATTTATCCACGGTGCTGCACCCGCTGAACGCTCTTTTGCAGAAAGGAGTACCATGGAAGTGGAGCGAGGACTGTAAGAGGGCCTTTCGCAAAAGCAAGGCATTGATCACCTCAGAGGAAGTGTTGGCTCACTTCAACCCAATGCTGCCTATTCGTTTGGCTTGTGATGCTTCTCCATATGGTATTGGGGCAGTACTCTCACACAAGTTGCCAAATGGCCTGGAGAGGCCAGTTGCGTTCGCATCCAGATCATTGACCTCCGCTGAGCGCAACTATGCTCAGATAGATAGGGAGGCTCTCAGCCTTGTGTGGGGAGTAAAGAAGTTTAATCATTACCTGCAGGGCCAAAAGTTTACGCTTCTGACAGACCACCAGCCGTTGGTATCCATTTTTAACCCTAAGAAGGGTGTTTCGGTGATGACAGCACAGAGACTCCAGAGATGGTCCCTTTTCCTAGGGGCACATCAAAATCAGATCGAATTCAAAGGTACAAAGCAGCATGGTAATGCTGATGGGCTGTCGCGCCTGCCACTACCTACAGAGGAGGAGGCACCGACGGTTGACCCAGTTGAGTTATTTCACTCGACCATCATCGAATGTTTACCAGTCACCAATGCAAGTATTGAAAGAGAAACCAGGAACGACCCGACACTGTCCCGGGTCTACGAAGTGACAGTGAAGGGATGGCCAGCACATGGTGATCCACTGTTACCGGCATTCTCAGCAAGACGAGAACAGCTGTCCGTCTGTCAAGGAACATTGATGTATGGAACAAGGGTGATTATTCCTCCTAAGTTAAGAGAGAGAGTTCTAAAGGAACTGCATGAAGGTCATCTGGGGGGAGTCAAGATGAAAAGCCTTGCTAGGGCTTATGCGTGGTGGCCGGGTATCGACCAACAGATAGAGGATCTGACGAAAAGCTGCTCAGGGTGCCAAAAAGTGCAAAATGCACCTCCGATTGCACCGCTACATCCATGGGAATGGCCTTCAACCCCATGGCAACGTGTACATATTGACTTTGCTGGTCCATTCATGGACTCCATGTTTTTAATTGCGGTGGACGCACATTCTAAATGGCCAGGAGTGATTAAGATGACTACCACTACCTCGGAAAAGACGATCACGGTGTTAAGAACGATTTTTGCAAGAAATGGATTGCCAGAACAAATATGTTCAGACAACGGACCGCAGTTCGTGTCAGAAGAATTCCAGAAATTCATGAAGAAGAATGGGGTGAAACATTATACCTCTGCCCCATATAATCCAGCTACAAACGGGTTGGCCGAGAGATTTGTACAAACGTTCAAAAAAGCAATAAAGGCCATGAGCGAAGATCAGATTCCACTACAACACAAGGTGGACAAATTCCTACTGGCATATCGAAACGCCACTCATGCAGTGACAAACCAAAGTCCTGCCATGATGTTCTATAACAGGAGGTTGCGGTCCAGGTTGGACTTGTTAAAACCAAATGTGCGGAGGGAAGTTGAAAACAAACAGTTCCAGCATATAAATAACAAGACCACTCGGAGTTTCGAAATAGGACAACCAGTGTTAGCCCGGGACTATAAAAACGAGAAATGGCAATCTGGAACAATTCGGGCCAGACAAGGACCCCTGATGAACACGGTAGATATTGGTGAAAATGTAATACGGCGTCATGCTGACCAACTGGTAGAATTGAGAACAAGGGTCGAACCCATGGTTACGGCAGAGACAACCGTGGAAGAAGTTAGTGAACCTGAAGCATCTACCTCAGAAGTGAATGTACCTGATGATGATGTCCAATCCGTAAGAGACCAACTAGATGAGTCACCCCAGCAATGAGAATCAGAGACCCCTGAAAGGCGTTATCCAACTCGAATCAGGAGGCCTCCTCAGAGACTGAATCTTTGAACTGTTTTGCATGAAGTTGTATATATATATGTTATTATGTTATGTTAAATGGGGATATAACTGTTAAGCTAAAAAGGGAGGATTGTGGTGTATGTAACCTGTTCCACCTTAAGAGAACTACCTTAAGAGATGTACTACTTTCTCTTGGCTGCTGTATACTGTAATACCGGTGGTGACCACACCGGTATACAAGTGTTGTGTAGGGATTTGCTGGGCAGTTCAGCCCTGACCTCCGAATAGTAAAGACCTGTTAAAGTTATTCTTGTGGTCTGTGTCCAGTGATTTATAATAAGCGTAACTGGGACACACAGACTTAACAGAACTGAAGAACAAAAAAGGGGCAATCACACTGCTGGGAGTGTACTATAGACCCCCAAACAGTCAGAAGGGGATAGAAGAGCAAATATGTAGACAAATTTCTAAGACTTGATCTATCCCTTTCTCCCTTTTTAAACAATGGTACCACATTAGCAGTGCTCCAGTCCTCCGGCACCACACCTGTAGCCAGAGAGAATTGGAAAATGATGGTCAGAGCCTCTGCTATTTCCTCTCTTACTTCTCTTAACAGTCTGGGATACATTTCATCTGAGCCTGGGGATTTATCCATTTTCAAAAATAGGGCCATAATAGTAGGGGATTTCAACTTCCCTAATATTAACTGGGATAAAATTAGTGTGAAAGGTATAGAGGGAGCAGAATTCTTAAAATGCATTCAGGAGAACTTTTTTAGCCAGTACATAGCAAGCCCAACAAGAGACGGGGCAGTTCGGGACCTAGTTTTAGGAAATGAAGCTGGGCAGGTGGAAAGGGTATCAGTGGGAGAGCATATTGGTGGTAGTGATCATAATTCAGTTAGATTTAGCATAGTTATGGAAAAAGACAAGGTTAGACCAGGAATAAAAGTTTTCAATTGGGGAAAAGCTAATTTTACTAAGCTGAGATATGATTTAGCCAAAGTAGACTGGAGACAGAAACTTGAAGGTAAATCAGTGTCAGAGCAGTGAAAGACATTCAAGAGGAGATAGTGAAGGTTCAGAGCAAGTATGTTCCCTTAAAGAAAAAGGGTGGGACCAACAAATCTGGATGTCAAGGGGCATACAGAGAAGGATAAAGAAAAAAGGGAAACTTATGACAGATATTGAGGGCTCAATACTGCAGAAACCCTAGATGGATGTTGCAGAAGTACAATCAGGGAGGAGGAGTGTGAAATATTAGATGAAATAAGCATAGTGAAAGAGGAAGTATTAAGGGGTTCAGCATTTCTGAAAATGGATAAATCCCCAGGCTCAGATGAAATGTATCCCAGACTGTTAAGAGAAGTAAGAGAGGAAATAGCAGAGGCTCTGACCATCATTTTCCAATTCTCTCTGGCTACAGGTGTGGTGCCGGAGGACTGGAGCACTGCTAATGTGGTACCATTGTTTAAAAAGGGAGAAAGGGATAGACCGAGTAATTACAGGCCAGTGAGCTTAACCTCGGTTGATGGGAAAATTATTGGAAAAAATTCTGAGGGACAGGATAAATCTTCATAAATCATCACATGGATTAATCAGCAACAGTCAGCATGGATTTATTAAGGGAAGTGTCTGACTAACTTGATTGAATTTTTTGAGGAGGTAACTAGGAGGGTCGATGAGGGTAGTGCGTATGATAAACATAAGAACATAAGAAATAGGAGCAGGAGTAGGCCATTTGGCCCTTCGAGCCTGCTCCGCCATTCAATAAGTTCATGGCTCATCTTCTACCTCATCTCCACTTTCCTGCACTATCTCCATATCCCTTGATTCCCTTAATATTCAAAAATCTATCAATCTCTGTCTTGAATATACTCAACGACTGAGCCTCCACAGCTCTCTGGGGTAGAGAATTCCAAAGATTCAAAAATTGAAAAATTCAAAACATCCAAAATTTCTCCTCATCTCAGTCCTAAATGGCCGACCCCTTATTCTGGGACTGTGACCCCTGGTTCTAGACTCCCCAGCCAGGGGAAATATCATCCCTGCATCTACTCTGTCAAGCCCTGTAAGAATTTTGTATGTTTCAATGAGATCACCTCTCATTCTTCTAAACTCTAGAGAATATAGGCCTAGTCTACTCAATCTCTCCTCATAGGACAATCCCCCCATCCCAGGAACCAGTCTGGCGAACCTTCGTTGCACTCCCTCTATGGCAAATATATCCTTCCTTAGGTAAGGAAATCAAAACTGTCCACAAAACTCCAGGTGTGGACTCACCAGGGCCCTATATAATTGCAGTGAGATGTCTGTACTGTTATACTCAAATCCTCTTGTAATACAGGAAACTTTGTGCTATCCGGCACCGACGGGACCGAGCTGTTGCCATTCCCTCAAAACTGCCGGACACTCCAGCGCTAATGTTGAAAGATACGGAAGCTTCTGAGCTCTGTATCTGTCAACAAACCCTGTTGCTTAGCAACAGCTTCTAAACAGTCCAAGCGTCTCTGTAGCATCTCTATAGCTTAGCAACAGCTTCAGCAGACCTTGCAGAGCTTGACTGTTGAGGAAAAAAGCAACGAGAAGAAAAAAAACTAACGAAAATGGCACCTGATTTTTGCCGGTGGCTCGAGCATTCCGGACAGTTAGGCTCCGTGTTGGATCCGTGGTTCAGTGGATAGGCTATTATTAAATAATCACACAGATGCTGTACATTAACAAATAACAGGTCTTTACTGGAGGAGGGTAGTCTCTAGACTGGGGGTACAGAGGCATGCGCAAAGCTTATATACCGGTGTGGTCACTGCCGGTACTACAGTATACAGGAGCTGTAAAAGTAGTTCTGCCTTAAAGGCACATACACTACAATTCCTCCCCTTTTAGATTAGTAATACCCCTAATATTCAAATAACAATTAACATTTCAACATGTACATTAAATAACAAAAGTCCATTTATAGATTCAGGCCTAGAAATTCAGTTTGGGCCCGCCAGCTGGTTTGCGCCCAAAAGTTAGCGCTGGGCGGGGAGCCATTAGCGACCGTCAGATATTCGGCTTCTGCGCCCCAAGTCAGAACCGGGCGCTATTCCAGGGTGTGGCCGCCCCCGCTTGGGGCGCTGAAACTGAATTTCAGCGCTGTAGGCGCCGCTGCGCCACCCGATGCGGTGCAGCAGGCTGCGGTACTGCAGGCCCCCTCCTTCTCTTAAGGTGGAGGTGCCTGCAACGGGGAGATCGCCGCTGGATTGTGCCGGCAAATGAGCCCGGCACCACGGAGAAGCGGTGGTGGAGGAGGCTGGGGAAGGAGGTGCGGGCAGGCGGCCGCCGAAAAAGCGGCCGGCCGCACCTCCACCTTTATGCGTCCCACTAAGGCTGCAGTAAGGCCCTGGTCTCCGGATGTAAGTAGCGGCCGCCACGGAGGAGGCGGCGGCAACTGAATATGGGATTCGGGCCGGCATCAGGGCGGAACCGGGGCACTGCGCACACCGATGACGTCATCGGTGCCGGCGCAGCGCTACCGGCTACCGCCGCCATTACCGCAGTGCTGAATATCAGCGCGAACTCCTCTATTGGCGCAAAAGCCCTCTTTGGGAGAAAACTGGGCGCAAAGCCAACTGAATTTCTAGGCCTCAGTCTTTGGGGCGGCTTCCTGACCCTTTCGGGATAGCGCCTTTCCAGAGGTTCTTGTTCTTGGTGCAGAGGCGATTCTGATCCCTTTTCATCAGGTAGTTCATCGGGTTCCACTGCTACTGGGTCTGAAGTAGATGCTACCGGTATGTCGGGTTCATCCCCAGGTACTCGAGACATGGGGTTGACGCGTTCCTGTGACGCTAAGATCTGATCGACGTGGCGTCTCACAAGGTTCTCCCCGACATCCACTGTGTACATTAATGGCCCCTGCCTTGTACATATCGTTCCGGGTTGCCACTTCTCTGTTAGATAGTCACGGGCCAAGACTGGTTGCCCTACATTGAAGCTCCTTGTCGGCTTCTCATTGGTGTGCTGGAATTGTTTGTCCTCAACATTTCTTCGCACATTTGGTCTGAGCAACTCCAGACGAGATCTCAACCTTCGGTTAAAGAACATCATGGCCGGGGTCTGGTTGGTAACTGCATGTGTCGCGTTTCGGTAGGCTAATAAGAAATTGTCCATCTTATGCTGTAGTGGAATTTCATTGTCGCACATGGCCTTTATCACCTTCTTAAAGGTTTGTACGAACCTCTCAGCCAATCCATTTGTGGCTGGATGATACGGGGCGGATGTGTAATGCCTTACCCCATTCCTTTTCATGAATTTTTGGAACTCGTCGGACACAAACTGTGGTCCATTATCAGAGCAAATCTGCTCTGGCAACCCGTTTCTGGCAAATATCGTCCATAGGAATGCAATCTTTGATTTATGACTGTTAGAGCTGACCCTGTGTCCAATTCCATTTCCACTTGGACTCCGTCTATCTTGAGTGTAACCCAGATAGTCTGGTGATCCTCCATTTTGGTTACCTTATGTAGTTTCAGACAACCCAGCTCCTTGCTTCCGGAGTTTGTGTCACTTTTCTGTTCGTCTGAACCACTGTCCATCACCTGATGTACCTTTTTGTACTTCTCCTGTGGAGATTTCTTACTGTTGGTTTTCTTCCCAGACCTGCAGACTCTTGCTATGTGTCCTGCTTTCCCACACTGTCTGCACACTTGGTCCTTGAACCAACAATCTTTCTGGTCATGTGTTGTTCTGCCGCAGCGATAGCACTTCCCTGTTCCATAGGACATTTCATTGGTGCCATATTCTTGTGGTCTCCATTGTATCTCTGCAGCGCCCCTTGCGGCTGCTTCGTGTGATACTGCCATACTGAAAGCTTTGTCCAGCGTAAGATCCTTTTCTGGTAGAAGCCGTTTCTGGGTTCCTTCATTTTGTAGCCCACACACAAATTTGTCCCTTAATGTGTCTGCTAGTCCCGCTCCAAACTGGCAGTGTTTCGATAGCTTGCGCAGTTCCGTTAGGTACTCAGCATTGCTTTCGTCTTTGTGTTGGTTCCTTTTATGGAACTTAAATCGTTCTGCTATCAGCAGCGGTGTGGGGTTTAAGTGGTCCTGTAGGATTTCTACTATGCTTTCAAAATTCTTGTTTACCTGCTTCTCTGGGGTTATTAGATTTCGCAGTAACCCATAAGTTTTTGCACCCATGGAATTTAACAGAACCAGTGCTTTATTAGCATCTGGCACTTCATTCGCCCTGCAGTACACCTCAATACGTTCCACATATGTCGCCCAATCTTCGACTTCATTGTCGAACGTAGAGATACTGCCACTCTTCGGCATCCTTGGGTGTGCGTTAACTATCACAAATGGCGCCTCCCGCGCTTCCCCTTCTTCTCCGCTGGCACAAAATGGCGTCTCCCGCGCTTTCCTTCCTTCCCGCGCTCGCCCTTCTTCTCCGCTGCGGCTTCTAAAAATGGCGTCTCCCGCGCTCTTCCTTCTTCTCCGCGGCTCAGTGGCGTCTCCCCTTTCTTCGCCCGCGGACCCTGTTCAGCCCGTGAGCACTGGCAGTGCTCTGCGCGTTCTTCTTTTTATATTTTTCGATGCCGCTCAGTCTAGAACCCGGCTGTTTCCTACCCTCTCTCTCTCCGGTTTGTTTTATTTTTCTCGACGCCGCTCGGTGTTCAACCCCCCGGCTGCGCCCTGCGCTCTTCACCCTCTGTCTTACCCCGTCGACGCTGCTCGGCTCTCTCTCCGCCGTCGGTCGGCTCTAGCTGCCGTTGCTCGGGAAGGGTCTGCGCTGGACCTGTCGTCGGTCTCTTACTGCTTGTTGTGGCTGGGGAACCAAGCCCGGCTCTCCACAGGCCTCCCCTGCGAAGTTGGATCTCTGCCTGACTGCTGGGCGGTTGCTCGTGGTCGACGCCGTGTTCCTGGCCTCGACTATTTTTTTGATTTTTTTATGTTGCAGGTAGATTCGAATCGACACTCGTCGCCACTGTTGGACCCGTGGTTCAGTGGATATGCCATTATTAAATAATCACACGGATGCTGTACATTAACAAATAACAGGTCTTTACTGGAGGAGGGTAGTCTCTAGACTGGGGTACAGAGGCATGCGCAAAGCTTATATACCGGTGTGGTCACTGCCGGTACTACATTATACAGGAGCTGTAAAAGTAGTTCTGCCTTAAAGGCACATACACTACACTCCGGATAACACAAAGTTTCCTGTAAAGGCCAACATACCATTTGCTTTTCTAATTGCTTGTTGTACCTGCATGTTAACTTTCAGTGATTCGTGTACAAGGACACCCAGGTCCCTCTGAACACCAACATTTCCCAATCTCTCTCCATTTAAAAAATACTCTGCTTTTCTATTTTTGTTCCCAAAGTGGATAACTTCATATTTCTCCACATTATATTCCATTTGCCATGTTTTTGCCCACTCACTTAGCCTGTCTATATCCCCTTGAAGCCTCCTTGAATCCTCCTGATAACTTACATTCCCACCCAGCTTTGTATCATCAGCAAACTTGGATGCAGTCTATATGGTTTTTAGCAAGGCTTTTGATAAGTCCTGCATGGCAGACTGGTCATGAATGTAAAAGCCCATGGGATCCAAGGCAAAGTGGCAAGTTGGATCTGAAATTGGCTCAGAGGCAGGAAACAAAGGGTAATGGTCAAAGGGTGTTTTTGTGACTGGAAGGCTGTTTCCAGTGGGGTTCCGCAGGGCTCAGCACTTGGTCTCTTGCTTTTTGTGGTATATATCAATGCTTTGGACTTGAATATAGGAAGTATGATTAAGAAGTTTGCAGAAGATACAAAAATTGGCCGTGTGGTTGATAATGAAGAAGAAAGCTGTAGATTGCAGGAAGATATCAATGGACTGGTCAGGTGGGCAGAACAGTGGCAATTGCAATTCAATCCGGAGAAGTGTGAAGTAATGCATTTGGGGAGGGCTAACAAGTCAAGGAATACGCAATAAATGGTAGGATACTGAGAACTGCAGAGGATCAGAGGGACCTTGGAGCGCATGTTCACAGATTCCTGAAGGTAGCAGGACAGGTAGATATGGTGGTTAAGAAGGCATACAGGAAACTTACCTTTATTAGCCAAGGCATAGTATATAAGAGCAGGGAGATTATGCTTGAACTGTATAAAACAGTAGTTAGGTCGCAGCTAGAATACTGCGTGCCGTTCTGGTCACCACATTACAGGAAGGATGTGATTGCACTAGAGGGGGTGCAGAGGGGATTTATGAGGATGTTGCCTGGGCTGGGGAATTTTAACTATGAGGGAAGATTGGATAGGCTGGGGGTTGTTTTCTTTGGAACAGAGGAGGCTGAGGGGAGACCTAATTGAGGTGTATAAAATTATGAGGGGCCTAGATAGAGTGGCTAGGAAGGACCTATTTCCCTTAGCAGAGGGGTCGATAACCAGGGGGCATAAATTTAAAGTAATTGGTAGGAGGTTTAGAGGGGATTTGAGGAGAAATGCTTTCATCCAGAGGGTGGTGGAGGTCTGGAATGCACTGCCTGAAAGGGTGGTAGAGGCAGAGACCCTTATCACATTTATAAAGTACTTGGATATGCACTTGAAGTGCCGTAACCTACAAGGATATGGATCAAGTGCTGGAAAGTGGGATTAGGCTGGATAGCTCTTTGTCGGCCGGCGCAGACAAGATGGGCCGAATGGCCTCCTTCTGTGCTGTAAATTTCTATGATTCTATGATGTAAACTGTACTACCAGCTATACATCCCTTGCTATACCAGGTAACTGAGCTTTTTGCGTGTGTTCAACCATGAATGGCAGTTAAATAATGTTTGCAAATAGCCTGTGGACCAGATGGCTCTGTGCTAAACTTAAAGGCCCAGAAATTCGGGTCCCAACGCGTGAGTATGGACGGAGTACTCACGCGTGGACCCGATGGAAGTGCCGGAATCTTGCATGCACTACGCATGCGCGGGGAAACCGGCACTTCCGATCCTCTGAACCAAGGGGTTCAGAGGTCGAACACGTTGCGCGCGGGAGTCTGCGCGGTCCGCGTTGAACTTCCTTTTTTTTTCAGGTTTTAACGTGCGGGTAAGTCAGTACATTTTAGAAATGTAAAAAGCAGCCGTAAGAACTTCATTTTCAAAGGTAAGTGGTCAAATTTAAAATTAAAACATTTATTCCACAGGTTTTTTACTTTAAAATACTTAAAAGCAAGGTAAGTTTATTTTTAGCCCTGTTTTTTTATAAAATTACTAGCTGGAGTGCCCGGCGGTGCCGAGGCTTTTTTGAGGGCATGTTGTTGTTGGAAGAGAGAGAGAGAGCGACTGGGGGGGAAGAGAGAGAGAGAGAGCGACTGGAGGGGAAGAGAGAGAGAGAGAGCGACTGGGGGGGAAGAGAGAGAGCGAATGGGGGGGAAGAGAGAGAGCGACTGGGGGGGAAGAGAGTGACTGGGGGGGAAGAGAGAGAGCGACTGGGGGGGAAGAGAGAGAGCGACTGGGGGGGAAGAGAGAGTGACTGGGGGGGAAGAGAGAGAGCGACTGGGGGGGGAAGAGAGAGAGCGACTGGGGGGGGAAGAGAGAGAGAGATGGGGGGAAGGTGGCCCGATGGACCCCTGCGAAGGAAGAAGGTAAGCTCTCCCTCCCTGTCCCACCCCCTCACTCTTTCCCTCCCTCACCCTCTCTCCCTCCCCGTCTCTCCCTGCTTTACTCTCTCTCCCTCACTCTCTCTCCCTCCCTCCCCCTCTCCCCCCTGTCCTCTCCCTCCCTCCCCCCTCACCCTCCCTCACCCTCTCTCTCTCCCTCCCCGTCTCTCCCTGCTTTACTCTCTCTCCCTCCCTCCCCCCATTGTCCTCTCCCTCTCCTCACCCTCTCCCCTCCCCCCACCCTCTCTCTCTCCCCTCTCCCTCCTTGCCCCTCTCCTCTCTCCCTCTCTGCCCCTCTCCTCACTCTCCCTTGCCCTCCCCCTCTCCCTGTCCTCTCCCTCTCCTCCCTTCCTATTTCTCTGTCTCTCTGACGTCTGTCTGTTGACTGTTCCCCTCTGCCGCTCTCAGTTTTTATGGCCGTTTTTTTGTCTGCGAGCTCACCGGCTGCTCAGGCTCTGTATGGAAATCATCTTGGTGCCGGTGCCCGATTTGCTACTCCAGGCCCCGCTGTCCGCCCGCTCTCTGGGGCAAGGTAAGAGCCGAGCTCCAGCCCCACACCCACACTGCCAGGGATTAGCACCCAGGGAACCCGCCCACCGCCCAACGTGAACAACAAACACTCTCCTCACCTGTCACGGAGTTGAAGTCTCTGAAAGTGGCCACGGTGCCCCAGGCCTCTTCCCCCCCGCGCATTCAGGAGGCGCGGGGAAGAGAGAGAGAGAGAATGGGGGGGGAGAGTGAGACGCCGCCGCGCACCTGCTCCGCGGAGCTCCGTGCCGCCACCGCCGCACCAGCCTTTACTAAGATGGCGGCGGTAGCGACGCTCGGCTGAGGCCCGCCCCTCGAGCCTTCACAAAGATGGTGGCGATCGGGGGCCGCTTGTAGACTGGGGCCGGGGAGGTGCCTAGCTCGGGTGTGGGTGCGGAGGAGAGGCCCAGGCTTCGAGGCCTACAAAAACGGTGAAAGGTAGGAAAATTATAGAGGTTAGAGAAAAGATGTACAAATTAATTAACTTTTTTAAAAAACAATTTGTGTTTTAAAAGCAACTTTTTTTTTGCTGGAAATATATGTTTGAAAAGAAACACGCAGAAAGCGGGAAAAAGAAATGAAGAGTTTGGAATCAAGATGGCGGCCACTCACCTCATTTCAGAATGATAAGGCCCGCCCACACACGCACCGATTGGTCAACCGCCATGTCACCGAAGCGTAGGATTGGTCAATCGTCCTGTCACTCGACTCTAGGACGGCACGCGCGACGAACCCGCCCCCGCGACACAGCGATTGGTCGACCGTCGGGGTCGCTCGACCGTACGATTGGTCGACCTCGACATCACTCGATGCTAATGAGTGGATAATGAGCGGAATTTTGAAATTTTTTTGGATACCACGGGCACAATTTTTGTCTCACTGAAACGTAAATACGCTTATGACCGTTCTGGAATTGTAAGCTTTCTTTCGAGGTAACGCGCGTGTAGGTACGCTCTGTAACTTTCGAGTGGATAGCCGGACAGACAAACGGAACACAGGCAGACAGACAGACAGACAGACAGATCAATCCTTTTATATAAAACTAGCTGGAGTGCCCGGCGGTGCCGAGGCTTTTTCGAGGGGATGTTGTTGTTGGAAGAGAGAGAGAGAGCGACTGGGGGGGAAAGAGAGAGAGCGACTGGGGGGGAATAGAGAGAGCGACTGGGGGGGGAAGAGAGGGAGCGACTGGGGGGGAAGAGAGAGAGCGACTGGGGGGAAGAGAGAGAGCGACTGGGGGGAAGAGAGAGAGCGACTGGGGGGGAAGAGAGAGAGCGACTGGGGGGAAGAGAGAGAGCGACTGGGGGGAAGAGAGAGAGCAACTGGGGGGGAAGAGAGAGAGCGACTGGGGGGAAGAGAGAGAGCGACTAGGGGCAAGAGAGAGAGCGACTGGGGGGAAGAGAGAGAGAGAGCGACTGGGGGGAAGAGAGAGAGAGAGCAACTGGGGGGAAGAAAGAGAGAGAGAGCGACTGGGGGGATGAGAGAGAGAGAGCGACTGGGGGGAAGAGAGAGAGAGAGCGACTGGGGTGAAGAGAGAGAGAGAGCGACGGGGGGAAGAGAGAGAGAGAGCGACTGGGGGGAAGAGAGAGTGCGAGTGACTGGGGGGAAGAGAGAGAGTGACTGGGGGGGAAGAGAGAGAGTGACTGGGGGGAAGAAAGACAGCGACTGGGGGGAAGAGAGAGAGCGACTGGGGGGAAGAGAGAACGACCGGGGGGGAGAGAGAGAGTGACTGGGGGGAAGAGAGAGAGCGACTGGGGGGAAGAAAGAGAGCGACTGGGGGGAAGAGAGAGAGCGACTGGGGGGAAGAGAGAGCGACCGGGGGGAAGAGAGAGCGACTGGGGGGAAGAGAGAGAGCGACTGGGGGGAAGAGAGAGAGCGACTGGGGGGAAGAGAGAGAGCAACTGGGGGGAAGAGAGAGAGCGACTGGGGGGAAGAAAGAGAGCGACTGGGGGGAAGAGAGAGAGCGACTGGGGGGAAGAGAGAGCGACTGGGGGGAAGAGAGAGAGCGACTGGGGGGAAGAGAGAGAGCG